>NW_005871059.1:9156735-9226655 GCF_000147115.1 Myotis lucifugus | reverse complement strand
CTCTCTCTCTCTCTCTCTCTCTCTCTCTCTCTCTCTTTTAAATGATGAATTTTGAATATATAACAAACAAATGACCTTTTATTTTTTTCAATCCTCACCCAAGGATATTTTTTCATTGATTTTTTTAGAGAGAGCAGAAGAGAGAAGGAAAGACAGAGAGAAGCATCTATGTGAGAGAAACACATCAATTGGTTGCCTCCTGCAGGAGCCCTGACCAGGGCCCGGGCCAGGGAGGAGCCTACAACCAAGGTACATGCCCTTGACCAGAATCAAACCCCAGGCCCTTTGGATTGCAGGCCAATTCATTGAGCCAAACCGGTTAAGGCTAAATAACATTATTTTTATATGGATTATTTCGTTAAAGAGATCAAAGGATTTTTTAAAATGTAATTTTAGCAATGCTTAAAACACCCACTAAATTATTTCCTAGTTGAAGGATAGAAAATTCTAGTTGTATAGACAATCTTTGTTCTCTCTAACAAATATAACTGCCTCATATTACATTTAATTAACTCTTTAGCACTCTGCTTTACTGTGCCTTAATATGAGGTCTGAGATATATTTTGAGAAAACTAAAATAATATAAACACAACACAACTATTTTATTTTAAATGCAATTTTATTGATTTCAGAGAGGAAGGGAGAGGAAGAGAGAGAGATAGAAACATCAGTGATAAGAGAGAATCATTGATCAGCAGCTTTCTGCATGCCCCACACTGGGGATGGAGCCCACAACCCAGTATATGCCCTGACCAGGAATCAAACCATGACCTCCTGGTTCATAGGTCGATGCTCAATCACTGAGCAACGCCAGCTGGGCAACAAAACTATTTTTAATGGTTATTGAAATTGGCCACTCCATATATGTACCTTCATGAGTCCAGGATGCAGATGAGAACCAGCTGTCCCTACCTCTAGCATCAGGTTTTGGGGCATCGGTATCTTGGTGGAAAGACATGATGAAAGAGAGTGAGCAGTTGGAGGAACAAGCCACTTCACATCTCTGTGTAAAAACAAAAAACGTAAGAGTCTTCTTTCTAGAACGGTGAATCAAAATTAATTTCCAAAATGGTATTTTTTGGGGGAACAGTTGTATGAAAATTATTAGTAACATACTTATCTATCATCAGAAGTAGAACAACAAAGGATAATGAGGAACGTGTCATTTCTTAAATGTAAGGTCTAATTGACTAATCCATTAATTTGATCATTTTAACTTTAAAATATTTTATACTTTGAAAAGTTAGATCAATATTCAAATTTGTTTTGCACTTCTAATAAAGCATTGACACAAATGAAGCTTTGTTAGTTACCAGCTGCGTAATTATGGTTATGTGTCTTGTTTGAGTTTTATGAAACATAAAATGAGGGTTCAAAATACTTCTTTCTTCACAAAGAAGTAGAGGTAAAATACAAGTACAGGAGAAAATGTTAACAGTGGCTAACACCTAGTCAATGCTAAGTAAATTGCGGATTACTAATAGTTGATTATATAAGCTAGTGGCCCTGTGCACAAATCCGTGTGTGAGTAGCTCACTGATGCTTGCCTCAGCTGGCCACACCACATACTGCTGCTTGTAGCTCTCCGCTGCACATAGCTTACTGCCCCGCCCTCCTGTAGCTCTCCCCTGCTGGTAGCTCACTGCCCCGCCCTCCTGTTGTTTGGTCATTATGTGATGGTGTCCTAGACTAATTTGCATATTACCCTATTTATAGATTCACAGACTATTTCACAGTTTAAAACTGAGACATCTCAAACATCACTTTTCATATAGATTTTTTTAATGAATGTTATATTACTGAAAGGTTTGGGGAACTACTGTGTAAATGCAAGGTCTATGTTACCAACATTTTAAAATTATAGAAAGAGCTATCACTAAAGGCAAGATTTATTTTCTATTTAATAAAAGTAAAAAAGTAAATGTCACCATTCAACTGGGGTGACCAAAAAGAGGGTGGGGGGATAGAGAGAGAGTGAGAGAGAGAGAGAATATACAAGTGAGCCAAGCAGGTGTGTGGGATCCTGCCAATATGCTTTGCTCTCGGCTGGTGACCATTTGGAAGCTTGAGCCCCAACGCTATTTTGCAAAGGGCTTATAAAATGTGCAAAACCAACAGATTTCCCAAGCACTTCAATTTGTAGTACAATCCATTTACAAAAGCCTGGAGAGAAAAGAGTTAGAAATAGTCTTTATTAATACACTAAAAATAGTAACTAATAAAATATTAACAAGAACAAATCTATACTAAATGCAAACAGCAATCTTCAGTAAAACAGGCAGCTTTCCATGAAAAGGGAAGTCAAGCAGAAAAGAAAAATTCATGAAAATCAACAATAGGTACTCCTGAGATCTGCTCTACCAACATCTTGTAAAATGACAGAAAAATTCCTTTTCCAAACTGTTAATTCATGACTATGGAGTTTAACAATATGTATGCAATGTAATACTAAATTGAAGGTCAAATATCTTATGAAGAAGTCATTTGCCTTACTTTAAAAGGCAAATTTTTGGATTTGAGTATTTTTAAAGATGATGAACAAAGCAAAAGTGAGTCTCCCCCCCCCCCTTTTCTTTCTTTTTGCCTGTGATGAACTAGGCCTCTTATCTATACTGTCTCCAATGCCCCTAACTCCATAAATCAGTTATTTTAACCATATTTCACAGCTGAGTAACCTGAGGCTCAGAAAGATTAAACAGTTTGCCTCAGAATCTCAACAAATAAAATGCGCAGGATTAGAACATAACATCTGAAACAATGAAATATTTATTAATTCCAATATGCACTGCTGTCCATTATTGGTGAATAGTATAAGCAAAAAGAAGAAACAGACCCATAGATTGGCAAATATGCAGGAAATTATATTTGTGGTATTGATGAAATACCAATTGGTGGAAAATCCAAAATTATTAATCACTAGAATTACCTTAAATTTTTAATGTTAGACATTACTAGCTTCCATTGATATTATCATTGTCATATGAATCAATTAGCTAACACCCCCCTGCCCCCCAAAAAGTTGAAGCATTTCTAAGAGTCTCTGTGATTTGCATCTAAAGTGCTCAAAATAATGCTTGACAAATCTTAAATATTAGTGACATCAGACATTATTTCTTGTATATTATTGACAATTGCTTCATAATTTAATTCATTATTTTGATACTAATTTTGATTTTAAATGTATATTCTTTACTATATTAAGAACTTTAGTTTTTAATAACTGTACACTGATGATTTATTGAACTGCTATGAAAACAAAAAGATATATATCCCTCAGGGGATGTTGGAAAGCCAGTTTCAGCCCAACCCCCACAGGCCAGGCCAAGGGACCCTACCAGTGCACGAATCCATACACTGGGCCTCTAGTATGCATATAAGATCTTTGGTTAATCTCTTTCTGCCCTTCTTCCTCCCCCCTTCCCTCTGAGATTCATCAGTCTGTTCCATGCTTCCATGCCTGTGCATTGAGCATCTGCCCCTTGGTGGTCAGTGAGCATCATAGTTACTGGTTGGACACTTGCTTAGGCATATATAGAGATGATAGATATAGATATAGATATAGATATAGATATAGATATAGATATAGATATAGATATAGATGTGCTGATATTCTATAATATTCAGTCATTACAGAAACCCTGAAACAAATGTTACTGGTTCTATAGATAGGTGCTAGGGCAGCCTTTACAAATATCAATTTGGTTTAGGGCAGTGTTTTTAAATATCTTACTATAATCAATTTGACACCAATTTATTGAATTTCATTGCATTTCTCTTCATAAAAAAATAGATCTCTGCTATATTATTGCATTTTGTTTGGGGTTTTTGGCAGTGTCACACAAGCCTTGAAAATAAATGGGAGAGATTGCCCTTTCTGGGCATTATGAGGTAATAGGTATAATATTTGTCCTTCCAGTATAGGCAAGTAGACAACAAACAAAACAACAAATAAATAAGCAAATATTTTTACGTACTGGACTGCAGGGAATAAAGGATTAATTCCTGAGGGGAAAGAAAAAAGCCTGATATTCTGCCTCGAGGATCATTCTAGACCTTAAGACTTAAAAGATAAACTCAAACAAAGCACAGTGGATTCACTAGTTTAGCAAAGACCAGTTTTAAACTGCTGCCAGAGCTGGAAATTGTGGGCCAGTGTCTTAGAAAGAAGGAACATATACAGAGAAAAAAAATTCTAGAACTCTGCACATGGTTTTCCTTGAATCTTTCTCTACATACCTTAGCTCCACATGCCCGTAAAGCTACACCAGGCCGGGCAAGAAAGGGCTATTAGATTTACGGTGAGCTGATCAGTTCCTAGAGACAATACACTGCTGAGGGACAGCTGAGATACCACCAAAGTGGAGAGATCTTGTTGTGCACTCAGGGTCTCCAGTAAAGGACCCAGAAGGAAAAACTTTGCAGGGTTAGAACTAGCCATAGTATTGGCCACTTTATACTCACCATGATGAAAGTTACAAACAAGCCTCAAAAGGACCAAGCTGATTCTTTAGTAATTTAACGGTCTACCTAAATAACATGTACTAGGTTAGAGCACAGGAACAGAATACAGACAGACATTAAACAAGGTAAAAGTCAGGTTCAGCATTCAACCAATAAAAACTAAATATGCCAAGAAGTAGGAAAATGTGTCCTATAAACAGAAGAAAATAAATCTTAGGAATGTGAGACAATAGAATTAGCAGACAAGGACTTTAAAAAGATGCAATATTGAAAAAGATGTACAAAGTTAGAGAAATTTGAACACATGATTTCAAAATTTACTACAAAGTTACAGTATGCAATACAGTGGCACTGACATGAGTATAGATAAATAGATTAATGAAATGGAACTGAGAATTTAGAAATTTAGGTGGTAAAATAAATAATTGGAGAAGAGATACTCTTTGGGGAAAATGGTGATTGAGAATATGGTGAAAGAATCACCCTTGATTCTTAAAAAATAACATAAGCCCTAATAATATATGAAAACATGGTGAAAAAATCTTCATAATTTCTTTAAGTTATCTTTCTTAAACAGGACAGCAATAGCACAAACCATAACGATCAAATTGGATTTCATTAATATTAAACATGTCTGTTCTTCAAAAGATACCATTAATTAAATAAAATGTCAAGTTATAAATGTCAAGTTATAGTATGGAAATCTATCCTAATAAAAGGGTGATAGGCTAATTAGACCAGGAGACTGGACATCTTCCGACTGTCTGACTTCCTTCCAGACAAAGCCATGGTGGTGGGGGCCGAGGCAGAGGCAGTTAGGGGCCATGAGGCCGGCAGGGGAGGGCAATTGGGATCCACAAAGCCGGCAGGAGAAGGCAGTTGGGGCCCATGAGGCCGGCGGGGGAGGGCAGTTGGGGGCCATGAGGATGGAAGGGTACTGCCCTCCCTTGCCGGCCTGATCACCCACAACTGCCCTCCCCTGCCACAACCCGCCTGCTCCGCTGGGACCCACCTCCTCCGCACGAGGTGGCGGAGACGCCAGGACCGGCCTCCTCCATGCCACGTGGAGCCGCGGGACCTCCAGGCCTCACCCTGTGGAGCGGCCACTGGGCCCCGCCTCTCCTGTTCGTGCAGCCATCTTGTGGTGGCCATCTTTTGGCAGCCATCTTTGTGGTGGCCATCTTGTGTCGGCCATCTTGTGATGACGTTGTGCACGAAGGCGCGAGGACCACGTAGGCTTTTATTAGTATAGATGAGTCACATCGTTTAAAGATGACTTTTAGATGAAGTCAGAAGAAAGTCAGAAATAATGAAATCTTGTGGTTGAACCAGAATTAAATATTGGCATTTTGACCTAAAGTTGGTACAAAAATATTCTCCCCATGAAAATCTTGTTAGGCATGACTTTTAACTCAATCCAGTTCCTCCTTATTCTCTGCTTTACTTCACTGTTTTAAAATGTGGAAGATATCTTCCTCCTGATCAAATATATATTTATCACCTACAAAATATGTAAAATGCTCCATATTAGAGATCCAGTCCAACTTCTAATGACAACTATGTTGACTTAGGAAGACACAATGAAAAATGTACAATCTTACTCTATATTCTGCTCTACCTCTATTTCTTTTTCTGCTACAAAGAGACAGGATACAAAAGCATTTCAGTAATTATAATATCTACAGTTAAATCAACACCTTGGGATTCTGACCTTTCATTCTTTAACATTTTAATTTTTTTTCTTGGGGACATTTCTTTGAAAAGTAGTGAACAGGTACATTATAATATCAAGAAACCTTTTTCTACATGAACTAAAAATACATCAATGATAGACTTATTTAGGTCATATTAAACTTACTTCTGATGCTAAAAATGGTTATATATTTGGAAGTTTTTGCCAGGGAGTTTCCTTACTTGGTAGTGGTTTAAAATATTACATGTTTCTAGATTTATGAGATGGGTTAATAACTCTGCTTAGGAGCAAAAAATGAGCTCGATGGTCTATATTATCCAAACTTTCTCACTCTTATCTCAATTACAATGGCAAATTTGTGTATGGAAAAGATGAATTCTTGCCATTATTTATTTATTATTAAGATCAATAAGTACCAATTATGGCATACATCCAAAATAAGGGTTTGCAGAGTTCAACTAATAACACACTAGTCTTAGTTTAAATGTTATCTATTTTGTAAGTCAAAGTAATTTGATGTAGAAGCTTGTATCAGTTTGTGGATTTCCACATGTGCAATTTAATGTGTTTTTAAACTTAGAGTAATTATTCTAATATGACAATAGAAATCTGTTCAGTCAACATATAATATAATATTTTTTAATGAATTGTTTGATATTTATGAGAATAATTAATGTTTTGTTTCATTAACTTGAAATAATTTAACCCACACTGTCACCAAGGTCGTTTTTGGTAACACTTGACATATTGCCAATGAAACAAATAATTAAGCAGTTTTGTTGAAAATTCAATGAACATGTATAATCAACAAAAAATTTCATGAAAGAATATCATTGTTATTTTTTCATATGTAGCTTTTGTTATATTACCTTCTTATTATCACATCTGTTTCTATTTCTTAGTCATTTCCTTAGGTCAATATTTACTCTCAACCACCATATATGTGCTGCTATTATTGGCAAATGTATTATACATTTCTTCATGATACAGGCTCTAAAACGTTAATTACATATTGTTTTATTCAATTGGTTTTAATCTCAATTAAGAGGACTAAGGAGGAAAATGTTGACTCATACTGTCTTTTATAATTACACAATTACCTTTACTGGTGCTACTAGTATTTGTTTTTCCTTGTGGATTTAAAATACCATCTCTGACTTACTTTCAGCCTGAAGAATTTCCTTTAGTATTTCTTTTAAGGTAGGTAGGTTAGCTAGTAACAAATCTTGATATTGTTGTTGTTATTATTTGAGTTTTAATAAGTTAACCCACTGCTGTCTGGTCTTATTTGTTATCGTGAGACGTCCATTAATATTATGGTTCCCCTGTAAGTGTTGAGTCATTTTTCTCTTACTGCCTTCAAGATTTATTTGTCTTCAGCTTTTAGTATTTTTATTATGATGTGTATGTTTGTGGAACTCTTTTCATTTCTCTTTCTTAGAGTTCATTGACCTTCCTGAATGTGTAGATTATTTTTTACAATAAATTGTGGAAATTTTCAGACATTATTTCTTTAAATATTTTTTTCTGTTTATTTCTCTCTGTTTCCTTGATTTCTGGTACTCCCAAGATGCACATCTGGGTGTGTTTATTGGTGTTTTAATTTCTCTGAAACTTTATTGTTATTCAATTTTTTCTATCTCTTCAGGTTGTATGATCTTTATTAATCTATTTTCAAGTTCACTAATTTTTTCTTTTGCTGGTTCAAGTCTACTGTTGAGTCCCCATGTGTATTTTTTTTTATTTTAGTTATTGTACTTTTAAATTATACAAATCCATATGATTTTTTTAAATAAATAATTTCTATCACTTTATTGCCATCAGACTTTTCTTCTTTAATGATATTTTTCTTTATTTCCTTGAATATGTTTATAATGTATAAAGTGAAACCTTATTTCTGTTACTTTCTACATTAGTCACTCTCACAGACAGTTTCTGTTGCATTCTGATGTTTTTTTACTAATTACTTATTAGTCATAATTACATATTTATTTATATGCCTCAGAAATTTTGTGGGAACTGAATTTTTTAGAAAATGTATTGTAGCAACTCTGAGTACTGACCCCTCCAATCACTCTAGTCTTGCTATTTTTATTTGCTTGTTTATTGGTTTAGACTCTGGCTGTGTTATTTTAATGAAGTCTATCACACTCCCTCAGTATTAAGCTTTTGATATTGCACCTAAGAGGCACCCAGAGTTACCCTGAGATAACAATTGTTTTTTTGGCAGGATTTTCTTTGGCTATCTGTTTCTTTGAACAATGTTGAAATCCACCAATTGCTGTTGAGATCCACTCTTGAGACCTACTAATTGCTGGCTGATTGTTTCATCATTTTCAACTATGTTCTGGGTCATGGATTACTAGTACATCAAGCATGTCAAATTCAAAGGCTAACACAGGCCAAATAAACGAGGCATGCGGCCTGCTGGCCCCAAGTTTGACATTCTTGCTCTACATACCTACCCAATCAATTTCGGTTTCCTTTGAAGGAATGGTTATAGAAATCAGTATTTGAGATTTTTTTCAGACCCAAGAAAGGCTCTTCATAGCTATCTCTTCCCACATTCTTCCTGATAAATGAGGCAGCCAAGAGTTGAGCCAATATCTTCAATGAATCTGTTAATCTCCTTCCACGTTCCATTCCCTACTGTTTTTTGAGAATACCTTTAGGCTTGAAGCTCTCCACACTCTCTTGCAAATGTAGTTAGTTACTTTTGAAAGAGACCTAGATATATGAGTTTATGTTTTACTAGAGGCCCAGTGCATGACATTCATGCATTGGGGGGTGGGGAGGGGAGTCCCTCAGCCAGGCCTGCTCCCTCTCGCAGTCCAGGACCCCTCGGGGGATGTCTGCCTGCCAGCTTGGAGCAGGCCTAAGTGCTGCTGTGCTCACCATCCATGAGCCCAGCTTCTGGCTGAGCAATGCTCCCCCTGTGGGAGTGCATTGATTACCAGAGGGCAGCTCTTGCATTGAGTGTCTGCCCCCTGGTGGTCAGTGTGCATCATAGCGACTGGCCGTTCTGCTGTTCAGTCAATTTACATATTAGCCTTTTATTATATAGGATAGTTTTTTTTTCTTTCCTTTCCTTACCCTTAGCAAAATATTTGAGCTGTATTTCTTTCTTTTTAAAAAAAACGTATTTTATTGATTTTTTACAGAGAGGAAAGGAGAGGGATAGATAGTTAAAAACATTGATGAGAGAGAAACATTGATCAGCTGCCTCTGCACACCCCCTACTGGGGATGTGCCTGCAACCCAGGTACATGCCCTTGACCAGAATTGAACCTGGGACCTTTCAGTCCTCAGGCTGACACTCTATCCACTGAGCCAAACCGGTTAGGGCTGAGCTGTATTTCTTGAGCTGGAGATAGCAATAGAGCATTTCTTTTTGAGTGGCATGCCTTCTCTAGGAACTGAGTGGTAGGGGAGGAAGGGCAGTAACATCAGGTCTTTTTAGTTTGCCTTTCAAACAAGGAACCACTGCTTTATGGTCTTGTGGAACACGAGAATCCTCAGGAGCCCAAAGTCAAGATAGAACCTCCTCCCACCAGTCGGGGGGGGGGGGCAAAAAAGGGGGAGGCCTTATCTCTTTTCTGGAATTTAGGCTCAGCAAATTATAGAGGAAGATGAGATATGCTGGCATCCTAATAATCTAAGGAAGTTATTCTTCCAACTGGGAGATGGGAATAAAGAGATTACTGTGTTCTTGATTGCATTAATCTCTAGTAGAGTTTCCATATGATTGAGTTGAGAAAAGAAATAGTGGTTGAAATATTATAGTCCCTCACTGTTATTATTGAATTTTAGTAGATTTTCTAATATATATATATTTTTTAAACTGGCTATATGTTGTTAGCACTATTTCCAGATACTTATATGGCTGTGTCTTGTTTTGTTTTGAATATATACATATAATTTTATTCTGCTGGGATGTGGGTCCACGGAGCTCTTCATACTGTTATGCCAGTGACTCCTTCAATAGATAAATTTTCTTTTTTTAATTTTTTTGAGCAATTGTCTCATTTATCTCTTTAACTTGGTCTTTTAAAAAATATTTGATAAGAGTTGTGTGTTATCACTAATACGGATGCATTATTAATTAAATCTTCTTTACATTTGGAATAGCATATTATATGATTATATTAATCAAGAAATTTAAATATCTTTATAAGCACCGATAAATTAATGACTAAAACATAAATGGTTAAAATGCAGTAATCTTCTAGTTTTAGAGGTTTTCCGAGGCAAATATGTTTCTAATAAGTGTTTAATGGTCTTCATTAAGCTCTCTTAGAACATAAAAATCATCTAAAATTGCTCCAATAATTAGTCTTCTTAACAGCAGAATGAATACAAGTAAAATTGATCATTTGCCCAGATTAAACAATGCAGCCTCCAACATTTTGATGACTCTCACTAAAGACAGAAGATGTAATCATATACACTTTTTATGGAGAGAACAATAATCTCAAGAGAATATCAATTCTTGAATACTCTTCTTTTAGACAATATCATATCAAGCATAATATGATATATTTCAACCCAAGGACACATAAAGAATCAGCACAGTAGAAAAATGTTTGCTTTTTATGCAGCTAACATACCATAAAAAGGCCAGAAATAAAATGACAATCTAAGCTGACATTGTTAGTATTGTAGTCACTTGGATGATTATGGCCTTTTGAAAGATGGACATATTTTGACCATTTTAATCAGAAGAGACATGGTCAATTGACTTGTAGAAGGGTTTGAAATAGAGTTTCTGATTCCTCTGCTCTATTTTTTACCAAATTATAGGAGGACAAAGACACTTATGACTTATTTCAGAGATTTGAAATTATTTTATGGGCATTTGAGTTGCAAATTGTCTATTATCATGGAACTTAACTGAGGCTGCTATTGCAAAAAAGGTTTTGTATTTCATGTAGAAAAACAGATAAAGTTTCAATCAAAACTTAATATTGGCTATCTATTTCCTAAAGCAAAATGAATTTTAAAATAATTCTTTTCTTAAACTGAACCAATGCCAATTAGTCAAAGTACAAATAATACATGTTCTTATTAGTTCTGAGGCTGAGGTAATTCAGAAGAAAACATCAAAAGTTCAAAGGATGCTGATACATTCCTGCACGAGTGACTTAGAAGCGCACCAATGAGACTCTCAGGGAAATGGTGCAGGGCGGTTATCTGAATCTACAGTGTATCATACAAAATAGTTTATATATCACCCAACCTTACTTTCGATTGGGCTGTTTCTGAGTCTTTGCATTTCTTTTTGTATATTAAAATTTTATTCATCCAAAAAAATCTGAGCATCCTTTCTAAGACACGATTTAGTCTTCTTTGGAAACTTTTGTTATTCATAGCATCTTACTTATGACCTTTAGCATATTACTTACTTATGAAAATTAAAATAATTGTCTTGAGAAATTCTTCTTTCTTGTTGCTAAAAGGCCTAGAGTTTTACCCCCTATCATGCACAAATTAACCATCTCTTGAAAACCAGGTAATGATTTTTTAAATGTGCAATTTAAAATTTCAAACCATATTACCATTTTCCTCCCAGAAGCTTCACTGTCAGTGACTTAGTAAAACCATCATTAATCACAAGATAAGCTACAGTCATGTGGTGATTGTAATTTGGTCCCACGAAACCAAAGACAAATGATATGGAATACTATTAGCAATGATAGCTTTAATGTAGACATTCATCATGGACTCAGGTTCACTTGATGTGACTTTGGGATAAAAACAGGGGAAATTGCCTAGCTGTTGAAAATTATATTGCTATTAAATCATAATTTGACAAAATTGTACAAAATAAGAGTGGTAGAATTTGTGTTTCCCATTTTTCACTCTTAAAAGACAAAATTGCAGGGGGCTTTGAATTACCCAGATGCAGTGCAATTAGAATAGTGCATACTGATTAGTTGCTATCTATCTAATTACTAATAATACAATCTGAGGTTTGGGGAAGCTGTCTATATATAAGAGTGGCAAGGTGGCTCCAGTTCATCAGAACAGATAGGCTGATAACAGAGGCTTAGGAGACACTCACACACACACACACACACACACACACTCCACACACACATGTAAACACACACATATGCATACAAATAGATTCTTTTATCAGTATAATATTTTATTGGTCAAGACTTCTTAAATATACTGCTTATAATCTTCTAAAGCAGTGGTTCTCAACCTTCTGGCCCCTTAAATACAGTTCCTCATGTTGTGACCCAACCATAAAATTATTTTCATTGATACTTCATAACTGTAATGTTGCTACTGTTATAAATTGTAATGTAAATATCTGATATGCAGGATGGTCTTAGGTGACCCCTGTGAAAGGGTCGTTCAACCGCCAAAGGGGTCGTGACCCACAGGTTGAGAACCACTGTTCTAAAGCAACACAATAGAATTTTTAGGAAAAGATGTTTGTTAACTAATTAAACTCAAGTACTCTTCAGTGGTCACATTTAAGAAGCTATTTATGTTTTCAAGGACATACACATTTATTTTAAAATATTTTCTCAGTAGGGAATCCATGATGTGAACTGAATGCAGTATCAAAAGTTTGATTGTAATTCACAATTTGGTGTAAATATTGACTATGGACTATAGCATTCTCCTAAAGAATATACGAGTTCAGCTTTAATTCAAATGGAAAAAATAAACTATGGCTGCTATTTTAAAAATAAATTTAGGCAATATCATTGTGTACTTTATTTCAATATTTTATTTCAATTATTTTGATTGTTTCTGCCACCCAGACCTATCAGTGTAGTTTGTTCAATTACATCTGCCTCTGTTCCTATAAATTTAGTTATTTTCTTCAGTTGAATTATCCAATTGTACTCTATGACCCCAGAGATTAAATTAATTCTGTGTCCCAACTGGAGTAGATGGGCTGTTAAACCACAAAATTTCTGTAGTATCAGATTTGAAATCTGATCCACCAAATCTTCTGGTCTTTGAGAGTTGAATTCAATAAGAGGAATAAGAATGACTCTAACACTTATTTCCTTGAATACTTTTAAACTAGAGGCCTGGTGCATGAATTTATGCATTGGTGGGGTCCCTCTGCCTGCCCTGCACCAGTGCATGAATCCGTGCACTGGGCCTCTAGTACGCATATAAGATCTTTGGTTAATCTCTTCCCGCTCTCCCCCCTTCCCTCTGAGATTCATCAGTCTGTTCCATGTTTCCATGCCTGTGCATTGAGCATCTGCCTCCTGGTGGTCAGAGTGTATCATAGCTACCAGTCGAATGGTCGCTTAGACTGTTATATACATAGATATGTATAATTTTATGGTTGAGAAAATGTATCAATATTTCAGTTGTGTTGATGCTGTATAAAAATATAGATAATCAATCTCTAATTTTCTATGGATCTATATATATTTCATTTAGTTTAATTGTATCTATACTTTGCCTGCTGATTTATTTGGTTGGAGAGAATAGTCTTTACTTCTTAGGAACCTTCAAGAACAAATGCTACATTTGCTTGAAAATATGTCTTGCAATTTATCTTATGATCAAGTTCTAAACATCATGAAAAGGTGGTTTTCAAAAATTTAGACTACAAAAAAGTGAATCTTTTATAAATTGTTGAAAAATTTTTATGGCAAAAGAAATTTGAGCCCTAACCGGTTTGGCTCAGTGGATAGAGCGTAGGCCTGCGGACTGAAAGGTCCCAGGTTCGATTCCGGTCAAGGGCATGTACCTTGGTTGCGGGCACATCTCCAGTAGGAGGTGTGCAGGAGGCAGTTGATCGATGTTTCTCTCTCATCGATGTTTCTAACTCTCTATTCCTCTCCCTTCCTCTCTGTAAAAAATCAATAAAATATATTTTTTTAAAAAGAAATTTGAAATTGAAGTTACCTAATTTAGAATTATCTTAAAGAATCGGGCTGTTGCAGTAACCTAATAGATTAGCTCCTATAATCAAGAAGGTTCTGATAGTAAGTGTAACAACTTGAAATCTCTGCAGACTGATTGCAGACATGCTATATTTTGTGAACTTGGACAAAATATTTAACTTTACAACAGATATTAATGATCACTGCCTTATTTTGCGAGGGCTGCCATAACAAAGTACCACACACTGGGTGGCATAAACAACATAAATTTTTCTCACAGGTCTGGAGACTAGAAAGTCCAAGTTCAAGGTGCCATAGGGTATGTTTCTTTGGAGGGATCTTTCCCTGGCTCGCAGGTGTCCAACTTCCCACTGTGTTTCCATAGGATTCTCCTCTGTGTATATGTATGTATTTTTTTTTGCGAGAGCACCTCTGGTGTTTCTCTGTGAATCCAACTGTCCTCTTCTTAAAGAAAACCAGTCCAATAGGACAAGGGCCCACCCTAATGACTGTATTTTAACCTATCGCCTTTTAAAAGTCCCTATTCCCAAAATATAGCTGCATTCTGAGATACTAGGCTTTGGGGATTCAACATATAAATTTGGAAGGATGGTAACAGGTACCTATAACAGGTACCTCAATGTAGCACCAAGGATCTAGCACTGCAATAGACAGAATCTCTGTCATCCTGGAGCTTATACTATTCTTCTTAATATCTCTAAATTCTCAATGTTATGCTAGATAACAGTGGAGAGCAATTAAGATAGTTCCTAGCCCATAGCAAGTTTCAACAAATCAGCATGAGATTTGTGATAATTAGACCTGTTGATAAGCATGAGCAAGTCAGATTTAGAAATCTTCACACACCCTTCTCCTGCATTTCCAAATGAGTTAGTTTCCTTCAGGCAATGACAAGGTTGCTGTCCAAGTGCTTTATTCATAGGGCATGTGCATTATTTGACAAAACCTTACTCAATTTGTTGCCTTTACTAGTTACACAATTAAAGGAGTCATTGAGTTATGCAAATGACATAAAAATATTTCTTCTGATTAGATACTTAAGTTCCTCTTTGTTACTTCTTGAAGGAAGTTTAAATTTCTAGTTGTTTATGTCTAGTAGTTCATTATATTTGGGTCCAAGGTAGAATGGTACTGACCCCTTCTGGTTAACTGTATTACAAATTCCTGGGAAATGTTTTTTCAATTTGTGATATCTCAGTTCAAACAATTTCTTCAACATGGACATCTTCAGTGACAAATCGCATTCCTCGTAAGAGCATTTCCCCTAAATCAGTGTGCATATACATTTATTCAACAAAAACAGAGCATGTCCCTACTATGTACATGAAATGTATCCAGTGTTGTAGATATGGAAGTAAACAAAATAGACTCAAATCTCTAATTTCATGTAGCTGATATTTCAGTGTTGACAAATAGAAGCTTTTATGTGGAAGATACACTGTTTATACCCATTGCTCCACTTCCAAGCAATATTAACCATCATTGCAATTTAGAAGAAGCTATAGTGGTCCCAACTGCAAAGTAAAGTATAACACCATGTTTAGACATTTTGTATAAACTGTTGTCTTTGAAACATTATATTAAAAAAGCACTGTTGCAAATATAGTTTTGTACAGAATTATCTTTTTTTTTAAAAGACATTTGAACATGATAAATTTCCTTAAATATACTCTCAGGTAAATATCAAGATGCTTTATGCTAAATCTTAGCAAGTGTACCTTTGAATATCACCTATTTCTACCTCCATTTAGGGTCATTCCTGACATTCCTAAGTTCACTCAACTGTATTTCTTATATGTATTACTGCAAGTTTTCAGTCTTATAATAGATTCAACACAGAAAAGATGTCTTTCTGTTTCCAAATTATCAACTAACTTTCACTTCTCACTACCCTCCACATTATAGTAGAGTTTTCAGGGGGGTAAATAAGAGGAACTTTCAGTTCCTCAAACATGACAATCTGCACCTACAATACTCAACTTTATTTCAAACAGAAAATTCCATTGGAATCTATTGGTGATTTTATTTTTCATTTTATTTTTGGTGGTGGTGGGAAGCAGTTTGTAGTTATCAGTCTCTCTGCACTAAACTGTGAGATACTAAAGGTGGGGATTATCTCTTTCCTCTTTGAAAGCTCAGTTTCTATCATAGTTCCTTCCTCCTCCCCCTTCTTTTATTTAAGTAATAGTTGAGTCATATTCTGGGTTATAAAACACATCTGAACAAATTTTTAAAAATTGAAATTTTACAAAGTATATTCTCAGACTGCAATGGTATTAAAGTAAGGATCAATAATAGAGAGATAGCTAAAAAAAAATGCTTAAATATTTGGAAATAAAAATATACACTTCTAAGTAGCACATGGGTCAAAAAGAAGTCTCAAGAGCAGTAAAAATGTTTTGAACTAAACAAAACTGAAAACACGCGGCATCAGAAATTGTTGAATGCAAAACAAAACAAAACAATTCTTAGAGGGAAATTTATAGCATTAAATGCATACAATAGAAAAAAAAATCAAGAACCCAAACTTCCACCTTAGGAATATAGAGAAAGAAGAGCAAATTAGGCCTACAACAAGCTAAGGAGAGGATATAATAAAAATTAGAGCTCAAATCAACAAATTGGAAATAAGAAAATAAAGAAGAAAACCAACAAAACCAAAAGCTAATTATTTGGGTTGATCAATGAAATTGGGAAACATGTAGACAGGTCAACCAAGATAAAATGAGAAAAGGCCCAAATTACAGAAATATCAGAAATAGAGGGATGGGCAGATGGACCTCATACTCTTGGGATTCATTCTATGATTTATTACATGACCAAGTAAGAGTTAGTCCTGGTATGCAAGGCTGGCTTAACATTAAAACCAATAAATATTATAAAATGTATCTACATGCTAAAAAGGAGGAATAACATATGATCAACTCAATTCACTCAAAAAATGCATTTGACAAAATCCAGCACACATGCAGGATATACATCTCAGCAAACTAGAAATAGAATGGATTTTCCTTGGTTTAATAATGAACATCTACCAAAAAACCTACAGCTGTTATTATATTTAATGGTGAGAGAGTACACATTTTTCCACCTAGATCAGGAGCAAACCAAGGGTGTCTTCTCTTCCACTCCAATTCAACATCATACTAGAAGTCCTAACTAATGTAATAAGAAAAAAAAAGTAAACAGACTATTGGAAAAAAAGAAATAAAACTGTCTTTATACACAGATGACATCATTGTCTCTATAGATAAAACCTAAGAATATACATAAAATCTCCTTGAACTAATAAGCAGGTAATGAAATTTGGCAGGTAATAAGGTCAGTATTCAAATGTTAGTACCCTTTATTATTAGTAATAAATTTTGAAATTTTAATTAGAAAATACTATTTACAATAGAACACCTCAAAATAGAATATTTAGATATAAATTTTTAAAAAATATTATCCAGGGTCTGTATGCATTAAACTATGAAACTGATAAAATATATAAAAGATCAAAATATGAACAGATATATTCTGTTCATTACCAATATCATTAAGATGTCAATTCTTCTAAACTTGATATGCAAATTCAATAAAACCTTATAAAAAAAATCTCAGCAAGAGCCATAGCTGGTTTGGCTCAGTGGATAGAGTGTCGGCCTGTAGACTGAAGGGTCCCAGGTTTGATCTGTGCCCTGAAGTGTCTAGGTTTGGTTCCAGCCAAGGGCAGGTACCTTTGTTGCAGGCTTCATCCCCTGGCCCCAGTCAGGGAGCGTTCGGGAGGCAACCAATCAATGTGTCTCTCTCACATAGATGTTTCTCTCTTTCTGTCTCTCCCCCTCCCTTCCACTCTCTCTAAAAAATAAATGGAAAAATATCCCCGAGTGAGGATTAACAACAAAAACAAAAAAACTCACCAAGCTACTTTGTTGATATTGATAATTTAATATTTAAAGTTATATAAAAACTAGAGGCCCAGTGCACGGATTCATGCATCATGGGGTCCCTCGGCCTGGCCTACAGACATCCCCCCAAGGGGTCCCAGATTGCAAAAGGGCACAGGCCAGGCCGAGGGACCCGACTGGTGCACCATCGGGGCTAGGGAGGGACCGTGGGAGGGCTCCAGGGTGTATCTGGCCCATCTCGTCCAGTCCCCCGATCTGGCTGCTGATCGGAGCCGTCTCTCCCAGTCCTAATTGAGGCCAATTGGGGCCATCCGGTTGGGGAGGGACCTTAGGAAGGCTCCAAGGCATGTCTGGCCCATCTCCCCCAGTCCCCATTGGCCGGACCCCAACAGCAAGCTAAACTTCCAATCAGAGCCCCCTGGTGGTCAGTGGGCATCATAGCGACTGGTTGAATGGTTGAGTGGTCGCTTAGGCTTTTATATATATATAGATGCAAAGTACCTCACATACCTAACACAACACTGAAGAAGAACAGAGTGGAATGCTCATACTGTCCTGTTTCAAAATTTACTATGAAGCTATGGTAACCAAGATATTAATGAAAAATAAACACAGAGATCTATGGAACAGAATAGAGATCCCAGAAATAAAAACCTATAGATGTATAGTCAACTGATTTTTGATGAAGGCACAATAGCAATTTGAAGGAGGAAGGAAATTCTTTTCACCAAATGGTGCTGGAACAATTGTGTTCATGTGCAAAAATATGAAATTAGGCCTATATGTTACATGTTACAAAAATATATATAAAAATAGATTTAAGCAGTTATAAAATGCTGAAATATAAAAGTTTTAGAAGTAAAAATATGAAAAAGTCTACATGACTTGATTTAGTAATAAGTTTTTAGATAAAATAGTAATATCAGGATACATGAAAACAATAAGTTGTACTTTATTAAAAGTAAAAATCCACTGACATTACACTAAAAAGCACTGAACAGGAAAAATACTTAAAAATCCCTATCTGATGAAGATACAAACAAAACTTAACAACAATAGGAAAAATAATTAAGCTGTGTGACTTTCTTGTTTTGGTTGTAACATATTACTGTAAACTCAGAGGCTTAAAACAGAAACATTTATTGTTTTAAAGTTTTGTATGAGAGTCCAAATACAATCAACAGACATGCATTCCTTTGGAGTCTTCAGGGAGAATCTGTTTCTTTGCCTTTTCCACCTTCTAGAGCAGTGGTTCTCAACCTTCCTAATGCCTCGACCCTTTAATACAGTTCCTCATGTTGTGGTGACCCCCAACCATAAAATTATTTTCATTGCTACTTCTTAACTGTAATTTTGCTACTGTTATGAATCGTAATGTAAATATCTGATATGCAGGATGTATTTTCATTGTTACAAATTGAACATAATTAAAGCATAGCGCTTAATCACAAAAACAATATGTAATTATATATGTGTTTTCTGATGGTCTTAGGCGACCCCTGTGAAAGGGTCGTTCGACCCCCAAAGGGGTCGCGACCTACAGGTTGAGAACCGCTGCTCTAGAGGTTAATCCTTCTCCCACTTCACTCCAACCTTTCCTTATGTCATCACATTTCCTCTGACTCTGATTCTTTGTCTCCCTCTATTAAGGTCCTAGTGATTCCATTGACCCTACCTAGATAATTCAAGTTAATCTTCCCATCTCAAGATTTTTAACCGAATCACATCTACAAATTTTTTTATTTGCCATTTAACAGGAAATTTGGATGTACAAAACATAAAATGGGGTGAGTGAAGGGGAGTCTTTATTTTATCACACAGCTTAGTTAAAAATGGGCAAAATATCTGAACAGACATTTTACTAATATAGATATATGTATATATATATATATAATATCCTATATAATAAAAGCCTAATATGCTAAGTGTCTGGTCGTCTGTTCGTCCATTCAACCAATCAAAGTGTAATATGCTAATGGTATGCTAAGGCCACTCAACCACTCATTATGATGTGCACTGACCACCAGGGGGCAGACAATCAACGGGTCAACCAGTCGCTATGACGTGCACTGACCACCAGGGGGATGACACTCCAACTTGGTAGGTTAGCTTGCTGCTGGGAACTGAGCGAGATGGGCCAGACATACACTGGAGCCCTTCCAAGGTACCTCCCCGGCTGGCCAACCTCCTGTGTCCTCCCCAGCCCCAATCGTGCACCAGTGGGGTCCCTTGGCTAGGCCTGTGCCCTCTCACAATCTGGGACCCCTTGGGGGATTTTGGAGAGCCGGTTGTGGCCCAATTCTGCAGGCCAGGCTGAAGGACCCCACTGGTGCACAAATTCGTGCACCGTGCCTCTAGTTTGTGTGTGTGTGTATATATATATATATATATAAATAACATATGTATCAACAGGGATTCTCATTCATTGCTGGTGGAGTGCAAAATAGCACAGCTATTTTGAAGACAGTTTGACAGTTTCTTACAGAGCTAAACACAGTGTTATCATAGCAATTACACCCCTAGATATTTACCCAAATATTGTAAATGTATGTGCACATAAACACCTATGCATCGGTGTTTATAGAAGTTACATTCATAATTGCCAAACATAGAAGAACTGAAGTCTCCCTTCAATAACTAAATTAGAACAAACCATGGAAGGCCTGGCTGAGTGGCTCAGTTGGTTGGAGCATTATCCCATTTACAAATTGTTGACTATTAAAATAAATTATAATAATGCCATCCCTGAATTTATTTATTACTTAAAAGTGGTAAAAAGAACCAAACACATCTTTTTACATGTATACTCTTTTTTATTTTTTAAATCTTTGAGATATAATTACTGGAATTTATTGTTTTACATTTTGCTGAATCTACCATATAAAAATCTATCTGCTTTGTGGAGAAAACCTCTGCCAAGGACTTTTTATTTTTATGATGAATGTAGATTCACCATTAAAATGCAATATTTCATTTCAATTGTTGAATAAGATGATGCTTAAAATAATTCACTTGGTTAAAATTAAGTGCCCAGGAAGGAAAGACACGCGTGTGAATATTTTCTTATTTGATGGCAGTTTCATTTGATTGCTAAATATAACTGTGCTAATCACTTAACATATAAAAAGTCAAATTGGTCTTGATATACATGTTGATCTGAGTAATGCTACTTTCTTCATATATGCAGAGTATTCAACATACTTTTAGCATAACATTAATGCATATTAAATTAAGCCAGACCTATTCTTAGGCAATAGAAAAAATTAGTACTATGACTTAAATTTTTTCCCATTAAATTCTTCAAATTATTATTGTTTTATGTTAGTCCACATACTGCTTGTCTTAAAAGACAGCCTTTGTAAACTCATAGGCGAATTTCATCAGAGGAAAGTATAAGTCCCCTAAACATTTGTGTTAGATTTAATTATACCTATAACATTACATTATCTGGCTCTTTCACTCAAGCTTTTTAGGATTTCCACTCATTGGAGAAAAATTTTCCATAAAAACCAATGCATAACTGCCAGCTGAAAATGTTGATTTATTCAAAAGCATTTATATGTACCCAATGCAGCCAAGTCTTTAATAAAGAACCGGGAACCTAGTGACAGGGTTGTTTAATGGGTGGAAAATAGATTTTTACCTTCAAACCAATTAGATGCTATGATAGTTAAATCAGTATAATTCAAAGTCTGATCCATGGGGGAGCCTCATTCAGTACCAGCTGGAGGTGTTTGTTAAAATGACTGCTGTGGTCCTATCCTGATTTAATATATCAGAGTACCTACATTTAAAACAGCTACGGAGGAAACTGTTGTATAAATGAAAATGTGACAAACACTGGGTTGGAAGGCAAGCTAGATAGTAGTGTCCTGTATATGCTAGTTTTCACTTTGGGGACATTTATAATTGATTTGATAATATTCTTCTTTAATAAAACTCCATAAAAGGCTAGCTGTGCTGTATTAAGACATCCCCAAACTCCCTACACATTCAGTAGACATCCCATTTCATTATACTATCTCAAATAAAGTTGTTTGCAATTTATTATTGGAATATCTCAGAAAACATTCTAATTGGATTATTTTAAAGTATTTTTCTAAGAGCATTATGCATATTTATCTGTATACTAACCACCAAAACCAGTTTTATATAGCCAAGAGTTCATATATATATATATATTTCACCCAAATTCACTAGTCTAGACCAGGAACTTAATTTTCAAAGCCCAGTACAAAATATATATGTGAGAATACTTGGTCATAAATTATTATCCATTTCTAAGCGATGGCAACAGAGAACTAAACATGGGAGCTAGTAAGATCTCATTAGTTTCATGTCCATGAAGCTGTCTCTACCAAGAGAATATTGATCTGCCTTCTACTATTGAATAGCCAAAATATTATATTTTTAAAAATATATTTTTATTGATTTCAGAGAGGAAGAGAGAGGGAAAGAGATATATAAACATCAATGATGAGAGAGAATCATTGATCGGCTGCTTCATGCAAGCCCTTGCAACCAGGGCATGTGCCCTCAATGGAAATCAAACTGTGACCTTCTGGTTCACAGGTTGACGCTCAACCACTGAACCACACTGGTTGGGCCCAAATATTGTTTAAGAAAATTTAAAAATACATAAAGAGAAGAAAACTATAAAGACTTTTTTAAAATGAGCTATTTATATGCTTATTACTTATCGTTAACCTTTGAAAAATTTAAAAATTCTGTGTGAAGCTATATAATGGTATCCTGAAATTGTTCTAATTTTAAAGAACTATTTTTTAAAATATATTTTTATTGATTTCAGAGAGGAAAGGAGAGGGAGAGAGATAAAAACATCAATGATGAGAGAGAATCATGATAGGCTGCTTCCTGCACGCACCACACTAAGGATGGAGCCCACAACTGGGTCATGTGCCCTGACTGGAATCAGACCTGGGACCCTTCAGTCCACAGGCCAATGCTCTATCCACTGAACCAAACTGGCTAGGGCAAAGAACTATTTTTTTTAATAAAGTAACTCGTGAAGATGTATTTATTTAATTGTTTGCTATTTTAAGTGAATTCTCTAATTTCTAAATGTTTTTTTTACTCACCTCCCCACCTATTCTGACCAAATAAATCTGCATTATAGACAAAGAAAAAAAAATGCTTAGCATTCCTTCCCATGTAATAAATATTTAACTGACCTGAAAATAGAAACAATAGATGATGTCCAGGTGGGTCTTCTGCCTGCAGTTAAAGTAGAGCCAAATCTTTCAGGCCTGACATTGAATCTGTTAATGAAAATAGAGTAAATATTTGTAGAACATGAATACTGATGCAATACAGCCAAATAGAGTAGTATTTAGCTTCCTGTTTTTCAATTCCTTTGCCACTATAAACACATTTTAAAAATTCCAGTGTTTCTAAATACACACTCCTCTCATATGTTGCACATGGAGACACTTAAATAACTATGTAGTAAGGGTAAAATACAATAACCTGTAAGAACTCTGCCAGCTGGCACTGAAATGAACCTTCAAAATCATTGTTTTCCCTTTTCTGAAGGACTCCCTGAGGATTACATTGAAAACAATTCTGTCTTAGTGTCTAACATAGTTCATGCATCAACTCCAACCTACAGTGACACAGAATTCCTGCTGCGTGCTGCCCTGAACAATACACAGTGTACATTTGGAAGATAATTATAGCATTTATGTTCCACATATACAACATGTATGTCAAGATCTAGATCTTACTGACATTTAACAATGTAAGTTACAATGGAGAAAAGCTTAGGAAAATACATCTAGTGGACATGACTAAATATATGACTCCATGTAACAAAATCACTTCTCAGTAGTGCAAACAGTTGCATTAAAAACTGCACACTTGAAATCTGTATAGTTATATTAACCAATGTCACCTCAATAAATTCATAAGATTTTTTTAAAAAAACTGTGCCAAATTAAGTGCTATTTTTAAAAGAAAAATGGACAATATCTTGCGATATTTACGTGTTTTCATCTGGCTGGGTTGCTCAGTTGGTTTGAGCATCATTCCATACACCAAAAAGGTTATGAGTTCAATTCTGGTCTGGGCACATACCTAGGTTGTGGATTCTATCCCCTTTGGGGTTCTTAAGGAAGGCAACCAATTGATGTTTCTCTCTCACATTGATGTCTCCCTCTCTCTCTCCTTTCCTTTCTCTCTAAAATCAATAAACATATATCCTCAGATGAGGATTAAAAAAAAACTTGTTCTCTTTTGCCTTATATTCTTGTATTTGATATATCCCTTTTCATTGTCTTTATTCCCATTTTTTGTCCAATATTATCTCATAAATTGTCATTCATTCTTCAGATAAGTAACATTAAAATATTTTATTTGTGTTAGTAATACTTTTACAACTATGTACTCTTTTGAGCATATTTTGTTTCTGTCTAAAATGGTTCATTATAAGTTTAAACAGGTGCAAAAATTGAATTTCAGCATATTGAAAATATTACTGTCTTCAAAACCGTTCCATTACTTTTTTAAATGAAGCCAACTAAATCTAGTTACCAAAGTGTTTTGTAACATCTATTTTTACACAGACATTAATGAAGTCTTCTTTGCTAGATAGAATATTTACATTGTACATTTTCTTCCTACTTTTACATTTAAGTTTTTCCACCTGATTTAATGCAAAGACAATACAGCAGTTCATTTAAAATATATCATTTATTAGCCAAATATGCAGAAGTTTTAGTAAAAATGTTAAATTTTTTCATTTTTATGACTATCAGCTCCTAAGGGTTAATATTATTGCTCTTGATTGATTATAATTAAAATTAGAATTAGTACACAATTGATCAAAAGATCATTAGTGTAGTACAACTTTTGAAACTACAGTAATAGATGATTCTGTGTTTTTGTTATAATCCATCCATGCATTCACCGATGAGGTTTACTTCTTGTTTAAATTACCATTATTTATATTGTTAATTTAAAAATTTTATGTGTAGAAGCACCAAGTAGTCTAATATATTTATAAATTATTACAGCAGTGTCACTGTTATAAACCTTTGGATTATGTCAGAAAATGGTACAATGAAAAATCAGCAAAAATTATTTTTAATGATCTATCAACTGTCAATGTGAATAGGTCCTCTAATTTTCAAGTTAAGACATTATCTAATTGCAAAAGTAATCTCATTGTTCAATGTCAATTTAAATGCCACATCTTACTGGAAACTTTCTCTGATTTCCCAGACTTCTTTATCTATTCTTCCACACATTGCATTGCTCTCTCTTTATCAGCACATGTATGTTGTCTAATAAATAATATGGACTCCTGTTTAATTATCAAACTTCTTAAATATAAGGACCATACCATACATGATCCTTATATGGTCGTATTTATGTATGTTGAATAAATAAAATAATGCATGTACTTAAGCCTATTTTACTATGCACATTTATAATATTGCATAAGTGACATAAGTATTATAATTTGATGATGCTCAAACTTACTTGCTTTCTAAAATAAGGCTATTTATTCAGTACAAAATCTGTCATGCATTTTCTTGATTATATGTTGCTGAATTGAGACAGAAAACTGAATTTTGGAGGGCGTTTATTATAAATGGCTTCTGATTTTAATTAAAAAGCACCATAGCATGAATTTAAGGAATAGTAGCATGCCATGATGAGTAGAATAGGTCTGTGGTCAGACAGATTTTCTGCCGCTGACTGTACATCTTTGGGTAAATTATTTAACCTCACTATGTTTCAGTTTCTCTATCTGTAAAATGGCAATGATAACAGCACACACCATATAAGGTCATTTTAAAAATTAAAGAGCATAGTAAGACATGGAATTATTAGCTTGTGTCTGCCAGCATATTGTAAGTCTCCAGTAACTGTCTTAGCTCAGGCACCCATAACAAAACAACACGGACAGGATGGCTTAAACAATACACGTTCATTTCTCAGACTTCTGGAGACCAGAAAGTCCAAGACTTCTGGTGAGAACCCTTGTCCTGCTTGGTACATATGTGCCTTCTCCTTGTGTCCTCACTTGGCAGGAGAGAGAGAGAGAGACAGAGAGAGAGAGAGAAAGAGAGAGAGAGAGAGAGAGATGTTGAGGGAGAGAGAAAGAGTGTTCTGGTCTCTTCTTCATACAATGTTGCTAATCCTATCATGGGGCCCCACCCTCAGGACTCTAAATCTAATTACTTTCCAAAAGTTCCACCTCTAAATACCATCACATTACAGGTTAGAGCTTCAATATATGGATTTGAGGGGAACACAAACATTCAGTCCATAACAGTAAATGATACTTCTACTTCTATTTCCTCTACTTTTTCCATCCCTATCATCACCCTAACTAGCACAATGGTACTTTGTCATTTTACCTAATGTGCATGGCCAATATTTTAAGCATAAAACAAACTCAGTTCAATGCAATGTATTCGTGGCTAGAGAACACACATGCATAAAGAAGCATAATAATAGGATTCCGCATGTGGTGCAGATGGTGAATACCAAATAGTATTATAAATCATAAGAGCATCTGCAGTCACAGGCAGGTTCAGCAAATGAAAACTTGAGCAAGATAATGAGGTAAGGTTTAAGATACATCTTGAAATAGGTTTAAACCAGCGCTGTTCTCTGTGCAGTCCCATCCTTTGAAATTTTAATGTAAATTGGCATTAATGTTGCAACAACAGTATCCTTTCTGCAGGCTGGAAAAAGAGCCACAGGTAACTTCGTTTTTTCTTTTGCTCTTTATCCTTCTTTTTTTTTTTTTAGTAACTAAGATTAATTAAGGCAAGTTCATGGGACCGAACACAGAAAAATGTCTGTGGCCACATGCATGTGTGTGTGTGTGTAATAGTGTTGTATTTTGACTACCCAAGTCTCAGTTCCATTCTCTCCTTATTTGAGATTCATCATTTCTTTATTGACAAAAGAGCTCTAAAATGTTGAAGGAAGTATTAGTTCTATGAACTCTCCATTAGAGCAGTTACTTATAATTTTTAATAATTTATGATCATTAAAAAGAAGATACAATTTTGTTCTTATTTTCTCTATATAAATCCTTGATCAATTTCTGCATTATTTTTCAAAATCTATGTTAAGATAATGAGTTGTGTCATATTTAAATTACATTTTATCTAATGCACTGCTATTTATGATATAAAACTAGTGACCCGGTGCACGGATTCATGCACATAGAAAGGAAATTAATTAGAAGATGGCCAGTGAGGTGGTACTGGGCGAGACGGGCCAGACACACCCTGGAGCCAACCTCCCTTGGTCCCTCCATGGCATCTGTGGAGTGAGCAGGGTCCCTCTGGCAGGTGGGGTCCCTCGGCCTGGCCTGCGGGGATTGGGACGAAACTGGCTCTCTGACATCCCCTGAGGAGTATCAGAGTGTGAGAGGGCACTCTGCAAAGTTGCTGTCGTACAGAGTGTGGCATGCAAATGCAAGTATGCAGTAAACCACATTCGGGGCTGACAGTGCCCCAGCAACAACATAACCAACAGCCAAAGGGGGAATTGCGTGGCCCCACGAGGAATCAGGCTCCCTCCTCTCTGGTTTCAGGGTGTGTCACCCAAGAACCACCGCTGCCAAGTCACTTCAGCTCAGCAGCTCTTGCATTGAGCGTCTGCCACCTGGTGGTCAGTGCACATCATATCTACCGGTTGGATGGGTGGAGGGACATTTAGCATATTAACCTTTTATATATATAGATATGTTATATACTATATATATGACAGCTATCAAGTATAAAATACATGGAATAAGTAGTTTTAAATTTAGATATATTTATTATTTTTAGTGGTCCTAGTAACTTTCAACACAGTAGACAAAGGAAATTAATTTTGTTTACTTTTTCTATGTGTTTTTATTTAAGTACATTGTAAAAGAGCTTAAAAATACAAGTTAAATGTATTATGGCTCAACTATACAATAGGATACTAAGTAAACTAAAGTAAAGTTTGTATAATTTGATTCCATACTCTTAAGAAAAAGGAAATGTTACCTATAATTATCTTTATAAAGTTTTTAAGAGATTTAACCCTTTTACTCTTTGCTTTTTTACATTTCCATGTCATTTGAGATTTTATTGTGTGGTTTGCTTTCATTAATAGTAGTCACAGTACAACATACTTGTAAAACATGTCTTCACCAATATGTAATTAATATATCTCAATATAAAAATATGAACGTACTAAAATTATATCTCATGAGGGCAACCAAAATCCTCGAGGGAAAATATATATTTTGTCCTTGTCTTCAAAAGCCTAGCTCTGTACCTGAACAGCAGTAGGTACTATAAAAATAATTGCTGCTCTCAGTACAGAGAATCTAGCCCTAGCTGGTTTGGCTCAGTGGATAGAGCATCAGCCTAGAAACCTAAGGGCTCTGGTTTTGATTCCAGTCAAGGGTTGCAGGCTTCTCCCTGGCCCTGGCCCTGGTCTTGTGCTTGGGAATCTTGTTGAGGGAATTATATAGTCTCATGGGCAGGAGGCAACCAATCGATGTGTTTCTCTCACATCGATATTTCTCTCTGTCTTTCCCTCTCTCTTCCATTCTCTTTAAAAATCAATGGGAAAATATCCTTGGGTGAGGATTTAAAAAAATTTAAAATAGAGAGAATCTATGTTATGTTTTTTGACATCCTATTATGTCAATGCAGAGTAACAGAATTTCTGTGAATTTATATGTAACTTTAGATATTATGTTCCCACATTTTTAAAATACAGCATAAGAATTAAAATAAAACTATGGTTTCTTAACAAATAACTCTTAGAGAAAATATCTGAAGCCAGAAGTTAATATATTAGTTACAGTATATTCTTTAAACTACTGTATTGCCTATCCTATATAATAAAAGGGTAATATGCAAATTGACCGAACAGTGGAACAACCGGTCACTATGATGCGCACTGTCCACCAGGGGGCAGATGCTCAACGCAGGAGCTGTCCCCTGGTGGTCAGTGCACTCCCACAGGGGAAGCTCTGCTCAGCTACAAGCCAGGCTGATGGCTGTGAGTGTAGTGGTGGTGGCTGGAGCCTCTCCCACCTCCTCTGCAGTGCTAAGGATGTCCGACTGTGGCTTAGGCCCGCTCCCCCGGAGGAGCGGGCCTAAGCCGACAGTTGGACATCCCTTGAAGGGTCCCAGACTGCGAGATGATGCAGACCAGGCTGAGGGGACCCCCACCCCTTCAAGTGCACGAATTTTTGTGCATCGGGCCTCTAGTAATTTATATTACTAACTCATCAATTACTTACTACCCTATATGTATGATGTACTAAAATTACCTAAGTGACTTTGGCTTCAAAAGGAAGCAGATAAAAGTGAAACTTCTAGGATTGTGTGGTCTGAGCTCAGGCAAATCAGTGAATATATAGGGAAAAGGTGAAGGGTGTGAACAGTATTGAGTAAATGCTGGCCATTGGGAGACTGGTTCACACTGACAGTCTTGATGTTATTTCTGTATTATCTTGGTAAAGTCTGTGAGTGACATTGGCAGAGGTCACTTAGGTCGTCTAGAGTTTCCCATGAAGATATAAGGCATAGAAAGTTGACTACTCAACTGGCATAGTTTGAATAATGACATCTCTATTCAATTTCCAGGCATGCTGTTTCCTTTTGGGAGCTTCTTGTTGAAGCATTGGACTGGTTGTTTACCAAAAGTTGATGCTCTGATACCAAAGGGAAATAAGAAAGGAAATTCATACTTACTTTAATTATTTCTACATGTTTAAGGCCTTGGTGATTCTTGAAAATATTATTGGTGCACATTTTCTCCCTGTGACATTAGTATGGTTCATAGTTTCAAAGTTAACACTTTCATTTTTGGTGATCAATATTGATTATTTTTTACATTTTCTTAAGATGTAAAATGTAATTTTTTTTTTTACATTTTCTTACTGTCTCACATGGGACTAAAATATTAATATAGTTTATATAAAAGTTTTGTTTTCTTGTGCTTGGGAATCTTATTGAGGGAATTATATAGTCTCATGGGCAGATAATTTTCCTTATATTGACTTTTTTTAATTCATTTGCTTTAATGTAGCTGGGTTGTTAATTTTTAGCACACTGGTAGAAAAAGCCACAGCAGGAAGCTTTTGGCTCTCACTGAGATATGTAAATTACAGTAATAATCTTTGCATTAAAAGTGATAAAATAAACTTAATGGTTTAACCCTACAGTTGTTAACTACCAAAAAAAAAAGAAAGAAAGAAAAAAATATGAATAAAACCAGAAATATTCAACTAAATTGTATAAGGCTATTTCCATACATTGTAATCTTCAATGATTCTTAGAAATCTCCTATGAAAACACAATGGAAAGATTGAAAACAAACTGGCCTGTTTCTTACCTGAGGTTTGTGTCACCATCAATGGTGTTATAATTGATTAAGAATCAGATGGATATGGATGTATAATAAACTAAAAGTCTGTTTCCTCTTCACACATACACATGCACACACAAATGAAAGATAACAAGTGCCTTCTGTACTATTGTGGAGAATGAATGCCAGGATATTTCTTTCTCTTATAGCTTGCCACCCTATCTGAAATTCTCTCTCTCTCTCTCTCTCTCTCTCTCTCTCTCTCTCTCTCTCATAAGGTTCCAAATATAAGATCCTTGTGAAACATGTTGGGGAGGGGAAGCAGAAATGCTGATGATCATTATTGTCTATTAAAATAATTTCAAATGATTTTATTCTCAACTGGGATCAGAGCCTTGAAAAAAGGATGGCTATGTATTATCCGTGCACAGTGAAGAGAAGAAAGGGAGACATCAGGAGTTGAGTGATTACCCAGATGTGGTCTATAATAGAGGGGAGGGCAATGTAGAAACACCCAGATCAGGGAAGGGAAAATGATTAGTGTCATGAAATACCATTCCCCTATTGTACAATTTCATCTTTAGTTGATCCTGATCCTGACACTTTGGTGTCAATTAGAAAAAGATAAACAACAAGAATAATAGCAGTAATGGAATTTTGAGAGTACTTAACTATGTATTTTTTAAATGTCTGAAAATCTTCACATGTATTATTTCAACTTACAAGAACAGGTAGGGATATAAGAGGGAAATTATAGAGCTAATAGCATGAAACTAAAATTTCCCAAAGAAGCATTATTTTTTTTATTTAACTAAAGTTTTCTAGTAAATCCACCATTATTTTGTATCAATAAAGAAAATGTCTTAGATGCTCAAAAAGTAGCATGCCTAACAACTTTTCCAGTCTCAATTCAATTTCTGTCTTCATCTACAACTGAGAATGGCTCTTCACAGATCATTGTGTTTAAAGAAAAAAAAAATTAGAGTAGGAAGTCTAAGGTGAATTTTCATTCCTTTTTGTTTAGAAAGGTGTACTTTGAAGCTCGGTAAATGGTTTCTCCCTTTAATGAGAATTCCAGCATAGCCAGGGCTGATTCAATCCACATTGCTGTGCTGGTTGTTTATGGCTAGTGTCTGTTTTCAATGGGTCGCTGTGTGCTCTGATTGGCTGGGACTTATTGTACCAGTTGTTGTATACAGTATTTTGAATAACACCTTAGAGAACAACTGACAGAAAACTTGGAAGTAATTGTCACCTCTTCTAAAAATCCAATTATGTTGGAACTTGTATCATAGTTGTGGGAAAGCTGTTATATGTATCCTTCACGAACAGCAGATGCCCATTTTACTATTGCTCCCCGGAGAAATAATAGCACAAGGATGCCCAAACTCTTAAGAGAATAAATCACAATATTTATCAAGCTTTCCACACTTGCTTATAGTGGTCATGTTTTGACACACTGAGATATATGTAGAGTTTTTCAATTTGTAGTTTTCACATTTTCTTACAAAGTGATGATTACTATCCATTTTAATAGACAGGCATCTCAGTCTCTAAATCTGTTTATATCAGTCCAGAAAAATATTCTAAAGGGTTTCTCCACCCACCCTCATTATTCAAAATTTATTGAACATCTATAATATGTTAGTTTCTATAATAGATGTTATGAATGGTTTTAGAAAGAAAAAAGAATTATGTTCTTGTTCTGTCACAACCTTCAGTATATGAAGGGATGTATACACTGTCTCCTGATTTAATTCTACATTTCTTTAATGGTTGGGCTGCAAGGAAAGCATTTAATTTTATAAAGAAAATATTTAACCCCTTATCAGATGTATGTTTGGCAAATATGTTCTCTCATACAGTGGTTCCCTTTTCATTCTAATGATGGTTTCTTTTGCTGTGCAGAAGCTTTTCAGTTTGATGTAGTCCCATTTGTTTATTTTTTTCCTTTTTTGATGTATCATAGAAAATTCTGCTACATGAGATTTTATAGATTTTGCTGCCTATGCTTTCTTCTAGGATTTTTATGGCTTAATTTCCAAAATATATAAACAACTCATGCAACTCAACAAAAGGAAGACAAACATTCTGATTTAAAAATGCTCAATGTCACTAATCATCAGATAAATGCAAATTAAAACCAAAATGAGATATCATCTGACACCTGTCAGAATGGCTGTCATCAATAAATCAACATACAACAAGTGTTGGAGAGGATGTGGAGAAAAGGCAACCTTTGTGCCCTGTTGGTGGGATTGCAAATTGGTGCAGCCACTATGGAAAAGAGTATGGAGGTCCCACTTCCAGGTATATATCTGAGGAAATCCAAAACACTAATTTGAGAACATATATGCACCCTTATGTTCATTTGTGTGTTATTTAAAGTAGTGAATATATGAAAGTAACCCAAGTGCCCATCAGTAAAGGGGTGAGTAAAGAAGATTTAGAACATATATAAAATGGAATATTACTTGGCCAGAAAGAAGAATCCAATAATACAATTTGTGACAGCATGAAGAAACCTAGATGGTACTCTGCTCAGTGAAATAAGGCAGACAGGTACCACATAATTTTACTTATATGTAGAATCTAAAGAGCAAAGTAAATGAACAAAACAGAAACAGACTCATAAATACAGAAAGCAAATTGAGGGTTGAGAAGGGAGGGGTCCTGGAGGGCTGGGTGAAAAGGAACATAGATTAAGAGGTACAGATTGGTAGTTACAAAACAGTCTTTAGGATGCAAAACACATTATAGGGAATATAGTCAATAATATTGTAATAACTGTATGGTGCCAGGTGGGCACTAGAATTATCAGGTGGATCACTTCATAAATTATATAATCAACTAACCACTATACTGTAGACCTGAAACAAATCTAAAATAATATTGAATGTCAACTATAATTGAATTTTTAATGAAATGATTGGTAATTATATTAAATTATTGATTCTGCTTTCTTTGCAGGTTGTGCCTTTCCACTGCCATGACAGGGGGTCCACTGTGAGAATTCTGCTGTTGATGCAAGCAGTTGCCTTTCAATGTGGATTTTATTCCTCCCAATAGCCAATATCTACTCAGCATTAAAGCTGCAAAGAAACTATTGGGTATTAAAGGAAGATAATTCTTTTGGGGGCTTTTAAGCAACAACTTTTAATTGGAAGTTGACAGTTTTTCCTGTTTCTTTAAGTGATATAGAAAAAGTGTTACCCAGATATGTTAGTGGTTGTTCATTGCTAGTATAATAGGTCACTTTTGCTGAGCACTGCCCACATGTCAAAAACTCTCCTAACCACTTTATACATGTATTATCTCATGTAACCACTCCTGCCCCCAAATTCTATGGGGTAAGTAATATTTGCACGCCCATTTTATAGAGAGTAGAACTGAGGTTTAGAGATCTGCCTAAGATCACACCAGTGTACCTTCATGCATAGCTTCTCCTCTTTTGACTCCTTACTTTCTTGGGACTTTAGAAGAATCAAATTTCTCTCTTGAAATCATTGGTGCATTGCAAGATTGGACCAGAAGTAAAAGCTAATGTATACTGTTTTTAAATATATATATCATGAAGCAGTAAACTCAAAAAGAACAAAAATTAATTCATTAATCACAGGAAAGCAGTCACAGCTGTTTTGGATCAAGCTGGATATATTTACCAGAACTAGCACAATTATTTAGAACAGAAAGCAGAAGTAGAGCCATTGACTGAAACTGCAGGGGGAATTTTGGTAGGCAGAATATAATTGCTCATTATTTTTATTTGTGTCTTCCCGTTTCCTTGTTTCCTTTTCCTTTTGTTCTTTAATAATGCTCAAGGCTTTGCATGAAAACACATTTTTTTCATTGCTTATATAGTTATCCTGGTCCTGCATCTTGACTCATTCGGAAGTCATAATCAGTTTCTAATATCATTATAATGTCCACAGTAACCAGTTGGGGTATCATAATCATAGGAATATGATTTTAGTGGAAGTAGATGAACTAAGAAATAAAACACTTACTTTCATGCAAATATTCTAAGCAATAAACTAGAAACAATAAATACAAAAAGATAATCCTGTTGCTATTTTGGGCTTTTAAATGGAAATCTTCCAGGATATTCAACTGCCCTACAAAGGTTTTATTGAAACTTGGTTTTATTAGTGCATCCACCAATATTCCTTTTTATGCCAACACTAGAGGCCTGGGGAATGAATTCGTGCACAGGTGGGGTTCTGCCTGCTTTAATCGGGGCTGATCGGGGCCAGGCCTGCCAGGGGAGGAGACGGGGGAGGTTGGCTGGCCAGCCCCACCCCCGATTGGGGGCCGATCAGGGCCGGACTGGCTGGGGGGAGGGGCCATGGGAGTTGGCCGGCTGTCCCCACCCCCAATTGGGCCAGTTGGCTGGCCACAGTGCGCATCATAGCAACCGGTCATTCCGGTCATTCTGGTAGTTTCAGTCGGGCCTGTCACTTGGCTTTTATATAGATTTGTCCTCATTCATCTTGCTTATAATGTGAAGAAATTAAAAAGATTTTGATTTATTAAAAATCAGTATTTTAAACATTTGAAAGACTACTTGAACATTAAAGATGTTTTCTATCCAAACCATTTAAAAATGAAAAAAGAGATAATTATGTAAAGTTGTTTTGTCACTTAATGTACGTCTGAGATACATTAACAAAGCGGCAACAGGCTGTTGATGGATTTTCTCAATGCTGCATGTTTAATGACAACTCTGCTCTTAACCAAAACAGTAGAATCATAAGATTGTTTTACCAAAAACAATCTGACAAGCACCTGGAATGTTCATGTGCTCCATTGTATTTCATTTTAAATAAATATGTGAATGCAATTACATTACCTTTTCTAAAATCATTGAATTCATTATCAGATATTGTTTAGATCAGGAGTCAGCATACTTTTTTGTTCTGCAAAGGGCCTGATAGTAAATATTTTGCTTTTGCCAGCCATGTGTTCTCTGTAGAAACTAGGTAACTGCTGTTGCAACATGAAAGCTGCTGTAGACAATAGTATATAATGAAATTTGCAAGTTTGTTTTCCCATAAAACTTTATTTTCAAAAGCCAGCGGTGGAGTAGATTTGGCTTGAGGGTGCTGGTTTGTCACCCTCAAGGAAAAAAGCCCTGCTACCTACTATCCAATTAAAAATGTTCTGAACACAAAAACTGCCTCAAAACAAACTTTTGTTAATATTCACATTAAATAATTTAGTATAAGATTTCTTTTTTCAAGCATTATATGAATTTCAGTTATGGCATTATACTAGTACTAGAGGCCCAGTGCACAAAATTCGTGCATGGGGGGGGGGTGTTCCCTCAGCCCGGCCTGCACCCTCTCCAATCTGGGACCCCCTCGGGGGTGTCTGACTGCCTGTTTAGGCCCGATCCCTGTGGGACATCTCCCTCGAAATTTGGGATTGCTGACTCCTAACCACTCACCTGCCTGCCTGCCTGCCTGCCTGGTTGTCCCTAACCCCTCTGTCTGCCTGCCGGATCACCCCTAACTGCCTCTGCCTGCTGGCCTGATCACCCCTACCTTGCCCCCCTGCCAGCCTGATTGCTCCTACCTTGCCCCTCTGCCAGCCTGATCGACCCTAACTTGCTCCCCTGCCAGCCTGATTGCTCCTACCTTGTCCCCCTGCCAGCCTGATTGACCCTAACTTGCCCCCCTGCTGGCCTGATCACCCCTAACTTTCTCCCCTGCCAGCCTGATCGCCCCTAACCACCTCTGCCTCGGCCCCCCACCTAAGCTGCAGTCTGGCCTCCCTCTGCAGGAGGCAACCTGGTGGATCAGGGGAAGGCACTGCCCCGATTACCCTGCTGCTGCTGCCACTGCCAGCCTGAGCATAGGCCAGCCGTGGGCAAACTACGGCCCGCAGGCCGGATCCGGCCCGTTTGAAATGAATAAAACAAACAAAAAAAAAGACCGTACCCTTTTATGTAATGATGTTTACTTTGAATTTATATTAGTTCACACAAACACTCCATCCATGCTTTTGTTCCGGCCCCCCGGTCCAGTTTAAGAACCCATTGTAGCCCTCAAGTCAAAAAGTTTGCCCACCCCTGGCATAGGCCCTTCACAGCCACTGTGACTTTGTCCAGAAGGACATCCAGAAGGATGTCCGGAAGGTCGTCTGGAAGACGTCCACCCTAATTAACATATTGCCCTTTTATTAGTATAGATTATCAAAATCAAAAACATTTTATTAGTTTAAAATTTGTGAGTTGTTTTTCACCCTCCCAGGAGAGAGATCTGGCTAAAATGCAAATATTATTTATACTCGAGTTTGGGGTCTGGTTCACAGTGTGTGATGTTGTTTGATAACCTGAGAGATGAAAACAAGCTCTCCTCTAATTCTTACTAACTCAAAAGTCCTAGGTCCAGTCAGGAAAATTACTGCATAAGGTGGACTGTGCTTTTTGAGATGGCAGAGAATTTTTCTCATTCTTTTCTTGAAAAACGTGTTGGACAACTAAAATTCCTGTTATCCACCACAATGATCTAGGATGACCTCATTGTAATGCAATACAGCATTCAAAGTAAACAGAGTACAACCAGGGCTAGAGACAGGAAGAGTCCTCTTATCAGTGGGGGTTGTCCTGTTGAGGTTACATTCTTGGTCTTTCTGTTGTTTAAGGTGACCTCCAAAGATGACTCAGTTGGGGAGAGGCGAGGAACATATCTTCCAAATGAAGTCCTGAGAAACTGTCATGTTTTGTCTGCTCAGGTTGCTCTAACAAAATACAGTAGGGCCTTGACTTACGAGTTTCCCGACTAACGAGTTTTTCAAGATACGAGCCGTCTCTCGGCCGATTTTTTGCTTTGAGTTGCAAGCTAAAATTCGGGTTACGAGCCAGCTTCAGATACCCCACCGCTAGTTGGCGCAGCGAACGTCACAGTGAACGCCACAACATCAGCCCAGCATCACGTGTCTCACTCGTTCACTGTTGATTTACATACGAGTAATTTGAGTTACGAGCTCCGTCACGGAACGAATTAAACTCGTAAGTCAAGGCCCCACTGTGCCAAAGAGCCCTAGTTGGTTTGGCTTAGTGGATAGAGCATCAGCCTGTAGGCTGAAGGGTTCCAGATTTGATTTCAGTCAAGGGCACATATCTCAGTTGCAGGCTTGATCCCTGGCCCTGGTTGGGACCCATGTGGGAGGCAACTGTTGATGTTTCTCTCTCTCTGTCTCTCCCGCTTCCTTCCACTCTAGACCCTTTATTTCTATTTCATTCTAAATGCCTGAAATATAAGTTTCAACATGAATTTGAAAACTAATAATGACAATAGATTTCATTTTAGGATTGCTAATTTTAATAGATATTCTACTGACATTTTATGATGTACTATAATGTTCTTTGCTTAAAGTAACTTTATTTTTAAAATGAAATATTATTTTTTAATTTTCATCAATATTTTTTAATAGAAATGTGTGTTGACTTTATCAAATAAAGTTGGTCAAATGGAGGATGCAATGCTTTTGTTAACTTACTGATATAGTACATAAGTTTAGTAGCTCCCGTATATTGAATGTCTTTACACTTATTTTTTAAAATTGTTAATAATTTTTATGTCATGCTTCTCTTTGTATGCTAATTATCCTGGGTTGCATATTTATTTTTTTCATATTGTGATTTATGTAGTTAATCTCTTATGACCTGGAACAGTTTATAAAATATCAGTTAATTTGTTCTGTGAGAAATTAAATAATTCATCAATGACAATTAATAAACATTTTTAAGTTCCTTGGTGTTATTCTTATTGATTCATTGACTTCTTTGTATGATATGTAAAATTATGCAATTACTTAGAAAATAATTTCATTCATGTTTTCAACTTTAGCACAAAGTAATTGTGAATACAATTTTGCACAATTTATTGTATTTATGATCATTTCTCTTTACAACAGAGATTTTTCTGGCTTATATATTTTGCTAATTTTTTAAAGCAGCTAATATTGGGTACATAAATATCATCATTTTATGGTGGAGTCATAATGAAAATAAAGCAGGTGAGTAATGAATACAATGCCCTAAAGAAGGCATAACTTAGAATTTGCACTCATGAGTCACTGTCGACCATTTCTGGTGCATTAGTTTTCTCCTGCTACTGTAACAGATTAATACAAACTTAGTGGCTTAAATAATACAAGTTTATTACCCTAAAATCTGTAGATCTGGAGTATTACATGGATTTCACTAGGATAAAATCAAGATGTAAGCATTGTTCTTTTCCTTTCTGAAGGTTCTAGGAGAGACTTTGTTTCCTTGCCCTTTCCAGCTTCTAGAGGTCACCCACATTCCTTGGCTTGTGACCCCTTCTCTACTGTCAAAGCTGGCAATGGTCACTCAAGTTCTTCTCTCATTGCATCACTCTAACTTTCTCCTTCTACCATCCTTTTCCACATTTAAGGACCTTGTAATTAGAGTGGGTCTACCTAGATTAATCAAGTTTTTAACATAATTAGATCTGCAAAGTCCCTTTTGCCATGGAAGGTGACATATTAACAATTTTGAGGTGGGGGTTTACTTTCATGGGCCATTTTTCTGCCTTCCACATGTTTCCTTTTATATTCCTGTTTTTAGATTCAGGTTCAATTGCATATCTTTTGCAAAAGCAAATAATATACATGAATCTGATTCTTATCCATTATTAACTCTCTTTAATCTTTGTCAAATTTATCTTTTGATTAGTTTCTAAGCGTGTTCCAAAAAGTAGTTTATTGGGGTGATATTTGTTAATAAAATTATATAGGTTTCACGTGTACAATTCTATAATACCATCTGTATATTGTATTATGTGTTCACCACTACAAGTCAAATATATAAATTAAATAAAATTTTTTAAAAAGACATAAAAATGTAGTTTAGCTCTCCATGGTTGGCCAGAGATCTATCTACATTAGTTCTTTCATTTGGACACATTTGTGTTAAATTATAAATATCTTTTATATTAATACACAGATTGTGTTGACAGAATTTGTTTGCCTGAGTTGACCATCAGTTTAATCAGACTAATTACTTTATTAGCTCAGTAAATAATTTAAGGTTGGGAAAACATTTTATAATGTCCCTTAAATTAAAGAGAAAAAATGAGCAGACATCACATTATGAATAAAACAGAATATAAGCCCTAACCGGTTTGGCTCAGTGGATAGAGCATTGGCCTGTGGACTGAAAGGTCCAGGTTTGATTCTGGTCAAGGGCATGTACCTTGGATGCGGGCACATTCTCAGTAGGAAGTGTGCAGGAGGCAGCTGATCGATATTTCTCTCTCATCGATGTTTCTAACTCTCTGTCCCTCTCTCTTCCGCTCTGTAAAAAAAATCAATAAAATATATTGAAAAAATAAATAAAACAGAATACAATTTCATTATCAGGTATTATATACTTTAGAAAAATGTATTTATCAAAGCTTCTTTTAAAGGTTGCACTTAAATTAGTAGTTTACTAAAAACCATCTTTAAAGACAAAGTGAACTGTTGGAAAAATGGTTTTTTAAAAATCCTGCCATCAAACTGAACAATGATATTTTTATAGATGCAGCACAAATCCAAATATCTTAGAAGTCTTAGAAAAATTATAGGAATGTTTCTATGAAATTTGCGCTGTTAAAGAATCAGCTATTTGTGCAGATTAAAATAGTATTTTCTACGAATTTGCCTTAGAAAATTTGACAAAAAACGTAGCAGGCACTTAATATGCTTTTTAGTAAAGTTCTAGGAATGTTCTTAACATTATGTTGTTACACAGGTTTTTAGTAATGTAGATATTATTTTATCTATTAAAGCAAAGTTATCATTACTATAGCTTTAAAAAAATTTGTGTAGATAGATAGGAAAATGGAAGATAAATATATATATGATATATAGGTTGATAAATATAATCTGGGTGTGTTTAAATTGTGCAATTTAAGTCTATATTCTGAGTCATATTTAAGATAGTGATCACCTACTAGTATTAGTTTTTCATAATCCTCCATATTTGGTTTACACAAATATTTTCAATAATATTCTTAAGGTTTTCCAGCTGTTAAGAAAAATCTGGTGTGAATGCATGGTGGCTGAGCCACTATAGAAAAGAGTTTGGTGACTCTTCGAAAAGTTAACGTTGTCACATAACCCTGAAATTTCACCTTCATATATACACAAAATAATAAAAACAGGTACTCAAACACATGATCATAGCATTATTCACAACAGTCAAAAGTTATAAAAAACCCAAATGGGTCAACAGATCAATGGATAAACACATTATGATATACAATACAATGCAATATTATTCAGCCATAAAATGAAATAAAGTAAAACAAAGATGAACTTCCAAAACAGCTAAGTGAAAACAGCTAATCACCAAAGGTCATAAATTTTATGATTCCACTTATGTGAAATATTCACAATACACAAATCTATAGACACAAAACATAGATTGGTGGTGGCCAGGGGCCGGCAGAAGAAGGTTGTGAAGAGAGAGGGGATGGGGAGAAACTGATGAATAGGCATGAGGTTTCACTCTGTAGTGATGGAAATGTCTTGAAACAAGATATAAGTGTTTCACATTGCGAATGTTCTAAATGCCACTGAATTATGTTAAAATGGTAAATTTTATAGTATGTGAATTTCACCTTGATAATTAGTATAAGCCATATAACTTCTCATTTAAATAGAATACATTTATGCTCTAAGCTTCATAACGTTGATGATGGCTTTTGCTCTTAGTCTTCATATGTCCAAGCTGCATCCATAAAAGGCCTTTCCTCTCTGATGCTGAGCTTCAGAGACAGAAGGTAGGTGTTTTGTTGTTTCCTCAATTATAACCATCTCTCCATCTGTATCTTCCTCACTTATGCTTATGTTCCATTTGAATGTAACTCTCATTAAAAGCATATTGAAACTTGGAAGTGGTGTTCTTGGCCCATTTGCCTACACACTGAACATGAGAATGTATTCTGTCACCCCCACACAAGGCATGGAGGTATGCTGCTAATTTACCTATGACCCAGACTTGACCTGAGGATATTTTGACATAAATGTCCTTGGCTTTCAGATTCAAAGCACAAATAAAGGTTCTACTGCAGCCGAAACCGGTTTGGCTCAGTGGATAGAGCGTTGGCCTGCGGACTGAAAGTTCCCGGGTTCGATTCCGGTCAAGGGCATGTACCTGGGTTGCGGGCACATCCCTAGTGGGAGATGTGCAGGAGGCAGCTGATCGATGTTTCTCTCTCATCGATGTTTCTAACTCTCTATCTCTCTCTCCCTTCCTCTCTGTAGAAAATCAATAAAATATATTAAAAAAAAAAAAAAGGTTCTACTGCAACCTTCCAGAATTTGGAGATCAATTTCAAATCCAAGGGAAAGACAGAATGTAGATCATCACATTTTTCTCTATCCTCTAAGTACTACCACAGAAAATATTTTTAAATAAACAAACAAAAAAATCAAGATGTAACTCTTTCTTTTATTCCAGAATTTTAATCTGCTCTGAGGCAATATGTGACATTACTATGACAGAAATGTGGAATAAAAAAAATATTCTTTTTCACACATATAAAACTGAAAAAACTGTATTCACAAATTAGTAGAGCTTTATTGGTTTTCTAGAGTTAGGTTCTTAACAATTTAATGTTAGTGCCATGGATGATTTCAAAACCACTATATTATATATCTACTTTCTGTACCTATATGCTGAAAAAGAAAACCAAGAAGTCAGAAGTTGGAAAGAGAAACACTGTCTTTCCTGAATAACTGCCAAAAAACATAAGTAACAGCACATCTTTTTGTCTATCCCAAATAACTGAAGAATGTAATATCCTATATAATAAAAGCCTAATATGTTAAGTGTCCAGTCCTCCAGTCAGCTGTTCAACCAATCAAAGCGTAATATGCTAATGATATGCTAAGGACACTCCACCGCTTGCTATGACGTGCACTGACCACTTGGGGGCAGATGCTCAACACAGGCGCTGCCCCATAGTGGTCAGTGTGCTCCCAGAGGGGGAGTGCCACTCAGCCAGAAGCCAGTGGCGGGAGCCTCTCCCACCTCTGCAGCAGTTGGACATCCCCCAAGGGCTCCTGGAATGCGAGAGGGCACAGGCTGAGCTGAGGGCCTCTCCCACCGAGTGCACGAATTTTGTGCACTGGGCCTCTAGTATTGATATAAGATCTATGACCTTGGCAAAGCACAGTTTGATCAATTCGGTTGATGATCATAGGCATTGTGTTAATAGCTCCGTAACTATTGATTAACTTCTTTGCAACACATCGTTATAATTAACACCAAAACTTCCTCTCCTTTTCTTCACATATTTACATTTGGGCATTTGCAGATCCTCCTATCACATGGAATCTACTTTTTCCCTCTTGATTCTGGGTTTATCATGCTATTTATTTTGACCATAAAACATTAGCAAATGTGACAGAAGAGGAGACTTGAAAATAACTTGCACAGTGAGCATGTTTTTTGCAAATTCTTGACTAAGTTTAGCTGAGATCAACTAAGCCTGGGTGAGAATTGAACCAGCCAGCTGAGTCCAGCTCAAGTAGCCAACCCATAAAATCTTGTATTAAATAAATACTTACTTCATGCTACAAAGTTTTGTATTGCTTTCTTATGCACCAAAAACTCACAAACCTACTGGTCTTTCTCTTCTACAACTTACTTATCACTGCATCCTAATTCACAAAGATAGAATATAAATTATAACAACTGTCATTTGTTGAGTACCTATATATATATCACATGTATTGCTAACATTTTATACATTTTAAAAAGCCTTTCAAAATTTGTGTTTTTGACTGAATTGTGTCCCCTTAAATCCATATGTTGCAACCCTAACCTCCAATATCACTTTATTTGGACATAGGGCCTTAAAGGAGATAATTAAGGTTACATGAGGTCATATGGGTGGGGCCATTATCTAATAGGACTGGTGTTTTTAGAAGAAGAGTAAGAGACACCAGGAATGTACACACACAAAGAAGAAGCCATGTGAGGACACAACCAGAAGGCAGGCATCTATAAGCCAAGGAGGGAGGCCTCAGGAGAAACCCAATCTGCCAACACCTTGATTTTGGGACTTTGTAGCATCCAGAATTGTGAGAAAATACATTTCTGTTGTTTAGGTCACCATGTCTGTGAGTTTGTGGTATTTTGTTCTGGCAGCCCTAGCAGACTAAAATAGTTTGTATTATCGTGTTGTATTTGCAGAAGAGGCAAATAAGTCTGAGAGGTATTTATATAACTGCTCCACAGTAACCAGCTAGTATTACACAGAGACAAGATCCTAGACTAGTCATTTTGATGGTGAAACCCAGGTTCTAAACTATATAAAGGAAACAAGGTTATTTTCTGCCTTGACAACACCAACATTAGCATATATATGATCAGAACCAAAAAACTTGAAGCAGATATTTAAAAAATACTACTTTTATCAAATAAAGTAAAACGAAATAAAGGATGAAACACAAAACATGCACAAAAATGACTAATAAAAAGAATAGGGAGAACGGCAAGGAAAAGGAGGAAGTTATAACTTATGATCCATTGAAAACAGACTCTGAGGACCTCTTTAATTTCCTTTCTTCATATTTTTGTCTATTATGTTAACTTTCTACCATGTCATTTTTGGTTATTAATTCATTATGTAATTTTTCCTCCTAAATGTTTCTGCTTATATTCTGTCAAAGAAATGATTGATAGGAGGTGGTTCCATTCCACTTCCAGGCCTCTGTTGCAAGAACTCCATATCCAGTAAGGCCAAAGAGAGTATGCTGTTTTCTTAATTTGCCAAATAGATTCTATTTTCCTGTCTGTTAATTAATTTTCTGGCATGGGGGCATCAAACAGGGCTCTGAAAGTACCTATCAGTGCCTGGCTATCCCTGGAAAAATAATATCCTAGACAAAAGGTAGATTAGCATACTGGTATGAAAATGAAAATTCAAATGAGAGAACTATTCTGCTCCTCAAATTAAACATTTCTCAAAAAAGATTGGTGATTAAAACCAGTAAAAACACACTTAATAATCTTTACTAGAGAGTTTGGGCAAAAATTTGGATTATTTAAAAACTAAATAAATAGTGAGCATGATTACAACTCTTTCATTTTGGGGCACACAAGTCAGTTTGCACCACAAAAGAAATTGGTGATTATAAAACTTGTGATACTGAAACCAAAATTGGGGTGTTTGAGTTCGAGTTCATTGTCTTGCAAAACTGAAGAATGGATTTGTGGACAAAAATGGTTAAGGGAGGCAAAGTTTACTGAGAGAAGCCAGTACTGGGAAAGGTGCAGCTGGGGTTCCAGGAGCAGGCCAGTGACCAGAGCTTCTTTTCCATGTTACAGTCCGATGTTAAAGTCCCTGTGTAGAGCCCACATGGCCATAAGCCACCTGGGAGCAGGGGAGCATGTCTCCTGCCATGAACCCAAGAATAGAGAGAGAGAGAGAGAGAGAGAGAGAGAGAGAGAGAGAGAGAGGCCAGCTTTTTTGCATACATGCTTGCTAGTTTCTGATTGGTTCTTTCAAAGAATTTTGCCTTAGTAACATCCTTGGGATTGGTTTATATGCCTCACTGCCTTGTGATTGGCTATCTGCAAGCTGCCTGTCTTATCAATATCCATACCTTTTAAAGTTCATGCCTCTTGTGCACACCACACCCTTCCTTTCCCATCAGTTGGGATGCCTTAGTAACTCTGCTGAGTTGGGTTCCCGGTTTTACTTCTTTCCTCCCGTCCCCACATTGTTCCGATTCCTGACTACCTCGCTTCCTTCTGTCTCCTCAATACTATGGAACAGTTAGTATAATATTTTATATAGCCTATTTAAAGAAAATGCTATATAACCTATTTAAATAAATAACTAAATTATTTTTAAGCACCAAATACTTTTGTTTTTAATGTTGTATCAGTAAGCAAAATTTGTATTTAGTAGGTTCTGATTTTATGCATCTTTACATTTTTGTTTTTAATTAAGTTGAACCTGACTATTTTGGTAACATTTAAAAAAACACACAATTCTATCAAGAGAAAGAATACAAAATTCTTTTAAAAACTAAGATTTCTACATGTAAATTTTCCACACTTTTGTAAAACATTTGTCTTAAAGCTTACAACACATTTTTGAAATAATTCAATCTTTTCCTCTCAACAGTAGCTATTACTTTAAATAGTTTATGTAAAATATTATACTAAATGTCCCATAGTATCACAGGTTTTATACTCTCAAATTTCTTTTATGGGAGAAAAAGGCTTATGTGCCCCATTAACTCCATGCATTGGTTAGTGTCTTCATGTGCCTTATGTTCAGATAACTAGTATAGGAGATTAGGAGTCATCAACAGTTTGAACTATGACTTGACCGTTTTTGTGTGTATCGATTTCCTTACTAATTTGTGATAATTGTTCTTTGATAATGATCTTGTTCATCATAATCTGATTATACAAAATATGCATTCTTTCAGTTTATTCAAGAATTAATGGAATTAAGAAATAAAAAAAGATTAAGTAACTTGTCAAAAAAACACACAACACTAGTAAGAAGCAGAAAAAGGATTTGAAACTATGTTAGTCTGAATCAAAAATGGTGTTTTTAATTAATATTCTACTCTCCCGGGGTTGCTCTTTATTCCACCAAATATTTTTTTCACTCATTCTTGGTTCCACAAAATTTTACTTTGTTCTAAAATAATTTTAAACATATATTATAATAAAATGTGAACAATTGTCTTTAGAGTAAAATATAAACTCTAAATGCTATCCTCAAGTTTTGAAAATTGAATCAATGTTTCAAAAAGGACAATATTTCAAGCTAACAGCATTTAGATGGCAGAATTATTAAAAAATGAATTTCTTTTTAAGGATTTTCAGCAATAGAAAGTTTCATTTTTTAAGTCATAGACTTACACATAAAATTGAATGTAGATGACATTATGCCCGTTGAGTCACATGTACTTTCTGGAACATCTGTGATTACATTGTGGAAGTGTCTTGAATTGTTCTCAGGAGACCAGCTCACATTTTCAGATCTAGGCTTGGCCAAAAATTTCTGTGAACTCAGACTGGACTCTGATTTTACAAATCTTCTGGACAATAACTGAAAAGGGAGAAGGCCCAGAGTACTTGAGCCTCCTCCTTAATTTGAGAAAGAACTCCTGCACACAGTATATTTACGTTTTCCTGGAGGACAGGGAAGAGAAACATTAGAAGAGATATGAAGTGGGAAACTAAGTTTCAAACTCTTGGAAATCTTTAGTGACAAAATGAGACAAGGAAATAGAAAAGAAAGACCAAAAAGAATACGAATTTTAAAAACTCCTACCCCGGCCAGTGGTTCTCAGTAGGTTAGAGCATCATCCCCTATACCAAAAGGTTGAGGGTTCAATTCCAGTCAGGGCACATACCTAGGTTGCAGGATAGACCCACAGTCAGGGATATACAGAACTCACATCGCTATTTTCTCTCTCTCTCTCTCTCTCTTCCCCTATCTCAAAAATCACTAAGCATATTTGCAGGTGAGAATTAAAAAACAAACAAAAAACAGCTTATGTGTGTGACTAAGAAAATAAAATTGGTAACTTTTGCCTGGCCATGGAGGCTCAGTGGTTGAGCATTGATCTATGAATCAGGAGGTCACAGTTCAATTCCAGGTTAAGTCACATGTCCAGGTTGCGGGCTCTATCCCCAGTGGGGGTCATGCAAGAGGCATCCAATCAATGATTCTCTCTCATCATTGATGTTTCTATCTGCTTCTCCCTTCCTCTCTGAAATCAATAAAATATATATTATAATTGGTGACTTTTAGTATCTTCAATCATAAAATTCAGATAACACTGTCCTTTTAGAGGTATGAACATCTAATATAATGTCTGTGCCTCAATAGGCAATTACACACTTCCAGGTCATCTTGGCTCTACAGTATTATGCTGCTGAATGAGGTGCTGATCAAGGATGAACTATATTTACCACTGGGGTCTCATAAGATTATAATAGATCTGAAAATTCCTATCTTCTAGAGACCTCATAGCTATTGCTACATCCTAGTGCAAGGCATTAAAAATTTTTTTTAAAATAAGTTGAGTGTAGCCTAAGTGTGAAATGTTTACCAAGTCTACAGTAGTGCACAGCTGAACGTCCTAGGCCTTCACATTCACTCACCATAACTCTGGCTCACACAGAGCAACTTCTAGTTCTGCAAGCTCCATTCATGGTAAGTGCCCCATACAGTTGAACCATATTTATATTTTAGACCATATTTTTACTGTACTTTTTATGTTTAGATACACAAATATCTACCATCTTGCTACAGTTTCCTACAATATTCAGTATAGTAACATGCTGTACGGTTTGGAGCCTGGGAGCAATTGATCCAACCGTATAGCCTGGGTGTGCCATAGCCGTACCATCTAGGTTTTTGAAAGCACATTCTAGGCTGTTCACACAATGACAAAATTGTCTAATGACATTTCTCAAATAGCTGTGTAGAGGTTGAATGGGTGGGTTCTTTGGAAAACATTTAAGAATCACAAAAAGTGACAAAAATAATACCGATTCCCTAGGACCTTATAATTTTACAAACAGATAACATTTTACTTCATAGTACATTTTAACCAGGAACTGACATTGGTACAAAGCTATTAACAATACAGCTTCTCAGAATTCACCAGTTGTTACGTGTATGTATATAGTGTGTAGTGTGTCTGTAGTGTGTGAAGTGTGTGTGCTGCGTGTACGGTGGGTGCATGCAATGTGTGTGTATATATGTGTGTGTGTGTGAATGTGTGTTTTGATGCATATACTGTGAAACATGTAATAAAATTACATTTATGTTCATGCAATCACTATCAAAATCAGGATATAGACTAGTCTATCACTACAAAGAACTTCCTTATTCCAATCCTTTTAAGCCCCATCCTTTACCCTAATCTAAATGCTTAGCCATTTCTGTCTGATCTATTGTTCATCACTATATTTTGTCATTTCAAGAATGTGATATAAATGGAATCATGCATACAGTATATGAACATTTGTAATTATTTTTCCCACTAAGCATAATGCCCTTGACTTGATCAAAATTGTTTTGTGTATCAAAAATCTGTTCCTTTTATTGCTGAGTCATTTTCCACTGTATGGATGTATTGTGGCTTTTTAAAATCATGCACATCCACCCCTTGAAGGACATTTGGGTGGCTTTCAGTTTGGTATATTGCAAATAAGGTGTCTTTAACCACCATATAAAGATTTTCATATGAATAAGAGTTTATTTCTCTAGGATAAAAGCTCAGGAGTGTGATTGTTGGGTTGTAGGGTCAGAGTATGTTTAGTTTTCACAAACTGCCAGGCTTGTTTTCCAGGGGGGCTGCCCCACTTTCCATCTCCAGCAGAATCCGATGGGAGAAGCCCTTACAGAGACATTTGCAGATAGCTGCTATTTTAAGAAATGTAAAATACAAAATGATTTCCTATCTGACTTGTTGGACAAAGGGGAGTTAGTCAGAAAATATATCTGGGGAAAATTGCTCAACTGAATACTGACACTGTGAAAGAAGGAAGTATATGATTCATTCTTATGCAAAATCCTGTTTCAATTGATTGGCTAAATTGACATGCAATTTGGCTGCTTAGAAATTTATACATTACTTTCTGTATTAATCAGACCATATTCTTGTTTCTATTCAAAATAGACAACACACATTATTGTGTGAATTCACCCTAAGAAAACCCAAACTTCTTAGTATCTTCAGAGTCTTATAAATATGGTCATTCATTAGCAATACTGGGGCAAGGAGACTCAATGTAGTGGAGGAAGCATTAGCAAGATTTGGAATGTAACACAATCCCAGCAGGCAATTAAGAGTTGCATTAAAATAGTTTCTATTTAAAGAACCCAAGTGTAACACATCTAGTATTATCTTCACAGTGAATAAAGACAGTCACTGGGAACATCTTCATGGCTGCATTCATTCTTCAAGGGAGGCATCTTAAAACATAAAACTAATTTATTCCTAAATCAATGGCAAAAAAACAACAACACACACACAAAACCTCAAACATGTTAATATAATATTCATTTCTTCTATTTGGTTAATTCCAAAATCATAGACAAAAAGGAATTGAAGAAGAATGAGATGTCCAACCAAATGTTAAACTAGCAAGTGTTGTTCTTTACAGTTTAGCATCATTTGTGATACTTAATGGAATCAAAGATTTTAGTTATTTCCTTTTTCTTGTAATTAAATACTTCAAGCAAGGGAAATCATCCCTTCATGAAAACCATTTATTTTAAAACTTCCTCTTTATAGCTCTACATATTTTCCCATATTAACCTTGTTTTGCCAACTAAAAACCAAATGAGCAGAAAGAAAAATACTCTTCATCACAATAAACAACTATACAAAAGTATGAATTTTCTCTTGTGAAATGATAATAGAGACTTTGAGAGCTATTGTAAATATAGTAACTTTCAAATAGCCAATAAAAGGATTGAAAAATGAAGAACATTACACATGCTCTCATGGGCCATGGAGGTGAGGCATGGAATGAGATGGGCCAGCAGCTCCAGGGAGCACAAGGCCTCTTTTTTTCATCTGCTTTTTCATCAGGTGAGAATGAGGGTGATTGTTTACCCTCCACTCTTCTGACTTTGTGTCCTAACTCATTTTTTTTTCATATTTCACTTTAAAAAAATAATGTTTCATTTTGTAGTCATGTTGTGCCAATAACTTATTTATTCTTTCTCTAAATTTCACTTGTATCTTGGGGAAATTGGAAGTAGGCACTTTCAACAAAAAGCAATAAGAATTTTTTGACACACTATTAATAGCAATAATCAGCACAACCAATTCCACCAAGAAGGAAGAGGTTTTCTTCTATATCGGCACAGACACCAAGAATGTTTTCATTTATGTTGTGCACCTTCAAGGTAATCACAGAAATAAGATAAATGCATCCCTTTCACTGATTATATTTCCCAAGGCAAGTCTATTATTATATCTGAACCACTGTGACTTATCCATTTAAAACCAAATATAGATATTCTTATGCACTAGGGTGCCTTTCCATGAGGATTAGAAATTGTTTTACGATAGAAATTTATACCTAAGGATTTATAAGCGACCATAGTAAAAACATTCCTTTCGTTACTGCGATACTCAACAGAAACTAGACCATTTAAGGAGCATTGTAAAACATGCACTGCAGTGCCAGGTGTTTATCAGACCACTCTGTGGACACGGAAAGCCCAAGTTAAGCACATTTGACTGCATACTGTAAAACACTTAAGATCAAACTCAGGATTGGATGCGCTAGACACAATTACTGGTGTCAGCACTTTAAATATAGTTCTTGCTGAGAACACCTTCAAGATAGCTGTTCAGACCCATTCATTTTGCCAAGTACAGGCAATAATTGGTAACCATCAGTGCACCTACAAACACCAGGCTCCTCCGAGAATAACCCAGCATGATTAGCTCTCAGCAACTGGCTGCACTTTTGCTGACTTCTGGTGAGTGGTTTTTCACACACAGTCACAGATAAAGCCACTGTAACCGAACACAGCTGATGACTCATTTCATGGCTTTCTGTCTCTTTTAAAGCTGTGTACTGGTTCTGTTTTAGAGAGAACAAGCAGCTATTTTTAATAAAAGGGTGGGTTTAACTACATTATTCAGAAAAAGATCAAGGGGCATCTTTCAATCTTAACCTGCTAAATGCACAACATTTCTGGGTTTTGTTCCATAAATATAACAAAGGTTTACTTAAAGGAACTTCAAAATGACCTTCAAACCTATCTATAGACTTTGGAGTGTTGCTTCAGAGTAAATGGAGAATTCAAATTGAGTTTCTCTGCAAAATGTATTTTGGGAGGAGACATTTCTAGAGATTATGGATGGTTCAGAAGCAATTTAATGCTGGGTACACTTGGGGTGCTGTCTGATAATGAATAATGAGGACACTTTCATGTTCACTTGATATATGGTATTCAAATAAAACTCAATGAATATTTCTTAAGGAGAAGGTGTCAGCTGGAGTGGTTATATCTGCAGTAATTGCCAAAAAAGAGTTCAGTTTAAAATAATGTAAAATGAGGCCAATTTTCTTTTCTTTTAAAAGAAATGTATTATTTTACCTTAGAACTTCAGAAATGAACACTTGTCAATGTTGAAAATTAAATATAAAATTTTAAAGGAAGCGTTAGTCTTTACTGTAATCATGGAGAAATATTTTTTCTGACCTATATTTTACCAAAACAATGCAAATTTTTGTTTATTTTTAAATTTAATGGCCTCATATATGATTAGAAAATCTGAACAAGAGAGTGTAAGTTTACCATGAGCCAAGTTAATGATCAAACCATCTCCACACTTTGCTCTCAGTCTACAATGAAAATCAGAATTTTTATTAACTGCCAGTTGAAGTAGTCAGATCAATTGTAGTCTTACTCCAAGTATGTGTGTGTGACTGTATCTGTGTGTGAATGTGTGTGTGTGTCCGTGTGCATGCAAGTTAGAGTGTGTTGATTTTTGCTGTTTGTTTTTGTGGCCTGTTTGATCCATATCAAAGATATAGTCTTTTCTTTCAGGTTTTTACATAATTTGTTTTACATTTGGTTGTTTATTTTATATTTCTATGAAGTAACTAGTTATTTGAAAATAATAAAACATTATAAATATTTTATATTGTGTCTCCTGTTGCTGTTATTAATTAAGTACTTATTTTTTAATGTGAAAGCTTCAAAGGAAGTCTGGGCCACTGATGTAACAGCCACGGGTTCAGTTTCCATTCAGATTTAATAACTCTAACACATGTTCCCCCAGTCTGATTTCTTGGCTATTATAAATTTATAGTACAAATAAACCCTTTACTCAGAAATCATTATTTTTTCAATGATGATAAGTCATTTTACTTAAATTGCAATTCTCCTGTTTAGTCCTCTTCATTTCCCTTATTTGATCTATTTTCCCACAGCTCTTACTCCTCTATAAATATTATAAAATTTGCTTATCTATGGTTGATCTTCTCTCATTAGAATATACGCTTCATGAAGGTAGGAATTTTATCTGCATTATTTATCAATATATATATCAATATCAATATATATATATCACCTAGAAAAGTTTATGGAACAAAGATGGTGTTGGAAAATATTTGCTCTATGGATAGACAAATCAGGGGTTTTGACATAAAAAAAATATGATACATATAAGCATGTAAGTTCATTTTCTATCTTTGGCCCTTTTATTATAATACATTACTTCTAGAGACACTGAATCTATTTGTATTGCTATGAAATAATCTTACAGACTTATGATACTCTAGTGTTTATGTCTAAATAGTAAGAATAGCTGTCTTTGTCAGAATTGTTTTTCATATACTGATCTTAAAGTGTACACAATATGAATTTGTTCTAGTTTTAAAATACAGATTTCCTGATGTGCAGATGGTGTTTTGTTGAGTTGCACACTTGAAAACTGTATGATTTTTGTGAACAAATGTCACCCCAATAAATTTAATTGAAAAATAAAATAAATAAAAGTGAAGACAATAAATATAATGCAGATACCCTTTAAATTTTCTTCAGTCCTTAAATAATTCACAGATCCTCATTAACTTTGTAGGTACTATGAATCTGTGTAAATAATTGTGAGATTTAAACCTCTTCTTCTGGAGTAAGAGAAACTAATGAAGCCTATAATTAAAATAATTGAAAGGGAGGTTAAAAAAAGCCTATGCACAAAACAAACATATATAGAACCTTAACAGTAATAAAAAGCACACATGGCTTTAGGCTTTATAGTTCACTTTTATTAAACTTTCAAGGAATAGATAGCCTCTCCTTCATGCTCAATGCTTAAGAGATTTAAGAGTAAGAAAATATCCCCAACAGTTTTGTTTTTAAATATATTTTTGTTGATTTCAGAGAGGAAGGGAGAGGGAGAGGGAGATAGGAACACCAATAATGAGAGAGAATCACTGATGGGCTGCCTCCTGCACACCCCATCCTGGGGATCAAGCCCACAACCCGGGCACGTGCCCAGACCTGGGAATCCAACTGTGACCTTCTGAGGGTCGACATTCAACCACTGAGCCATGTAGGCCAGGTTTTTCCAATGGTTTTGATGAGTTTGGTAAATTCTTATTACAAACCAGATTTTTTTAAAAAAAGACATTGAAACCCAAATGTGGTGGCCGGGTCTGAGTTCTTTGTCTTGCAAAATCAAGGAATGAATTCACAGACTAAGACAGCGGGCAGAAGCAAAGTTTATTGAGAGACAGACAGACTCCCTGCAGCAAGAAGCAGCAGGAAGGGGCCCCCAAAGCAGATTACCAGTGAAGCTCTTTGTCTAGGTCAGTGGTTCTCAACCTTCCTAATGCTGCAGCCCTTTAATACATGTTGTGGTGACCCCCAATTTCATTGTTACAAATTGAACATAATTAAAGCATAGTGATTAATCACAAAAACAATATGTAATTATATATGTGTTTTCCGATGGTCTTAAGCGATCCCTGTGAAAAGGGTCGTTCGACCCCCAAAGGGGTTGCGACCCACAGGTTGAGAACTGCTGGTCTAGGTATATATGTATACTTTGCTAGCTTTTGATTGGTCTTTTCAAGGTATTCCTTGTAATATCCAGTCATTTCAGAACTTGAGTCCCCACGGGCTTGAGGACCTGATTTGGGACTATCACTTCACGTCCAGGGTGAAGTTACTGTCTCCTTCCACTCCTCCCTGCCCCACCTGGTTCAGCCCTAAGTCATCCTGTTCCAGCGATTTTTTTTCTGGAACCAGATGCAGCCAGCAGTAGCCAACAAGCTGCTTCATGTAGCTCCTAGAAGTCTCCATTTAACTTACCCTCTCTGGTTCCCTCCCTAACTGCTTAGTGTATATTTATCTCCTCAACATCATGAGAAGAAAAACTGAATGTAGATACAGCTACCTAAAATAAATTGACAGCAATCAAAATCAAGTAATGTTACTCCAGTTTTAGAAAGGTGAAGGTATTTCTGAAAAAAGTGAACATTTTTAATATATAGTATTTAGCATCCATTTCCACAAGCCACCCTTACCACAATAAATGTCATTTCAAGGCCATCCTGTAAGACTTAGAATGCAGATAATCAACCTTTTTAGAATCCATGGCATAGGTCCCCTCAGTGCAAATTCTGTGATAAAAAAAACCAAAACCTGCCATGTAGCTCCACAAATGTGAACAAAAGGGCAGACTTCACATGGAAAAGGTTAACATATAAGATTAAAGCTAGAAAGTTGATTATCTGGAGTTACCTTAGGGACATGTATTGTGGAGAAAAAACACAAAAAGATGGGAAATCATCAGTAGCATCAGTACTGCTTGGTTATCTCCAGTCACCAAGTCCAGATGCCGTGTTTCCCTTACCCTGTTCTCACAAGCGGACTGAGTTTGGTGCTTCACACTCCATTGCCAGACAATTTCTACACTTCTAGGAAGAGGTCTATGCCCTTCAGTAAAGCTTAGGTAACCTCTGGAAGTTTTGTCCAAATGTCTTCACTTTTAAGAAAATAAGAAGGTAATCCTCTTATCCATTGTTTTTTAGCAGTATTTAAAGCATATCTATTTAATGTATGATCGAAGACAGATTATTAGAATGCAACTTCAGTGTCTATTCAAGACAATTCTTTTTATGGTTGAAATTTCATGTTGTAATATAGTGAACTTTGCATTGAAGTTCGGTGCATTAACCCTTAGATTGGGTTTTCACTAATGGTTTAGTATATAAGCATTTAGTCAAACCAATATCAAGTCTTCAGAAAAGGATTTTAATGACATTAAACTATTATCTTTTAAAAAATATGTATTTTACTATGGTAAGAACACCTAACACAAGGTCTACCTGTTTAAAGTGTGCAATACAATATTGTTAACTATAGATACAATGTTGTAGAGCAGATAACTAGAATTTATACATCTTGCTTTACTGAAACTTTATACCTGTTGATTAGCAACTCCCCATTTCCCCTACTGGCACCCACCCTTCTCTCTGCTGCTATAGTTTGACTATTTCAGATACATCATACAAGAGCACTCATTTTAGATATGAAAATTAAGTATTGATCCTCTGCTAACCTAGTACAATGAAACAGCTCTCTTGACTTTAATGTGCATGGAGTGTCACCACAGTAGGGTGAGAAAATCAGTGTCCACTAGAATTCCCTCATATGTGCAACTCTCCTAAGTGGTAAAGTTTCACTTTATGTAAATAATCAACCTTTCTCTGATTACCTGTTTTGTATTTTCATTTTGCAATATTCTTATGGCAAAAACATTAAAAATTTGGAGTGCCTTAGCTACTAAAACTTAGTCACTAAAAATTCTTATCAGCCCAAATAAAATTATGATATGATCCTTTCATACTCTGTACCTTGTCCAAAATTGAAAGTAGGGGGAATTCACCATTGACCTTCCTGGCCTCTTCACTGTGCTTTCTTTCTTTGGGTACTTGGTGATTTTATAATGTTTTCCTTCCCATCTTTACTAGTAACCTCTGCTCTCAGATAAAAATACCTGAATTTAATTTATGAAACATTATGAAAGACTCATTTAAACATTTTGTGTTGTCATTCTCAGGGAGATTTGTATTTCACAAAGTTGAATTTCATCATAGAATATAGCTTTAACAGTAGTGTCAGTGGTATGATAGATGAAGCATTGTTTGGAGGTAATAATGGTTTTCCTACTCCCTCAGAAATAGCAGTATGTCCAGCCCTGGTTGGTTTGGTTCAGTGGATAGAGCATCAGCCTGTGGACTGAAGGGTCCCAGATTCAATTACAGTCAAGGGCACATGCCTGGGTTGTGGACTTGATCCCCAGTGGGGAGCATGCAGGAGGCAGCCGATCAATGATTCTCTCTCATCATTGATGTTTGTATCTCTCTCTCCCTCTCCCTTCCTCTCTGAAATCAATAAAATACATTTAAAAAAATAAATAGCAGTATGTCCACACATGGAGTGTCTGTTCATGAGGTGAGTGCTCCTTAGTATCTATAAAACTGTTGCATAGATACAGTTTTATAGATACTAAGGGTAGAGGAAAGTGAAAGAGTACAGGCAGACTATGATAGAAGCAAATATATTTTAGAAGTTGCAATTAATGGAAAACCTAGGTTTTATTTAGTCTCAAAATGTTTCCTTTCTACATGAATATTAACAATAATATGTCATGAATCAAAATGCAAAATTTACAATTGTCAACTTAAAGCTCAATCATTTCTCTCTTGTCCACGATAACTCTCATATCAAACAATAAAGTTTTGTTTCTTAATTTCTTAAAGCAGTGTTTAAATAAAATTTTCTAAGGATTGGCATTCAAAACTGAATTGCCTTTGCAGAAGGTCCATTCATTCTCAGGATTTTGGAGTAAGACTAACCAATCTACCACTTCCCTGTTTTACAGGATTTCCAGTGTCTGCAGATATTGCACATCTGGCTTTTTGCCTGTGCACCTGATGCTATCTCGAGAGAAGTTATATAAATTAAAGACAGACCCCCAAATGCTCTTTTTTTCATGCAAACCAACAGGATATATGTACATAAGACAACAAAAGGAGTTAGGGGAAAAGGTAAAGGACATTAGTAGTATTAAGCTAGGAAACTAACAAAATAATGACAATGTACTAGTAAAATAAATGGTGTGAAAAGAACAATAAAAATATAAATTAGAGTGGAAAAGATATTGTTTAGGCCAAGAACTTTGAAATCACTTTCTTCTATCCATATATGTGACTCTGGTCATTAGTTCTTTTTACTTTATTGTTTTTTAACCTTTGAAAATAGTGAGAACTTGGCACATTTGCCAAAATTGATATCACTTGCTTTATTTCTATTGTCTCTGTGTTCCACAGAATCATGGCACCTGCCAAATACAGAAAATCTGTGAAATCCATTGGTGTAGTAGACAGACATCATAGTACAAATGAATTTGCAACATGTGACATATCATATAAGATGGAACAATTTAAACATCAATATGAATTATAACTATAACAGATTAGAACATCTGAAATATATTTAAATCCATGACTTTATAATGATATAATTTTTACGTTACTTTTAAATGTGTCCTCAACAATATCTCTTATTCCCCATTCTTTTCTTAAAATTTAACTTTCTTTTAGGAAGTAGAATCCAGGTCTCCTCCTGGTAAAACTAGGTGGGTCTTTGTGCTCATCTCTACCTATTGAATGGGACCAAGGTGATGCAATGTGACTTCCAAGGCTGTCCTTAAAATGCCATGCACTCCTCTATTTTTCTCTCAGAAGATTTTCTCTGGAAGTAGTCAGTCACAATGTAGAATTTTGACTGTTACCGCAGACTAGCTGGCTTATAAACAACAACAATTTGCTTCTCACAGTTCTTGAGCCTGGGAAGTCCAACATCAAGGCATCAGCAGATATGTTGTCTGGTAAACACTTGCTTCCTGGTCCATAGATAGCTGTCCTTCTGCTGTGTCCTCCCTCACTTCATGGAAAGAATGAGTGAACTCGCTGAGGCCTCTTTCATAAGGGCACTAATCCTACTCATGAAGCCTCTGCCCCATAACCTAACCACTTCCAAAGGATCCAACAACAAATACCACCACATTGAAAATTCATTTTCAAGAGGAATTAGGGGACACAGACATTCAGTATACAGCAACTACACTCAGGCGGACATGATGTTATGAAATTCAAACTAGTGCACACGAGAGATCACATCCGGAGGCCCCTGTCTTCATGCACAGAGGCAGGTACCTAGCCAACATCCAACTACTCCTCTGTTCCAGTTTTAGCTACTGTTTGACTGCAACTATGTAAATCCCAAGCACCAGACCCGCCCAGCTGAGCCTTTTAAGTGTTTTTGCTCGACAACAAGAGATAACCCTGAAAAATCAACTGAAGACTAGCTGGAGAGAACTCTGATAACCAAGGACGGAAAGTGGAGACCACATAGAGACTGGCTCTGCTTGATCCATCCCACATGCATCTTTCTGGAATATTCCTTCTGAAAAGCCTCACTGTTGCCCTCTGCCCTCTTCAGCGCCCCTGCGCTCAGCTCCTCAGCAGCTCAGGTCGTGTCTCTGCCACTAGAATCTATACTTGCTATGACACCTCCTCCCTGCCTCGAAGGGTGACAGTCCTTTTTAAGCACATCACGCTGCCACCCCTGAACACCCTGTCTGCCTTCTCTGCCTTCTCCATGGTGTTGCAAGAACAATTAAAAGTGCAACTCTGAACCCATCATTTTGATTCCAGACAGCAAGCATCCTTGTCACCTGTGGCTACCAGTGCCCCCCCCGCCTTTCCGGTCACATGAGGCAGTCACTTAAGATCTTGGCTTTCTCTCTGTTCCCCAACCTATCCTGTCCCTGGCTTTCCCAGTATTTCACAATCCAGTCCCGGGGCAAATGCTGCCTCCTCCATGAAGCCTGCATGAATGCTTTGGACATTCCTGAGGCAGTGACTCTTTTCCCAGAGCCAGGTGCTGGCTGTTTGTTCCGGCAGGAACCACACACGTGCACCAGATGGGTGCTTGCGGAAGGGCTGGCTCTCAGCGCTGGCCGAGTGGCCACTCTAGGTTCCTCCCAGTTTAGAATGTCAAGTGCATTGTCTGGCTCTGTTCATTCTTTTTTGGTATTTCCTTTCTTCTCCTGATTGTGGCAATTCAGTGTTTTCCTTCTCAGTGTTCTAAAGAGCCAGGAGCTCACCACCTTGCCTGAGGGGCAACCTGGGTCCTGAACTCTTGATAAAACAAGGACTCGACCCACTGGAGTGGAGACAACAAAATAGACACTCGGCCTGCTGGTCTCTCTGAGCAAGGGGCCACAGAGGACCTGCTGGTTTGTCTTTAAGAGGCTCTTTGTAATCCTGATGAACAAAGGCGTTGACGCTGACCTTAAGATCATGGCCAGTGTTCTGGGTCGACCGAAGGAAAGAACCAGTGTTCTGATTTCTACCACCTGACACACTGGTGACAAGGCTGCCACTTTTTCCAGGGCCATGAGTTCTATGCTGATGCTGTGAGAGTGAGCGAGGCAATGTTACAAAAGTAAAGGAATAAAACGTCTAGGACACACACACACACACACACACACACACACAGCAAAATGTAAATGAAAGTAATGAATTAAACATGCACCCTGTCTTTTCTATACAAACTGTAGTTCAGTGTGACCAAACACCTAATGATGAAAGTTTTGTTAGAAAAATATTCTCCTAATAATTGAAGAAATTATTGAGTTTATAAAGCTATTTTCAAAGCCCTCGTGTATTAATGTATCTAGGCAGCGACTATCAATTGCTGATAACCAGTAAACCAAGCAGTATGTACCTCCTGATGGAATAATGCAATAGAAACTATAAAGGATTCTTATCAAAAACAAAAGCAAAACTTGTGTCTGCTAAATCCTCTAGGTATGACTGTAATTTACAGGAACTATAGTAGCGTTAGGATTATGCAAAGTGATACCACATGTACATTAAAAGTATACTGAGACTCTGGGAGACTCTACAGGGCAACCAACTCTGTTCTTAACAAAATAACAACCAAAGAAACAGAGAGATGGAAGAGAACCTAAAGATCAAAATATCTAATGGGCTTATCAACCAGTGGACCTTATTTGGATATCTGACAAGAATATAAAAATAAAAAATGTTTAAGTTAATCATGAAAAATTGCCCACTGAATGTGTATTTGGCAATAAACTGAAATTGTAATTCATTTAAATATTGTACTTTATTTTAAATAGAAGTTTTTTATTTTATAAATGTATGCTGAAATATGTATAGACTAATATTACATTTGGGATTTGCTCCAAAACGTTTTGAGGGTGTGGTGGAAAAGAGTATTAGTAAAATTAGCCATAAGTTGATTATTGCTAAATCTAAGTAATAATACATAACAGTGTTTTATTATATTAGTCTCTGCACTTTTGCTTATATTTGAAATTTTTCATGTTAAAAAATAATGCTATAAAATATCTGAGATGTACACTGTCCTTACAGGAAAGATTAACTTGCATTGCTGCCTATATTACATATGTTCATTATTGTAAAGAATTATTGAAAGCATAAAAGAAGTCTGATATTACTTGGATATATTTCTTTTTATTAGAAATAGAAAATAAATACAAATAAATAAGGAACTTTATGTACAAAATTATAGTTTTTGACCTAGTGCTAATTGGAAAAGGAGTTCATCTGTTCCTGCAAGGTAATTTTTATAATAAATATGTCCCATATTTTCCTTATCTAGGATTCAATGTCTATGGGGAATCAATATCTCAAATTCAGAACATAAACTCTGAAGAAGAAATTAATTTCATACATATATATGTAATCCTGTCTTGGTGTTAATATACTTTAAATAAATATATATTTGTAACCCAGCACTATGTTTTATATGGAAAATTTGTCTTTATATGTTACATTTTCCCAGTTTCACTGGTTTATGTCTTTCTTCCTTTATTGTTTTACTCAACATTATTTTAATTCAAGTAGACAGTTGGCATATAAAAACCATCACTTTCACTCAAAGCAGGGATTTATTTGTCTTTGCTACTTAAGTATAATCATCTGTCAACTTCTATATATCTCTTTTTTGTTTGTGACAATAAAATCAGACTTAAGAAAAATCACAAAGTACTTTCCCCAAAGAAAATCTACATTTTATCTTCATTACATATTATCTATAAACATGTTATTTGTTGCATATAAAAAAACTATTCAAACAGCAAAAATAGGGGACAAAGAAATCTTTCTACACTGCTACTTTATGTGGATTTTGTCCATGAGTGATGAACCCAACTTTAAGCCTACAGGCTTTAGTTAGCCTACCACCTGTCCAATGTTTAGATTCAGTATTGCATCCTTGCCCTGGGAATGAGGCATCTCTCCAGAGAGATAGGCCCTCAAGAGAAAACTTGGGAGATCGGATGCTCTTCCTTTGGTATTTACCAGCCTATCTCTAGGGACAGAAAGATATTCTGCACAAGTTAAACAGGTCATACAGAGGTGAATGAAGTTCATGCAAAGGTAAATAGAGAAAACATCTTTTGGAATAAATTTAATCAAGGGATCTCCAGGGAAGTTTGTATTGTGTCCAAATTGATGCCTACATATCAGGCTTATAATCAACTAGTGGTTTTCTTTTGAAACACTGAGTGCTTATATTTATACACATTCAAAATAATCTGGGTTAAATGAAATGCTATTGAAAATAAATTTAAACTTTCTCATTAAAATACAGAGTTTGCACATGTCTCTTATTCAAGAGGGAATTTTAGTTTCCTGATGATAGAAATTATAGATGAGAAATCATTATCAGTGAACACATTTCTAAAAATACCTTCCTTCCCAAGCACAAATGTAGTCATTAATAAATGAATGGAACAAAATTGAGTATCGTGATGCAACTGGTAAATTCCTACACTATGCGGATAACAACGAGTTACTCTAGCTATATATTTAAATATCAAAGATAATGAGATATGAAATAATAACCTACATTTACAGAGAATCCAAAAGTAATCATTATTGAGAAAGTCTTAAAAATAGTGCACAAAAAATCTTATTAAATACAGTAAGATAGTACCTAGGTATCAATCTGATTTAATACAATTTCTGACATAATACTATTATAAGAATCTTATTACAATTCTGTATAGTGTTAAAATATTTTAATGCTTTAAATACATTAATATTTTTATTATATCACTAGTATATTAAAAACACTTTTAATATACTAGTTATCTTTATAATTGATATGGTTTATATTTAGCAACAACAAATCAACATAACATAATTCTTACCTAAAGATATTAATTATCTATGGATAAGTCAACTTGCATTCAGCCTAAAATGAATGCTTTGACTTGATTTTTTTTTCTATTCAATCATTTGGCCCATCAACATCTAGCATAATGTCCACTATAGCAATTGGAAAGGCTGTTCTTTCCTCAGTCTCCTCTTGTGATTACTGACAGTGATGGAGGGAAATTCAGAAGTCTAAAGATATCCTTGACTTCCAACTCCATTTTTGGTCACTAAATACTCTACCATACTCTACCATACTTGAATTTAATGTCTATAGCTTCTGAGAGGAAAAAGTAAAACATTTCACATAACAACAATAAATCTAGGTACAGAGTAAAAGTTTGTGTATAGCAAAGAGAATCAGAGGTCACTATGATGCCATACACATTCATTTTTAGTTCTTACAAGATTTCACTGTTTTTACTTTTGATCAAACAAGTAAAAACCAAAACACAACCCTATGAGTTTGATCATTTATACAGATTGTTTTGAGGCATTTTTATGTCTTGCTTGTTATCCATGTCTGCAAATAGACTGGCAAGTGATAAAACAAGTATGGCAAGATAAATTTATTTAAAGACTCTTTGCTCCTTCCCAGAGATCTTTGTAAACAAAATCAATGTCTGTAGAGAAAGACTGAACTCTCATGTGCTTAAGTTCAAGGACCTCAGAGACACACTGTAAGGTATTCTGAATTCAATAAGAAAGAATTTTCAGCTAAATCAAATGCATTTAGAATAGATAAAATGTAACATTTCCCTGAAAAATCCCTAGGCTTTCTATGGAAGTTGGAAAAATACGAACATTTATTTTCATCAACACATCAAATTTATGGACTCTATAAGATGTATACATTCATTTTGAATACTGAAATGCTGTTTTTGATGCATATGAATATTTATTTGTGCTGTTTATCTTGTTATGTCAATTTGTCTTTGTATTTGAGATATTTTATGAAGTAGGAATAATAGTTTTCTATTATGACACATAATTAGTGAGTATTGGCAAGACATATGTTCAGTTCCCAGGATTCGACCAAAATATTTGTGACATTGCCCTAGCTGTTTTGGCTCAATGAATAGAGCATCAGCCGGAGGACTAAAGGGCCCCAGGTTCGATTCTGGTTAAGGGCATGTACCTTGGTTGCAGGCTTGATACCTGGCCCAGTCAGAGTGCATGTGGGAAACAACCAATCAGTGTGTCTCTCTAACATTGATGTTTCTCTCTCTGAGTCTCTCCTCCTCCCTTCCACTCTCTCTAAAAATCAATGGAAAAATATCTATTAGGTGAGAATTAACAAAAAAAATAGTGATATACATGATACTTAATATAGAGAGCAAGTCAGCTATTGAGCCTAAAGTTAAAATGTCTACACTTTCTAAGAAATATGAAATTTTGCAATTTGCTCATTTGGACTTTTGTTGTTAAGAGGTTTTCTTATTTAATTTCTTTAATTAATTATTGATTTTTAATTTAAATCACAAAGATATTTAGATTATAAAGAGGAAATAATTTTGTGTTTTGCTTTATTCTATGGTTTTATTCATTAGCACCTCAGTTGCCACATGATATTTTTGCAATTATTTAAAATAAATCTTTTCAGTTTACAGGGTTTTTGCTATCTACTTTTTGGGGTGCCATCTTTTTCCTTATAATTACTAATTAATCTGTTGCTTTTATATATTCAAAACATTCAGAACTTTATATTTATTAAATTTTACACAAGAGGACTCTTGTGTATGATAAACTGTATGTTACATATTAATGTGAAATATATAGCAATAATTTTAAATCCATTTTTAAAATTTAAATGTATTTCAGAATAAATGATAAGCAATTAATTTGTTAATAAACTGGAAACTAAAGTCATTATAAAAATTAAATTATGTTCTATAACATATCTCATGATATCATTGGACAGTTAAAATTTCCTCAAGCTCATAAAGAGAGAAGATAAAATCCTATATAATAAAAGACTAATATGCAAATGAACCGAATGGTGGAACGACTGGTCGCTATGATGTGCACTGACCACCAGGGGGCAGATGCTCAATGCAGGACCTACCCCATGGTGTTCAGTGCGCTCCCACAGGGGGAGCACCGCTCAGCCAGAAACCCTGAGCTGGGCTCATAGCTGGCAAGTGCAGCAGCAGTGGCAGGAGCCTCTCCTGTCTCCATGGCAGCACTAAGGATGTCAGATATCCCCCAAGGGCTACTGGACTGTGAGAGGGTGCAGGCCAGGCTGAAGGACCCCCTCCCCCCAAGTGCACGAATTTCATGCAGTGGGCCTCTACTGTATTATAAGATGATTTTTTTAAAAATGAGCAGCACAAGAGTGTAATGTGATATAAATTAGAATGTTAATTATGTAATAGCATATTAATTATAAACATTTATGCTGCGCTCTGCATTGGCTGAGGGATTCTACATGGATTGTTTGTTTATTTTTTTGATATACCATTATCTTCAAAATGAATTAAAATAATATCTTAATAATAATTGTATACACACTCAAAGATTTAAACTCTCTGTGTGTCTTTGGACTACTTAATTTTGCTAGAATTCAAATTTGTTATCAGTAATATTGAAAAAATCTACATCACAAGATTGTTGACAATTAACTGATATCAAACATATACTTAGTATAGTATATATCAATACATCCTAATTATGTTAATGAAATCATAACACTATTAGAATTTATAATAAATTATTTTGTCATTGTCTAGACCTCATATTTTCAGAACCATTCTGTTCTCTTAGTATCAAAATAGTAATCATAGATGCTTATATTTCTAAAATCTTCCATAAGCCGATATAAAAATATCAAACATAATTAGAATGCCATTGTATTCAATAATTGTGAAAATAGTCACAGGTGTGGTAAGAGCCAAAAATTAACTACATTGACTAATTCATTAACACTGATTTTACTTTCTGGCACTGATATGCTTGCTGCCCCATGCCTAGAACTTCCAAAGATTAATTAAATCTAGGCATTAAGATAACTATGTTGTTCTGTATTTTATTTTCCACCTTATTTTCCCCAACTCCTCACTGTGCACCTCAAAAATAACAATTATATTTTGGGGAGCAATTTAAAATGATTACAGCTGAGCCTAAAATTCACATAATGGCATAGATGCATTGTTCTTTAAGTATAAATAAATTTTCCTGGTTTTCTAGGTATTAGAAAAAGACAATTGACATTTTCAAACCTGTTTAAATGCTTTGAAATTATAACTTGTATAAAGACAAAAATAATGATTCATTTATTAATAGCTGTGGTGCATACTCAGCAAGATAGAACCTCCACTTCTCATGACTGCAACCAAAAATATTGAACTACCTCTTCCTCAAGCATCCAGTCAGAGGTTATATCTTCCCAGGAGGTGCATGACATGAGCATTTTTATTCTGAACTCAGCTACACATTGCTGAGCTTAGTTACAGGTGACTATGTTGGAGAGGTGAAGGATCCCTTCTTTACCCATATTCAGATTGAGGTGGAATCTTTACCTTGTGTATGGTTCCTGAGATTACTGGGACCATGATCAGCCTTGCCCAATTCCTAAGATGGTGATTCCATACATGGAGACTCAGTAAAGACCTCAAGCTTTTTCCCTCCACACCCCTACCCATGGAGTACTCAGTCCTTAAAGCAATCGTGCCACTCAGAGAGAAGCACCCATTGTCCCCATCTCTAGCTCCAGAGATGTGGCTCAGAGATTTTGCCTGGGGGAGAGTGGGGAGGAGGAAACAAGTCATAAAATGATAGCTCCTAATTTTGTCCCAAAGGAACTGTATTGCATCAAATTTCTGAGAAAATCAAGCCTAAACCAACAACAAAAACAGTGAAAGTTTTGGTGAAAGAGAATTGGGAGGAGATTAGTAGGTTCATTAGGCATAGAAGTTGCTTTATATGAGAGAAACATAAATAAACACCTGGGAGGAACCCATCTAGGGTCAGAAATACCTCAAACACCCATCTCTGAAATTAATACCTCAACAGAGTCTAAATTTGATTGGTTTGTCTGGGTATCAATTTATGCCCTGACTCATTTTTTAACATTATAAAGCAATCAGCTGGCAATTACTAAAACATAACAGCTGGATAAAGTCAGGAAAAGAAACAGCTGAATACAGCCTGGCAAAACCATTGTCAAACCAGAGTGACTATGGACAAACCAATGGCTGTGCCCTATATTAGTCTGCAAGGGCTGTCATAACAAAGTAACATAAACTGGGGGACTTAGAGGACAGAAATAGATTGTCTTACAGTTCTGGAGGCTAGAAGTCTAATATCAAGGTGCAGGTTGTGGGGAGCCGATATAAGGTTAAGCCTCAGACTGACCTGTTGGCAAAGTCACAAACAGGTCTTCCGAGTCTTAAACAACCCAATCCGAGAGGTGGCCGCTGATTTACACGTGATATCATTTAAAAAATAAAAAAGGGGGAATTTGCCAGAAGCCAGTCCATCCTTGCTGCTTGACACAGTCGCTACAGGGAAGAAACATCTGCACAGCATATGTTTCAAGAGACCTGGGGTATATGGCATACTGTTCTTAATATGTTTGCTCCCCTTCTATGGCTATGTGTTTTAACCAAGGTCACCTCTCCAGGAAAGGTTGTTTCCCAGGTGGGGATTTTTCCCTGGAGTTAGGGATTAACAGGACTAAGGAAGGGAATCAGTAAAACCCCTTAACTAAGTACCAGGCCGGTAGTTAATCACTTTAACTACGAACAATCACGCTAAAGCTACATAATCTTTACTTAGGATAATCTCCTTCAGTTACTTCCTTGTAGCTTAACAGAACAATAGAGTAGTGACCTTGGAATGGAGATAACAAATGCCATAACCTTTGGAATAGAATGGATAGGATTAAAATCAAATGGTATAAATACAGATGTAATAGGAGAATAAAGAGAGAACCTCACTATGCTGATCAACTAAACGCTGTCTCCATGTCATTCCTTCTTCGCCGACTCTGTCCACACCTTTGGGAACCCCTGGACCTGCTGGGGCTGGACCCCAACAGCAGGTCATGTTGATTCTTTTACGGGGCTGTGAGAGAGTGTCTGTTCTATGCCTCTCATCTAACTTCTGGTGATCTCACAATTTTTGATGCTCCTTGTCTTGTTGGGGAGCACATGAGACTTGGTTGGAACGTTTGTAAGGAGGACACTCTGGTAAAAGGGAAGTGTGTGGAAGGCTCCCTGCCCTGTTTATTGGAATTCTGAGTTAGGGGAGACTTAGGGGAGTGTCGAAGACGGGGCTCCTAATTATTCCTTGACCTTACCAAACAAGCCTGTGCATGTGCAGACCCCAGGGTGTTGACTAGAATCCTAATGCTTAATTCCTGGGTGCCCTTGCCTAGAGGACAATGTAAACACATGTGTCCTCCCAAGATTATTCACCCTACTGATTGTATCTAAAAGATAAACTTTATCTCAAACTGCAATAAAAGCCTGGCTAGGCAGGCAATTGAGGCTGCCTGGTCCCTTAGCCTCTCTTTCACAGCAAACATGCCAGAGTAATCCATTCATCCATTGCTCAGGGTCTGCTGGTCAGCCCTGGCATTGTCTTATAGAAACATCACTCTAATTTTTGCCTTCATCTTCATGTAATGCCCCCCTCCTACCCCCCCACCCCCCGCAAATATATTCTTTTTATAAGAACACCTATTGGGTTACAGATCCACCCTACTCCAGTTCAACCTCATTCTAAGCTAACTAAGTACATCAGCAACTACCTTATTTCCAAGTAAAATCACATTATGAGGTACTGGGGATTAGGGTTCCAACATAATGAATTTTGGAGGAGAAAATTAGATTCATAACAGCCACCAGAGGAGCAACATCAGAGGTCAAAAATAAAGGGAGATATAAAATTCAAAGATAATAGTAGGAACTTCAAAATCTTCTTTTAATAATAGTACAACTAGGCAGAAGAACAAGGACATAGACTCGAACCACACTGAAAACTAACTAGACCTAACAGATAGCTATAGGCCCTTCCACTGAGCAATAGCAGAATATATATTCTTCTCTAGAGCACATGGGACATTCTCCTGGAAGTTATAAAAGACAGCTAAAATGTGTATTTCTTCCCCTGTGTTCTCTAACCATATGCCAGACTATAAAAAGTTCTCAATAAATTAAAAAAGTAAATGATTATATGTAGTATGCTTTCCAACCAATGGAATGAAATTAGAAATCAATAGCAGAAAGAAACTTAGGATACTCACAAATATGTGCAAATTAAAAAACATATTCCTAGCTCAACCCATGTGGCTTGGTGGTTGAGAGTTGACCTATGAACCAGGAGGTTATGGTTGGATTCTGGTTGGGGCATATGTCTAGGTGTGGACTCAGTCCCCAGTGTGGGGTGTGCAGGAGGCAGCTGATCAATGATTCTCTCTCATCATTGAGGTGTTTACCTCTCTCTCCCTCTCCTTGCCTCTCTGAAGTCAATAGAAATATATTTTTAAAAAAACATATTCCTAAATAACCATTGGGTCAAAAAGGGACTTACATGTTCAGATATCCAACACAAAAATACCAATTGAAATTCTAGTTATAGCTTGCCATTTATTATTTGTTGACTTTTGTATGTCATTAATTCTTCTAAGACTCAGATTCCTATCTAAAAAAAATAATATAAATATGTATCTTCATTGTTTTATTTTGGCGGCTCAATGAGACAATGTGTGTTTAATGCTTCACCTTGGGCTGTTTCACATAATAAATACTGATTAACTGTCTTCCCACATAATTCTTTCAATATCAGGGATGTTTTAGCCGTCTTTAAGCACAGGTCTGATTGGGTAGGTAAAGATAGAAAGGGTTATCTTGTGTTAGATAAGTTCTTTTTCTCTGGTGTCAAGATAAAATGACTATGTTGTTTTATTCTTTACTGATCATTCATGAGATGTTATAATGCTATTGACTATGATTTGTGACAGAAACAAGTTTGGGGCTTGGGTTTTTGCGAGGGAAAAATTTGAATAAATGACTTGGTTTAATTCTATTTTTTACTATTAATCTGTTGCTAACATGATCAATCATTAAAATTTAGCTTTTCTGAATATTGACCTCTGAGCCACCAAATATATTTGAAGATTAAAACAAAAACAAAAAACATGGAGATAGCCAAGGGCTGCTGAGAAGATTATAATCAACTTGAGGACCGGTGCACAAAATTCATGCATGGGGGGGGGTCGGGGCTCCCCTCAGCCCGGCCTGCACCCTCTCCAATCCGGGACCCCTTGGGGATGTCTGACGGTGGGTTTATCAAGCAATCGGATATCACTCTCACAATCCTGGACCACTGGCTCCTAATTGCTCATCTGCCTGCCTGATCGCCCCTCACTGCCTCTGTGTGCCAGCCTAATCGCCCCCAACTTCCCCCTCCTGCTGGCCTCATCGCCTCTTACTGCACCCCTGCTGGCCTGATCACCCCTAAATGCCCCCCTCTGCTGGCCTGGTTGCCCCTCATGGCCCCCCTGCTGGCCTAGTTGTCCCACACAGCCTGCTGTTCAGTCGTTTGGTTGTCCCTCACTAATCCCCCTGCCGGCCTGGTCGTAGGCAGCCATCTTGTGAGGGTGTGAGAGTCAATTTGCATATTACCTCTTTATTATATAGTATGCGCATGAAGTTTTAGTTAAGCAAGATGAATAGCTACTAATATCTGCTATATAGCATTGTATCTATCTATATAGTCAACCATAATGTACCAAGTGTATATTTCTTCCCCTGTGTTCTCTAACCATATGCCACATGAACTTAAAATTTTAAGAGGGTTATTCTCATGTTAAA
>NW_005871059.1:9064413-9156525 GCF_000147115.1 Myotis lucifugus | reverse complement strand
ATTTTTAAGCCATATGAATCTGCTTTAATAAATAGATCTGGAGTCATTAAAAATGAGTATATTTTCCTGGTTAACTATCTTCTTGACCTTGTAACTTGCTATTGATTGGCTTAATAAGGTTTACTTCTTAGAACTTTATTCTAGCATAGGTTAAATAATTGCAAATTCTGAATTTCTAGAGTTTACATTTTAGTGCTCAATTAAACAAATATATTCTATATTGTTCACCTTTATTTGGGTAGCATTGGATTGGCATTTCTTAGTTTGAAATTTCAACACATCTATATATATAAAACCCTAATATGCAAATAGACTGAACGGTGAAACAACCGAACAATCGGTCACTATGACATGTGCTGACCACCAGGGAGACATGGCGGGTGTTGGCTGCGGTGGAATGGTGGAGCAGGTGAGCAGGGTCACCAGACCAAGGCGTGGTGCTGATCGCTGTCATTGGGGTGAACCTCTGGTGGTTGCTGAAAATTTTTTGCTCCCGCATGCAGTGGTCCCACCCAGCTCTCTCACCTACTTCCAGCGCTGGCCCTGCTCACACCCTCAGCCAGCACCGGAGCTACTGCTCACACCTGCTGCTGGCACTGGGTGCCAGTCCCGATCGCTCAGCACATGTCAGCGGGTGCAAGCGGCTGGCACCATCAGCATCAGCACATTCGAGTGGCAGCAGCGGAGGGAGCAGAGCTACCGGCAGACAGAGGACTAGGGGTGGGGCACGAGGGGCCTCACGGGGGCATGGAGGATGGGCCAAGACCCACCCCTGGGCCCACCACAGCCCTGCCGCACACAGTTCCTTTCAAGGTGCACGAATTTGTGCAATGGGCCCCTAGTAAATGGTTTCAACACAATAGGAGGGCAATTGTGTTTTATTATATCCCTTTTGACTTGTCTTAGTTGCCTCTCCTCCTTTCAAAAAATATTAGTTGATGGTAATTCTACTGTTAAAGAGCTTGCAAATGGCTACATTATTTATCCTGTAATATTGATGGGGCACATCAGAACTATGACACATAATTCAAACGTTTTATTTCAGCAATTTTCTATCCTATTTACTTTAACTGGCACCCCTAGAGTTGCAGTACTTTATTGACTTAGTTTAAATGGGCTATAGTTACTTATGGGTTAAGCAGGTAGGCTGATTGCATTAATAAAATTGATAAGTAGGCAAGTTATCCTTCCTAATTTATTTCCATGGCAACAGGCAAGCAACCATGCCTTGTTTCTCAGGAGCAGAATGCTAATAATCAAATGTGCCTTACCCAGATGAATATATAACACAGTTTACTAATATAAATGTCTCGACATTGTGTATATTACTAAAGAGAAATACACATTAATTCTGCATCTAAGTTACATGATGGATATGCTCAGGAGAATGAAAAAATATGAAAGTTCCTCTGAAACATCAAAATTGTTCATTAAAGTAATGTATTTTAAATAGAGTATACAGTGAACAATTTAATTCTCTGACACTCATATTGTTTATTTCAGGAGGTGCTTATATTACAGGAAAATGTAGTAATGCACAGTTATTTTGACATCTCAGAAAATAATGGGTCCTGCACAAGAGTTCAATTAAGCAATAATCCCTGGGAAAAATGGTCATTACTCCCAGTTAATGATTGGTTTGTTAGTTAATGGCCCAAGGCAAAGCTGAGGGTGGTTAGGAGTCTAAAAACCAAGTTGTGAATTGTAGCAATGAGAGTTCTTAAGGCATTCCCCCCCCCCCCCCCGGTTATAAACCACCTTTAATTGTTTGAAATAGCAATGATGTGCTGATTATAACATAGGACAGTCTCTGAAACAACTGATACTTCTAGGAAATTGACAACTGATTATCTTGTGATGCTTTCTGATACTATAAATTTGCAGGTATATTTTTTCCTTTAGAATATAGGCATCTCTATTATACACATATATTATTCATTTGGTCAAAATACATGCAATGTTGGCCACGCTACAAAGTGCATTCTCTTTTCATAGTTTTTTCAGTTAAAAATATTAAGTGAATTCTTATTAGTGATAATTGAATATTTTCTTCACGTGTCTTGGTTGACAAGTTTCGACTTGTATATTAGTTTAACTTTATCTTGAAATGAGATCACCCACAGAGTTTTACTTAATAGGCTTTACGACTACAGAATGTGCTTATGAGTCCCTACATCCCCCTGCTCCCCCAAGAGGATACTTCCCTTGGATCTCCTGGCCCACAACCATGTCCTCATGTGTTCATGAGTAATTTCACAGAATAAATGTGCTATTTTCAGAATTTCTTTACCTAACATCACCAATATCTTATTGCTTCTATTTTTTTTTTTTAGCTTCTAGTTTTTAATACATAGGAAATTAGACTTCATTATCCGGGTACTTGCCTCACAAAACTACTTGTAATGAAACTAATAACGTCTGGGATACAGGAAGGCTTCATCTGCTCTTGGAAATAAGACTTTGCACTCAGCTTCAATTAAGTCTGACAACTACATCTGGTCAACTGGTGAATTGATAGGGGGAATCAGTGAAAATGATAATTTGGCACTTAAGGTATATTTTTGAAAAAACAATTTCTTTTAAAAAGGCAATTTTAATGAATTCAATCAACATTTTATAGGTATCAGCTAGAATGTGGCTTTTGTTCAAGGAACATCTCACTGAAGAATTAATTTTGGTCCAAAACCAAACAATAATCTCCTTTCTCTCTCTCTCTCTCTCTCTCTCTCTCTCTCTCTCTCTCTCTCTCTCTCTCCCCTTGCTTCCTTCCCTCCCAACAACTACCACTTGATTACAGAGATGTTAACTTACAAATGAATAAATTTAAATTTTTACAGGCTAAATGGCCTATTCAATGTCACATAGGTAAAATTAGCAGATCTAGGATTCAAAAAATTAGTCTGGGTGTTGTGAATTTAAATCCTATATTTGTTTATATACATAAAACACTAGAGAAATTATACAGTAAATATGATCCTAAACACAATAAAAATTATCTTGTAAAAATATTACAACAGTTTGAAGCTAATATTTTCAGACATAGAACAAGTGATTATATTACTAAAAGAATATTTGCCATCCTAAAATGTCATTATAAAAGCATTTTCCATTGAGAATAATTTTATTTTATGAATACTCTAAACACAGTAAGAATCTCTGCATGTTCCATAATACATTTTAACTTCAGTATCAAACTGAGCAATTAAGACCCAATAAATTTGGCTTTTATTTTAGATCAGAGTGGGTTCAGAAGGTCACTGGATTCATACAAAATGTTGACATCCCACTCACATATGTCCCATTCACATATATACATACATACATATAGAGGTGAAGCTTTGGGTACTTAATGATTCATCAATTTATGCTCCAACTTTATCCCTATTTACTAAACCAATCTATTATTCATTGGTACTTTTGTTTCTTAGCAATGCATATTTGTGTTCAGAAGAAACAAAATACTTGACATTAGATAAAGAATTTATGATACGTAAATAATGACTATTAGTCCAATAAAGACATGCTGTCAGCAGACTATCTTCTTTCTAAACTTAATTGAGAATGCAATGCAGTGTGTACATTATGTTGCTCCAATTAATTCAAATCATTCCTAATTGGGATCTCTTAAATAACTCCCTCCTGGGTCTTGAGAGGAAATTGAATCAAGCATTAAATCAGGAAGTCATCTCTATCTTTAAATATATTGTTATTCATAGTCAAATATGCTGATGTTACTAAAGATTAAAGAAAAATTCTTTTCTTGCACTTTATAAGTAAGAGGCTGTGGTTAGTTAAAATTATGGTTAACTGAGTGGTTAAAAACCAATTACATAATTATTTCTGTGGACAACTGGAATTACCTGAAGTACTTATGATACGGAATCAGATTAAAATACAAACCTAGAAACAGCAAAAGCTAATTTAACTGAGTTAGAATAAAACTCATTACTGATAATGATGTTGTAGAGATAGTGGTAAGGAGGAGACAATATTAGCTGCAAAATATATAATGAAAAAGGAGGTTTCATGTTGAAATAATAATAATATGAAGAGAAAGAGCAATGGTGTTTGATGAGCAATCACACAAAAATAAAACAAATGAACAACATAAACTGATGAACAAAAACAGCTCCAGAGACAGAGAAGCATTGATCTGACCGTCAAACCTCAGAGGGAAGGTAGGGGAGGGTGGGGGTAAGGGGGAGAGATCAACCAAAGGACTTGTATGCATGCAGATAAGCCTAACCAATGGACACAGACACCAGGGGGGTGAGGGCATGAGTAGGGGTGGGTGGGGGGCAATGGGGGGATAAAGACACACATGTAATACCTTAATCAACAAAGAAAAAAAATAATAAAACAAAGGAGCTTGCAAATCCCATGATGGGAAGCATTCCTGAGCAGTTCAGAGCACACTGGAGAAATTAAATTTTTTTTCTAGGTACCATATTTTCAGAAGTGATTGAAGAAGGTAAAGGCTTAGGAACTGGTGTCATAAGAGACTGGTAAAGGGCCTATGATTGCTAGTGTAAAATATAGATTTAAGATATAATAACATTTTCCAAATATTTTAAAATTGAAGACTTGGGGAAAAATTACACTTACATTGTTCTGACTTATTTCTCCCATCACCTTGCGTACTGAGAGCTTGTCCTGCAAAACCACATTGAATAATTTTAGCCTAAGATATACAGGATAGTCATTATCCAAGCATAGCTCTTGATGTCAATGGATATACTAAGGTTATTCCCATCATCCTTGGTTAAGGAGGGGGGTGATAAACTGAGGCAGAGTACATACGTTGTAACTAAATAGTATGTTTATGAACACAGCCAAGGCACTTCTGCTTCTGTCAGTTAAACTTTGTTGCTAGTCACTTTACCCTCTGGGCTCAACTTTAATGAACAATGAGGATTGTATTTATACCACGCCATGCCTATTTCAGTTGGCTTGATGAGCATAAGATGAGAAATGCTTGAAAGATTGAATCTAACAGACTGAACAGCAGTGATTGCATTTTCACATTTAAGGGTGCAGACATTTGCTAGCTTTTCATCAGAACTGAGTTCTCTTCTAACTATGCACACAGTTTTTATTTCCCATAATCCCTTAAAGTTAAATTTGACATGTTCCTAAGTTCTAGTCAATAGAAAGATAGCAAAAGTGATGTGTGACATCCTAGGCAAGGAATATAGACCCTTGGCATGTAATCATCATTGCTTTTTTCCCAATCTGGCTGGATATGATGGAAAATGATCTCTGGGGAACATCTGGAAACCAAATATCAAAGATGGTTGAGCCCCAATATGAAAGGAGTCATTTTGGGGAAAACAACTTATTGATTAGTAACGGCAACTTATGAATTTACATGAGCAGGAACTATAGTTCTAATGTATGAAGACACTGATGTTCTGTGGTATATTTATTACTGTAGCTGGTGTTATTCTAACTAATGTGGGAATAAAAAAGAATGTGATATTGCTAACTGAAAATTAAATTATAATATTGACTTAATTGTTGGGGTGTATGTAGATTACACACAAAGTGATATTGGAAGATCTCAGTACTGAACACAGAGTTAGGAAGAGTTATAATGAAATGTGCAAACTACACTGCATATGATGGAATCTTTAGCATATAGATATAATAGAAGTTAACATCTAGAGCATAGGTAATAGTAAAATGTAATAAAATTTTTAGGATGGGATGAGTTATGATCATTGCTGCATTGTTTTCAATAGAATTTATTTAATTGTAAGTGTAATTATTATTTAACAGTGACTATGATTAACAATTGGCTCACACAATTCATGAAAATTTACTACTTGACCCTTGTAATCTGATATAAGCCACTTCTAGAACATAACTATAAATTTAGGACTTTATTAGAACAAGAAATGAGTTTTATATGTTTTAAACCACTGATATTTGGGTGTTTATCTGAGACCACAGTAGCACTGATCTAACGAATGCGCATGGCTACATATTTAAATTCAGAAATGGCACGCGTCTTCAACTTATTCACTGTTCCTCCGGGTGATAGGGAGTCTTTACTCCTCCACTCTCTGAGATCCCAATATCTTGTCTGGTGGGTGGTATTGCCCTGGGTTCCAGTAGGACTATTTTCTCCCGAGTCAATGGCTGTGTATTTTGAAGGTAGAAGTGGGATTGTCAAAATCCAACTCTAGTAGTAAAATCAACACCCTATGTGGCTGAGTTATAAGGTTTTCATTATCTTAAGGCAACTGGACCATAACACTGAAATTCTGTGAAAACTGTGCACCTACATAAATCAGGGGCATTTGGAGTAATCACTGAGCAACTAGAAAGCAGAAGAAGACTGCTGATACATGCGACAGACGTATATCCCTGATGGACCTTTCTTAAAATAATTCTATAATTTTCAACCCCATTTTAAAGGACTTCTTAGATGGGCATCTATACATCTGAAAACATCTATCGCTTTTGATGCTATGCCATATTTTGCATGAGCCTTAAAAATTATGCAATTTTCTCTCCCAGGTAATGTACTGTTTCTTTTAGATATTTCATGTAGAGATGAGGGCACGTGGATAAAACTTTTTAATTACTCAACCAAGTCTGCCATTGTTGTTCCTTCAAGTTTGAGAAAGCCTCCCCCTCCAGGCTTTTGAGAGCTAGTTTCTATAGGTAGTTGCTAACTTTCTCTTTGGTACACGCTACATAACTTTTCCCTAAGAAATTACTACCCAGTTGCAGGTAGATAATATTAAATCAGGTAAACCTCAATCCTTGTGTACTAAATTGAATATATTTCCTTTCCAGAACCTCTATGCCACTAGGAATATGTTTTTGATAAATTTCATCTGCCTTTAACTCACATTTCTTGTTTCAGCTGGCATATTAGCCATCATAGTGAAAGTGCTGTTTTGGAGCAGAGAAAACTGAGCCATGGGAAGACCATCTAATTAAATATGAATGTTTATAATTACTGAATATGGGGGTCCTCTCCCCTGCTCCCATTATATATACATGTAGTCTGCATATGCCGCTATCATATCAGATAATTAAAATTCATTCTTTCCTGGAGATAAATGTCATATGCCGATAGGCCTGTATTATAATAGCGTTGCACCTCCTGCTTCTGAATGTATGTATTTTAACAAAACTGCTAAAAGGATTCATACACTAGGTTCTCCCTGAAGCCACTTTGGGGCCATTTGCTTCTTAGTCACCATCCAAGCTCTTGTGAGTTGATAGAACCTCTCTGGAGCTGGGCCCATGCCAAGGTCTCTGAGGCAAGGCCCCTCTCTATTGGGTTGCTGGGGCAGTGATTCTGTATCACGCTACTTTCCATAGCAACACAACCTTCCCCATTTTTGCTTATATCCTCACAGGCAGACATCAGAGAAAGGGTTTCCCTAGTAACTGGTCTATCCATCCCTTCTATCTCCTGGAGGCCAACCCTTTTCCCCGTCTCCCTAACACTTTCTTGTCAGCCACTCCAAACCACATTCCCACATGTTTCAACTCAAGTCTTATGTTCCCTAGTGAAACTTTCAAAATAGGAAGGACATAATTTAAATTGTCAGTGGGTCAAGCTGAAGCGTTCACTTCTCTTTAGTTGGACTCCGGTACTTATTTGAGGTAGCTGTAGCTCTGTGACCGAAAAGCAAGCTTTATTTTAAATATGTCCTTTGTTTAATGCTGGAGAATTACATCTTCAATAATGGAAAGAGGTTTGTGGAGAAGAAGAACCATATCTAATGGGTATTGAAATGCAATTTCACAGACATTCTTGGAACAGTTCCTGTAATAATATTACTTTGCATTAAACCAATTTATTTGCTTAATGTGAAGTTATCAAGAAAACTAAAATCAGAGAAATAAAAAACATCCAGGCCATTTTTCTATGTAAAATATCAACAAAAATGAATACACACAAAAATAGGCTTGCATCTTTGGACAAAAATAGAATTTTATCAATATGATTGCCACAAAGATAATCAGAGACATTATTTGCAAGATTGTTTTGAAACTTAGGTCAGCATCACAACATTCCTGTAAAGACTTGTTTTATTATGTCAGTAATCGCAAGAGAGACTAAATCATAGGAGACTACTTCCAATTATAAATAGGTCACATATTCATATACATAACCTTTTTCTCACAATTGGGAACTTAAGCAAATAATTTGGTATATTTTTAACACAAGGAAAATATTCAGGCAGAAGCAAAGGGAAAAAATATCCTCTAGGATTCCAATCCTAAAATGGAAAAACAACCCAAAGCCTTTCTGTAGTTGAGTAAAAACTTTTAATTTTGCCCACTAGGTGACTAGAATTACTTATATTAATTTGAGTCAGGGACAATACTCAGAAGATATCTAGACCTTGAGAATAATAGAAACTCCTTTTTTTTCCCCTTCTCTTATGACATCATTTAACTACACCCAACAAGTAAAGGGATGATACTCTTGACAAATGAGTAAGAGAGGTATAGCTATTCTCACTTCAACTAAATATGTTTCATGGAGTGAGTAGAAGGGAGGTCATAACCATGTCTCTTATTTGGATGAGTTAAATGAATATGTTGTGTTCTAACTCAGCCCATATTCCTAAGTGGCCTGGATACTGCATTTAAAAAAAATGAATGTTTTGCACTGCACAATACTCAGATGGAGGGCAATTTTACTTTCATTATACTAGATTCATAAACATTTATCTTCAGCCTTCGTTTGAATCAGATTTGGGAGAATCTCATTGGTCTTCTAGTCCATATTTTGCTTGCATAAATTTTCTTTAAACACTGCTAATGGGGTGTTATAGCATTTCATCTTGAAAACTGTTATTAAGTACTCCAAAAACTAATGTATTTCATTAAAGAAAAATGTGAACAAATAAAAAGTCTGGCAAGATGTTGCGCTGAAATCCATAACCATGTCTATATTTCTTATGACATTTACCACCTACTTCAGTTATTTTAATTTCCTCCAGTTCTCTTTAGTTCTGAAGTCTGACACTCTAAACAGTCTTTGGAAATTATCTCTTTAGCATAGAGAATAAAGGCTCTATTGTTTACATTAAACCAGCTATTGCATAGTCACAAGTACACCTTAAGCCTGTGTTTGTTCTTTTAGACTCATCACACCTTTAATGAGTATTGAACTTGTTTACTATAACCTCTAGCCCTTTTGTAAATCATTTTTTGTTATCTAGATTTTCCTTTCACCGTAAGAAATTCATCATTGATTATGAATATGGTACTTTTCAATTGTGGTTTTGACGAAAAGGTCACATAGATTCTTATTTCCAATATGTTTTTTTTAAACCATCTGTCAAAGTTTTGTCTCTCTTGCCAATTTGATAATCATCCTATTCTTTTCTTTTTCATAAAATATGGAGCACTTCATGGATTTGCATGTCATCCTTGTGTAGGGGCCATGCTAATCTTATCTGTATTGTCCCAATTTTAGTATATGTGCTCCCGAAGTGAGCACAATAATCATTTTTTATATGTCTTCCTCCAAAAGAATGAACAAATATCCATTCATTTAATCTAGAAGTTTTGATCAACAGACCAAGAATCAACTGAATTATACTACAATATAATCTGAGTTTACTTATTCACAGAGATATATAGTTTATTAAAAGGAGAAAAAATTAGAGATTATTTAAGCAAGCATCATCTTTTAAAATTATGGTAAGAGAGCCTCATAGAAATGAAATGGCTTTCTTAATTAAATATTTATTGAAAACAAGCTATATTTTATTTATTTGTAGTACCCTCTTTTTCAGCAAAAAATTCCTATCCTATATAATAAAAGGCTAATATGCAAATTGACTGAACAGCAGAATGACTGGTTGCTATGACATGCACTGACCACAAGGGGGCAGACTCTCAACACAGGAGCTGCCCCCTGGTGATCACTGTGCTCCCACAGGGGGAACGTCGCTCAGCCAGAAGCTGGGCTCACTGCAGGCAAGTGCAGCCCGCCTCCGTGGCAGTCAGATATCCCCCAACGGGTCCCAGACTGCAAGAGGGAGCAGGCCGGACTGAGGGACCCTCCCACCCCACCCCCACTCAGTGCACGAATGTCATGCACTGGGCCTCTAGTACTATTATACTAGATTCAGAAGCTATGAAAATTAATTATGACTGGTTATTAAATTACATTAATTTATGTAGATTATAGATAATCGACATAAAAGGAATTCTGTTACTATTATAGTATATTTGACAGAAGTAATAAGTGACACAAATACCTTATTTTCCCCTGGTAATTACCATAATTTTTCTTGATGGATATGTGCATGATATCCTGATATTCAGTATTAGCAGAGAGTGCAAGAATATCAGTTAGAATCTTGTCTCACTTCTTACTTGAAAATAAATAAATGAACTCTGGGATCTTTCTCAATCTCAGAACATTCTGACCTCAGAAACAACTTTATCACAATAGTGGCTGCTGGCTTAGTTGTTAGAATAATTGTTTTGCTAACATTGAGAGAAGAAGCAAAGAAAAGTTCGTGATTTATTGATCTGTTTTTCTGGCTGGCTTGAAATAAGTGAATCGGTATCAATTCTCTATGCATCTATTGATTATTATATAAAAGGACCTGTACAAGGGCTGTTGAATACTGTTGAATGTGGCTAAGAATGTCTCCTGATAAACCTTATGAGATTTTCATGGGGTCAATTTTATTTGAGCACTACATTCTTATTTTTGTTATTTTCAGAGAAAATAGAAAGCTAATTTAAGTCAGGTACAGCTCTTTTTACTTGTGAATCCAACGGGATCAATGAGTCTAATGGGTTGATGGTAAAGTTCCAAATTAAAAACTGTAGTGGTTGATTCAAGTTTCATAACTCTAATGTAGTTCTCATAAATTCTTAAAAGTTAATTAAATTAATTTTTTAATTAATGTTTCACTGAAGAAAAATTGAAACTGCCATGCTGTTTTCTTCATCTTGAATCTTTCTTTCACGTTGTTCAAAATGTAAACCTTGCAACATTATCTTTGTACAAATGGGGATCTGTAGAGTGATCATAATCTAATTTTAATAAATGCTTACAACACAGTATTTTCAAGAACCATTTTCAGAAAACATGCCTAACTAGTATAATAGAAATAAATATAACTCAGATTTTCATTTCCATTTTTTAAATTAATAACATTTTATTTAACATATATTTCCAAAATTACAATTTTATCATATGACCAATGCAAAACATTAATGAGATGTGTTACTTATTTTTTTTCCCATTGTACATCTTCAAAACTCAAGGTGTATTTTACAGTCAAAGCACATCAAAATTCAGGCAGGGCTTGCTATATGTGCTCTATGTTACATATGGCTAGCAGTTACCACATTAAATAGCATGATTATAAATGCTGTCAAAAAATAAATGATTTGTTACCTCACATTGTGTCTTTATATTTTTTCAAATATATTAAGCAAGGTAGTTCCCTTCAAATAATTTAGAGAGAGGTAGTATGGTGGCTAAGAAATCAGATGTGGAACCAGACCACCTAAGTTCTAGAATATACTCTGTTTCTACTAGTTGTGTGACCTTGGGAAAGTTATTCTTTCTGATTACGTTCCTGTATTTTAAAAATTGGAGTAATAATAACATTAAAATTTGTTGGCATTGTTATGAAGGTAATTAGTGGGCTGGCACTGAGTGAGAGCTGTGCTACTTGTTTTCATTGTTGAAGAACATGTAATAGTCCTGCTGGTGTGGGTCAGTGGTTGAGCATCCACCCATGAACCAAGAGGTCACTGGTTCAATTCCCGGTCAGGGCACAGGCCTGGTTTGCGAGCTTGATCCCCAATAGGGGGCATGCAGGAGGCATCTGATTAATGTTTCTCATCTATGTTTCTATCTCTATATCCCTCTTTCTTCTTTTCTCTCTAAAAATCAATAAAAACATATTTTTTAAAACCATGTAATGTAATCTGAACACATTAAATGTAAATATGCTTGAACTTATTTTTAAAATATATTTCTATTTTTTGACAGCATTACAGATGTCCCCCATTTTCCCCTCCTGCCCCTGCTCCAGGCCTTCATTACACTATTGTCTGTGTTCAGGGGAGGTATATTACTATCATATATGCGGTCCATCACTGGCTGAAACTTCATTATGCTTCGCATAACTATATAAGAGTGTAATTGCTATCTGTGATATAATTTTCTTTTGGTAAAGTTTCAAACAACACAGTAAAATCTTCCCTAAAATTAAATCCCAGTTTTGGGCTTATTTTGGAAAATGTAATTTAAATTAAGACTGAAGAAATTCTTTTGTCTATACAGCATGGGGCAAAAGTAGGTTTACAGTTATATGTAAAACAGTTTATTCTTATATTATTTATTAATTATTATATTTTTAGTACAACTCTTAACCCATTTTTGGCCTACCCTGTATATAAATATAGTTTGGTTATAGATTCAAATACTATAAAGTATCCCTCCACACTCCATCTTGCATGAATTACTGGCAATATAAAAGGTTTTGTAGGGGCAAGAATTTTTTCTTCATTTATTTTTGTGGTAATTTATTCATTGTTGGACATTTAATATCCCAGACACTCTTCAATGTAATGTGTGTGGTATCCCAAAAAACATTTTACAATTAAAAATCCTATATAATAAAAGGCTAATATGCAAGTTGTTCCAAGGTTAGGAGTTCGACCAACCAGTAGTTAGACGTGCACTGACTACCAGGGGGCGGTGTGGAACATGGCGGGCATTGGCGATGCAATGCTGGCAGTGGGTGGCAGGAGAGGTGCTGCTGGCTTCGATGGGCCCCAATGAGAGCAGGACTTTGGCAGGATGATGGAGCAGGTGAGTGGGTGGCACCAGGCCAAGGCAGGTGTGAGTGGGGTCCCCAGATGGCGACCGGTGGGGGGGCGGGGCTGGTGAGTGGGTGGCACCAGGCCAAGGTGGGTGTGAGTGGGGGCCCCAATTGCCCTGCCCGTCACCCCACATATGGGCCCTGATCGCCGGCCAGGCTTAGCGACCCTACTTGTGCACCAATTTCGTGCACTGGGCTTCTAGTATCACATAAATTTCTAAAATTTCCGCTTCGTATAGTTCTACACTTTATGAAAATATTGTTTATATTTTATGCTATAGATTATATATTATATAACATACTGGGAGCCCAGCACGTGATTCAAAATCGCGCGGCATCACCCACCCTCCGGTTTGGCCCTGCCTCGCTTCCCAGGCCCCGCAGCAGTCGCGGCTGCTGCCAGTCAACCCCTGCCTCCATCTCCTGCCCTTGAAGCAGCTGCAGATGCTGCTAATCAGGCCCTCCCCCAGCGCAGGTGCGTGGAGGCCCCTGCCACCCCGCCCCTGACGCTGCGCACGCAACCTCCTCCTGTCGGGTCAACCCATTACCGCGTCCCGATTAATTAGCATATTTCTCTATTATATATATAGATGAGTGAACAAACCGATATAGTCATTGACATCATATCATTATGAATATAACTTAGAACTCAGAAATGGGAATAGAACTCACAGAGACAAAGCTTTCAGCTTAAGAAAGCCTGAACACCTGTAGAATGTAATGTCCTCCATGAAAACAGACAAGTTAAGCAAAAAATTAATTACCCAATAGCAATTTGACAGAAAGCAATTCTTTCAATGACTAATTAATTGAATGGTCGAAGTTCCAAGAATGAATGAGTTTAAAAGGATTTTTCTAATTTATCATTTTTTCAGTTATTAATTCATAAAAATATTTCTATAGCAATTTATACTTTTTGGCATCACCCAGTTGTCATTTTATTTGGAAAATAAATGACATGTAAATTTTGTATTGTGGATGTGGCTCACATAGCAAGGTCAAATATTTTATAACTAGTAGAATGTGTTTCATTTTCATAATGTTTTCATTCTCACCTACATTCATTTTTTAAAGAATAAAATTGCCTTCATGTTTTAATTGAAAAACCTTATGACCCAATTTTTTGCAAAGCACTATACTATAGGTTAGACATACTACACATCAAAGAATGGTTTCTGCCACCTTAGAGAAGGAGACTGAAACTTAAATCACACCAGGGGTTATACTAGTAATAATAGTTACATCTCCATTGAGTTCTTTTTTGTTTGTTTATAAGTTTTGTTTTGTTTTTGCTTAATTCCTTCACCATTTTCATCCAGCCCCATAACCTCACTTCCCTCTGACAGCTGCCAGTCTGTTCTCTACTTATGAGTCTGTTTCTATTTTGTTTCTTAGTTTATTTTGTCCATTAGATTCCATATTTGAGTGAAATCATATGGTACTTGCTCTAACTGGGTTATTTCAGTTAGTGTAATGCTCTCCACATTCATTTTTTATGATGTTCATTTACAAATGTCTAAGCATACGCTTAATTATCTTCTGTCTAAACTATTCTAGATTGAATTCCTTAATTTAACTGCCAAGTGACTATATGACTAGTAACATTTCAACTAAATTTATCTTCTATTGTGATTTCTTCCTTTCACTGTCCTTGGCAATTATTTATAAGCACTTGTTTGTTTCATCACCCTTCAGAATGATAACCGAGGAAAATGGCCATGTCTACTTCATTTAATCTTTATATTTTCTAAAATCTGTAGCTTTTTGGATAGCACTTTTTAAGCACTCAATGGATAGGTCTTGCTTCACTCACTAAGAGCTGAAACTTGAGCCAAACTATGGCTATGTCAACCCATTAGGAAAATAACCAGCTGGGTCTGGCAAATCATGCAGAGAAGGAAGTAACACATTAAACTTCAAGTTCAATGACTGCCATCATATATATAAGATAAACAGCCAATTGCTCTTTTACTTTAATTTTCCCAGTAGTTGTGTGATTGTCATGTCACTGGATTACTCAATGGATCACTTTAATGAATTACTGGTCAATTCGAAAAAGAAACTGATTCAAAATCTTCTTTAAAATAATTTCCCAGAGCCCAGCTGGTGTGGCTCAGTGGTTGAGCATTGACCCATGAATAAGGTTTGATTCCCCGTAAGGACATATGTCTGGGTTGTAGGCTAGATCCCCAGTGTGGAGCGTGCAGGAGGCAGCCGATCAATGATTCTCTCTCATCACTGATGTTTCTATCTCTCTCTCCCTCTCCTTTCTGAAATCAATAAACATATTTTAAAAAATAAAACAAAAATAATTTCCCAGGGAATTCAGTGTTTGCTGGAACTGATCATATCATCAGATAAATTTAGCCTGACCTACACATAGCCTGTGTCTCTGATGTCAGACCACTGACTGAGATACAGAAAATGAATTTTTTTCTTTGTCTTTTTTATTGAAATAAAATAGACATATAACATTGTGGAACTTTAAGGGAATTAGAGGAACCAGAAGCCCTAATAGAAATGCCACTGACTCCTTTCTTTTTTTGCTAATTCTTCCTTTCCCCCCCATATTCTCTCCTTTTTTCCCTTTCTATTGTTGCTACATAAGATTGAGAGACAAGACTCTTTAGTACTATATTCATAGAATGTGGTGAAAATAGATGTGCTAAAATAAGATGTACCCACCACTGTTTCTGCATTAGATATACAACATGGAAGAATCATGAAAAGCATGTTATCACAGGAAGAGACTGTATGTAACGGAGACCATTTGCCTGTCCATAAAGTACCTCAGGTGCACTTAAGAAGAAAATTGTATTGTATTGACTAAAAATAGTAAAAATTCCTTTTTACCTTCATAAGTTTCTATCATCTGAGAAAGTAAACAACTTTTTATTGTGCTATTAATATTATAATTATTCTCCTCCTCAAAAAACATTAAAGAAGAAAAATCTAGTATTGTACTAAGGTTAGAAGTAGCCCAAGGAGGGCAATGAAAGAAAATTGGTTGTTTTCTTTTTTCTTTCCTGCTCGCTTTTTTTGTCTGTTAAAATGCCCAAAAGAAGCAATTTTACTCTCTCCAATGTGGAAACAATGAATAAGCCCATCTTATTTCTGTCTCTAGCCTGAGATTCCTGGAATTTTGTACATTCTAAATATAAGTAAAAATACTGACGTGCCTATTGAGAAATTTTGCCTTCAGATTTTATTTCTACATAGTACGCCTAGAACACATGTGTTTGAGAAACTGAAGGATACGTCATCTAAAAAACATTTTTATAACCTCATTTTTTTTTTCACGAAGAAGCAAAACAGCAATCCTGGAGAAATAGCAATATAATTTTAATTCACATTGCTCTAATGGCTGAAGACCAGAGCAAAATAAACCAAACAGGAAGAGAAAATAGTACATATGGGTAATATGACTTGGTTAATGTTACTAAGGAACCATAACTTTTGACTTTAATAACTTTAATATGATTCAATTTTCAATTTTAACATTATAATGACTCACATTCCTAATTATCACGTTTTTCTGCATATCACATTTCTTATTCTTGGGATTGTTGCTTGCACTATTTCCTGGTTAGCACATTTATTTTATTTTTGTCTCTTAATAGCATTCAAACAACATTTCAGTATAATAATTCCCCAGTTGTATTTGGCATCCTTTGCTTAAAAAATTATGTTTCTGGAAAAAAAATGCTAAAACTTCCATACATTTTCTATCTTCCAAACATTTAGAGAATTGTATTTCCTCACTTTTATTCATATGCATTTATAATTTATTTAAAATGGCCAACATAATCAAAATAATTAAACATATTAAATAATTATTTCCACTCTTAGTTTCAGTTTTCCTAAGATTTGTACATTCTATGTCAACAAAGGCGAACTTTGATTATCTGTGCCATATTAAATAATCATATGGGTTATTTGAAACCAGAAAAAATAATCTAATATCTTTTTAAATTGATCTCAAGTATATTACACAATGCCTCTGCATCAGATTTTTCTTCTTAAAAAATTCTTAAGGCGGAAGTGGTAAAATATGCTTTTATTTAACTAGCAGAAACACCCATTACATCCAAATCTCAGACAGAACTCAATATATGAGAAAAATCAAAGTTTCTCTGGGTGAATCAGAGCACGTTATTCTGTATATAATTTTCTACTTTTCTCTGCAACAGCTTGTGAAGGTACAAAGTTAACTGAATATTATACAAAACAATGTTAGAAAATCAGAATCTGTTCTCAAACTAAAACATAAACAAAAAGTATCCAGGATTTTCTGTTTATAAACCAAGGAAAGAAGCACGGTTTTCCACTCTTGCTCCCCAACTCACCAAATCCATCCTATGTATCTACGCTACTTTGTATTTATTTCTTACCACTCTCATCACATTTTAGAGTTTTATTCTTTATATGTTTATTTCTAGTTAGTTTGGCTTCTTCATAAATTTAGAGCCAGTAACCATCATGGGTCCCATATCACTCTTGCTAATACTGTGTTGGACACACAGTAAGTACTCAGAAAGTGTTTGTTAAATGAATGAAATGATGAATAAATTAATAACTGACTACATAAATGTGTAAATTAAAGAAGAAATTAAATATATATAAATCAGTAAAATAATTGGTATAAGAGAATATTCAGCAACACTAATTTGCAATTAATAATCCAATCATGTACAATCAAACATACTAACATTTTTGCTTGTGCATCTGTAGCCTCATTAAATTTTCCTTCCACATGTGTAAACAAATCCATCTAAAATTTGGATTTATCAGTTTTATATGTTTGCAAGAACTTGTTTGTTATAGATTATTCTTCCCTTCTCTATTTTCAACATTTTCCCTCCCTTGATTATTTACCTCCAGAATAAAAATATATTAAAGTTTGTCCAAAATTAAGCGCGTGCGCGCGCGCACACACACACACACACACACACATGAAAACATGTTCTGTTAACTCCATGACCAGTTTATTTCTCATTATTCATAGTCAAGCATGAAATAGTATTGTCTACTCTTTCCATTACCACTAACCCACCTTTCATTTATTCTTCATCCCATTGTCTATATCTTACCCATTATCAATACAATGTGTTACTATTGCCTAAATGAAAATAATATGAATAATAACAAAACTTTTTGTGATAATGACAATAATAATACCATGTCACTGAGCACTTCCCATATACAAAGCATTGTTTTAAGTATGTGTTTAAGTTACATTTTAATTTGTAGTTATGCTATGTCTGTGAAATAGGAACTATTACAAGCTCCCTTTTGTGAATGAACTGAAACACATATAGCTTAGACACACAATATTAATGGGGGAATCAATATTTAAATTTAATCTGTAGTTGGCAAAGCTCACAATTTTATCCACCAGAATATAAAGACTGTCACCAAAGGCTAAAAAAGATCTTATGTGACTTCTTTCCAGATCTAACATGTTGATTGAATGTTTTCTCCTCTAGAAATTAGAAAGAACTTCACACTTGTATAAAGGTTAATACTTTTTTTATTAAATGAAATCATAGAGTTGTTTATTTGCTGTATGGAAATACATAGTATCCGAAGGGTGTATTTGCAAACTGGAGTCAAAACAGTTAACTGTGCCCATTATTAAAAATGCTTCTCATCTCGTGATTAATTCACCCTTCTTCTTTCTTTGTGGTACTAGAACTAGATACCATAAACATTCCCCTTTGCCCGCTTTCTTTAAAAGAGTGACCTTGAAATACACTGTAAAACCATAAATGTCGGAAGGCACTTTCTTCCTGTACCAGGTGTGCTATTTTTCAACATGACATTCCCAAACAGTAGCATCTGGGAAACCTGGCAGCACTCCCCTCAGGGGTCCACAGGGACCAGTTGTGACCAACATCTAGTGTGGTTTTCTGTCACCATGCAGGTCACTCCTGGAGAACAACTGAGGCCATGTCCTCCAGATAGATTTTCCACTACCAAGTGGACTTATGACCTCCAGCCACTGATAATTTGCACGTTCTTATGGTAGCTCTGTCCTTACCAAAAGTATCAGAATCTTTGCCTTAGCAGGGGACCCCAACTAAGTTCCTAGGTCCTTCGTAGTTCATTGGGTCTCTCAGCCCTAGAGGTCAGAGCTGCTTTTTGTGTTTGCTACTTCAGAACCACTTAATATTCTTTCCCGCCTCTTTTAGTAGTGAACAAATATTTATAGAAAATTCTTCCTGCTTCAGTCACTAATAGGCTTTCTATTTCCTAACTGCTTCCTGACTGATTCAAATACTAAAGCATTTCCTCAGGAAGAAATAAATTGTCCCATAAGGATGTACAGGAACTCAGAAAGGCATGGGAAGCAATGGGAAAGGTGAATATAAAGGCATATATAGCTGCAATGCCTTGTAAAGTTTCCAATATGATGCAATAAAATGCCTGGTAAATAATACCACAAAAGGTAGAAGGGGGACTAATGCAGCTAAGTGATTCTTTACTCCTTGCATTTTCACAGGCAAATATTGCTATTCATACTAGATTTTTAAAAAATCCTTACCTGAGAAGATTTTTCCATGATTTTTAGAGAGGGTGGAAAAGAGTGAGAAAGACAGAGAAATATCGATGTGAAAAAAACACATTGGTTGGTTGCCTCCTGCAAGAGCCCACACCAGGGCCAAGGCCAGGGAGGAGCCTGCATTGTATCAAAGAATAATAGTATAATTCTATATAAATAAAACACAATTGGAGAAGAAACACTGATAATAAAAACATCAACAATACTTGGTAATTACAGAATAAGCTGATCAAGTAGATAAAAAGAAGCAAATAAATTATTGAGAGGAGGTTAGACATAAACTCAGATATAATAATCATATATTAAAGTTAAGTGGATTTTGAAACTCCAATTAAAAGACATATATCATGAAGCTGGAATAAAGTAAAATCAACCTCTAACTCAATATTGATTTCTTCAAAAATCAGAATCCAAATTATACATAAAGTAAATAAATAAAGAATAAATAAGTAAATAGACAAGTAATGATATGTGAAATAAAGCTGAAAATATCAGATAATAAATAGGACATTTCAAAATGATGAAAGATTCAATTCTTCAGATTTAAAATTTTATGGACCTATTTACAGTCCCCAGTAGATTGATAGAACTGTAAAATAAGTAGGCAACCCCTCTCTCATAGCAGGATAATTTAATACATCACTCATAGTTTCTGACAGAAAAGAAAGAAAGAATCTGTAATAATGTTTGCTGTATTTCACAGATAACCCTTACCAGTTCAAAGAAGTTCTTCTATCTTTAGTTGTTGTTTTTTAAAAAAAGTGTTTCTTTTTATCATTATATTGAAATGTGCCAAATAAATTTTCTGCATGTTTTAAGATGATTGTATTATTTTCTCCATTTTTTATGTAGTAAAATTAATTATTGGTTTTTCATTAATGTTAAACCAACATAGAATTCCTTATATGAACACAACTTGATAATTATATTGTACTATTTTATTATGTATTGATGAATAACTTTGTTAATTTGTTTATGATATTGTATCTGTTTGGCAAATATTTTTAACAATAATAATAATAATAATAATAATCCTAGGGGATCCAAGATGGCTGCTGACAGGAGGGCAGGCTGCAAGATAGTGTGTGAGTGAGAGAGTAAGAGTGCATGGACATGTGGGAAGTGTATGTATTTGTGAGTGAGGGACAGCTATTCCACAGGACTGCTGGGGACTGGTGGACAGGCTTTCCTGGTTGGGCAGCCTCTACTACTGCTGAAATCTCTCCTGGAGCAGCCAGCTCTGCCACAGAGATGGCACCATCTTGAAGGGGAGAGTGGCCCTACCTTCAAATGAGGAGACCTCGGATACCTCCCGGGACCCTACAACCACAATGCCCAGGGACCAGCTGCCTCAGCTGCAAACCCACAAACATCAAGACTCCAACTTTCCCGGCCATAGGCACCTAAAAAGTTTGTTCAGGCGGTGACAAAGTGGCGCTGAATATGCAGACGGGTCCTGCGCCTTCTCACAGAGCAGATAGAAGGAACAGCTGAATCAAACATCTACCCGGAATTGGTGAATTAAACACAGCTGGTGAGGCAATCCATGGATGGGAAGGTCAGAGATCGCCTAGGGAGAGGTGAGATCTGGGATCCAGGCTGGAGGGAGAAACACACCCATCGGGGACTAGAGTCTCAGAGGGAGACTGCACCCCACCAAAACCGCAGCTCTTGGGGTCAGTGTAGCCCTCGAACATGGAAGGGGGTCCACAGGGCTGCTGGCAGAGGGAAACTCTAGATAAAGCCCACAGACATGGGAATCTGTGCCCAGAAAGGCAGCCTGAAGCTCTATACATGCCGCGCAATGCTGGGGAAAAAGACACGAGTCAACATGGTTCCTTTGTCTTTTCTTTTTTCTTTTCTTTTTTTTTTTTTTACCTTCTTGCTTTTGCTTGCTAAGTCCAGTACATAGAATCTTCCAATTAAAAATACTCTCTGAGACTGCAGGGGAGAGTTGTTTTTGTGGAAACTGGGAATCAGAATAAGGAGAGACAAGCAGGAAACCAGCTCTGGGTCAGTCTGTCCCTCCCACCCAGTATTAAGTGCAGCAGGGAAAGAAGAATCTAAACACTAGGGAGTGGAGCCATTTAGTTCTGGAAATTAATTCAGAAACACTGCCACCCAGGCATTGTGTCAGAAATTGGCTCTTGTGTAAATACAACAGAAGGCAGGCAGAGAAACAATATGAGCAGAGGGATCCTGCCTGCTTGAAAACAGGTTGTGGCTTATGACACAGAGGAGCGGTGGACCACAGGGAACTTCAACACTGTGCAGACTGCCTTCCCCTGCTGGCCAGATGACCCACAACTGCGCTCCCCTGACAGCCATCTGGTATCGGCCATTTTTTGACCACATGGGGGAGGCCATCTTCTGTGAGGGCATGACAGTAAATTTGCATATTACCTCTTTATTATATAGGATATAATAGTGGGCCCTGATCGCCAACAAAATGGACAACCTAGATGAAATGAGCACAATTCTTAGAAAAATACAAGCTCCCAAAACTCAATCAGGAAGAATAAAAAACCTGAATAGGCTGATCACTACTGAAGAAAATGAAGCAGTGATCAAAAGTCTTCCAGCAAACAAAAGCTCTGGTCCATATGGCTTTACAGAGGGGTTCTACCAAGCATTCAAAGAAGGACTAAAACCTATCCTCCTCAGACTATTCCAAAAAATTCAAGAGGAAGGCACATTCCAAGCTCTTTCTATGAAGCCAGCATTACACAAATTCCAAAACCATATACATAAAGACACCACAAAAAAAGAGAACTACAGGCCAATATCCTTGATGAACATAGATGATAAAATCCTCAACAAAATTCTAGCAAATTGGATTTGGCATTACATTAGAAAGATCATACCAAGTGGGATTTATTCCGGGAATGCAAGGATGGTACAATATCTGCAAATGAATAAATGTGATACATCACATAAACAAATTGAGAGACAAAAATCACATAATCATATCAATCGATGCAGAAAAATCATTTGACGAAATTTAACACCCTTTCTGCATTATGCTTGTTCCATAAAAATGCATTAAAAAATATTCCTTCTCTTCTATTCCCAGGAAGAATTTGTCTGAAATTATAATTGATTCCTTCAATGTTTGAAAACAATCCCTTCAAAAATATTCTGAGAATGATGGTATATTGCAAGATAATTTTTAAATAACCAATTTAATTATTTAAGCAATTATTAAATTATCTAGTTTTGTATTTTTATTTGAATAAATTTTGGTTAATTGTATTTTCCTGAAAATTTAATTAGTTCTTCTTATTAAAATTGATTGGTACAATGTATTTCAACATACTATTATTATGTTTACTCTGCAACTTTTAAAATACAGCATGGCCAAAAGTAGGTTTACATTAGGGAGTACATGAAATGGTTTATTCTTGTATTATTATTTATTAATTATTGTATTACCTTCCAAACCAACTGTAAACCTACTTTTGCCTCACCCAAACCTTTCTACTCCTAGAAATATTGTTGTCCTGTCCTTTTGTTAATAAAATAAATTTAATAAAATACTCTAGTTTTGATTATATTTTTATTAAAGAATAAAATAATATTTGTTTTTCTTTCATTCTATTCTGTTACCATTTGCCCTTATCTTTAGTGCCCTACCTTTTGGAATTATTCTAAATATTTAATGTTATTGCTTAGCTCACTAATTGTGAGCTTTTCTTCTTTTTATATATTTTTTTATCTAGTATATTTACTTTGCTTACTTCTTAATATATTCTGATTTTTATTATGAGTTTATTTTTATTATAGAATAATACTCCAATAGTGCTCAGGTCTTACATGTACAACTTGATGGGCATTTACAAATTTAAGTGTCCATTTAACTACCAGATTTGTCATGAATTTTACTATATAAATTCTAAGAAACTTATATACTCTAAGATATGTAAAACAGTTTTCCTTTTTTCTTTCCTCATCCTAAACCTAAAACTGATTTTTTGACCAAACTTTCTTAAAAACAAAAAGGCAAGTACTAAGTTTAGTGTACCTTTCTTGACATTAAATTTTCTTTCCTCTTCATATATTTATAACTCATAAAACAAATATTTAAATAATTATTCTAACTTGATATTATTTGATGTTATTACAACATGAAATGAGTTATTATGGTTGAATGATAAGTCAACTAAAACCATAAACTAAAACCATATGGTTAAAATTATAGCCTAATATATAATTTAATACAAGAGTTTGAAATAAAAACATCTTCTAAGTGATATGAGAGGTTCAATATATCAGTCAGAAAACTATTATGCACATGTCTTGGTTACATGATTTTTTCATAATTCTACATACCATAACTTGTTTTTTAAATCAAATATAAATCATGAAATTTACCTAATAAATGTAAAATGATTGCTTGATTTCTTTGGTTCCACCATTATTCAAATTTACAATAAACATATGACTCATTTTCAACTAAGGTGTGACATTGCTGTCCTTGAACTCAATGACAGTTAAACAGGCAGAAGTTTATGTGAACATGTAAAAAGTTAAAAGCTGCAGCAACATGTTCAGTGCTTTCTTCTCACTGGAAGGATATTCTTTCACAGAAATATAGAACTTGTCTAGAGGCAGATTTATAACTGATCTTCAGTGTATGATCAGACTACAGGTCACAGAACACTTCCTCTTTTTGTAAAATGAAGTTCTCACACTAAGCAGAAGTGACAGATAAAGAGTCTATCACTCTGTTATATATTTGAGGTGAACAGGAGGGAAAATATCTATATATATAAAAACCCAGCGACCGTTACAGCGGAACGACCAGGACAACCAGAATGACTGGTGGCTATGACAGGCATTGCAGTAGCCAACCAGACTGATCTGGGTCGAATCACCCCCAACATCCTGATCAGGGTGGGGCCAGCCAGCCAACCACCTTGGCTAGCAGAAATTTGGGGTCCAGGGACATTGGAGGTGCTTGGTCTCAGGCAGTTGTGAGGGAAAAGCTCTCCTTTGGCAGAAGTGGGCCCGGGATCAGGGCACCGGAGTCGGATATGGGGTGGGGAGGCTTTCCTGGTGGCCATAGCAGTCCCCCAAGCATCTGGCCCTGGTCAGAGCAGCAGCTGGAATAGGGGCTGCGTGGTGCAAGGGGAGGTAGCACACAGGAGCCAGGAGGTGTGAGGCCCGACCTTGGCTCTTACCCCACCTGCTGAGCCCAGCAGCACCAGCAGGTGGGCCATGGTGTGCAGCAAGTCTCTGGGCCACCAACTGGAGGGGAAGTGTGCCAGGAGGGCAAGGCCCTGTGCCAGCCAGAGCCCAGAGTGCCGTGGGCAAGGCCGGAGCTGGAAATCCTGGTGGAGTGGGCGGGTCTGCAGCCCCATGCCTTTTTGGCCTTGGCCTTGGAATTCTGCAGGCAACCAGTGTACTGGCTACCAGCTCTTCAGAGGTCAGCCCACTTCAAGAGAAAGGATGTTGCAGAAAGTGACAAGGGCATAGCAGGGATGGGAAATGTGGCCATTTTAGGGAAACACAGCTGCCACGGTCTTCAGTAACTATGAACAGATAATCTTTGGTCTCTGTTCTACAGAAGAGGAAGCTGAGACTCAAAGAAGGGAGCCTTCCGCAACACCTCACCCACTTCTCAGACCTGACCCTGTGCAGCATTGTTTCCGTTGAAAGTAGAGGATCCAAAATGTTTTTAGATCTTTGCTATTTTAGGCAGGAAAGAATTTAGTACAGGGAATTGGTGCTTGGGAAATCATCGGAAAGCTAGAGGAGTGGGTATTAGGCTGGGCCCCCCAGGAAAGACTCCCTGGCCAGCGGGAGGAGCTTCCCCTTCAGTCACAACTGAATTCTGAGACACTCTGGCATAGCTGTGACCCAGGGATTGGGAAACTGCTGCCCCTGCAAGTGCCCTCCAGCTCCCACAAAACAGGTCACTGAGGACTGCCTCTGCCACAACTGTCTGTGCACAGCCTCGATTCCGTGCAGAAAACCTCCACATCTCTGCAAACATGATCACCAGCAGCAAACAGCCCAAACTGCAGGAAGATGCCTCTGCCCCACTTCTGCCTTCAAAACATTGTGCAAGGTGCATCCAATCAGCAGAAACAAATTCATATCCAGAAACCTAGCTGCAAAGGAGTTTGGGCAATTTCAGACTTTTATCTAGGAGTGAGATCTTGCCAATGTACCTCATGTGCCTGGTATTGATAAAAATGGGGCCTGGCTGGTGGGGCTCAGTAGTTGAGCATCATTCTATGAACCAGGAGGTCACGATATGATTCCCAGTCAGGTTTCAGGCTCAATCCTCAGTAGGGGGGTGCAGGAGGCAGCTGATCAATGATTCTTTCTCATCATTGATGTTTCTATCTATCTCTCCCTTTCCCTTCCTCTGAAACCAATAAATACTTTTTTAAAAAATGGGGTAATGCTGTATATATGTGTTATAACGAGTTTTTCACTTCATAGATCACTAATGTCTTTCCTGTTAAAACCACACTTATAGAACATTAATTACTTATTCATTTTAATTGATCTCAGAGAGAAGAAGGGAGAGAGAGAGAAACATTGTTCCATTGTTTCCTACACTCACTGGACTGGGTATTGAATCTGCAATCTGGGCATGTGCCCTGATTGGCAATCGATCCACCACTTTCTGGTGTATGAGACAATGCTATGCTGGTACCCTGACCCCAAATTCCAGTCTCCAGAACTGTGAGAAAAACACATTTCTGTTGTTTAAGCCACACAAATTTATGATGTTTTGTTACGGCTGTCTGAGCTGACTAATCCTATATAATAAAAGCCCAGTAACCAAATGGCAGAATGACTGGAATGACCAGAACAACCTTGGCCCCTCACTCCAGCCGGCCCCACCCCTAATCAGCCCCCATCACAAATTCATGCACTGGCCCTCTAGTTGTTAAATATTATTGTGTAGTTCTCCAGATGTTTTTCAATAAGCTTTGGATCCTGCTCATATTCTTTATCCCTCCAAACCCAAGCAGCAGTGGAAATATTTCAAGATTTCTTTTGTATCATGATATTTTAAAATACAAATAATTTTTTCTAAAGACATATAATTTTTCTAATTTCAATACAAAACTCTTGTCATTTGAAGTAAAAAATAAAAATTCTCCACGACTTCTTTAACTGGATCATGTGATTAAAAGTGTTTGCCAATTAGGCTGGTTTCTGCAGCCGTTTCTCATCTTCAAAGCACTTAGCAATATCTGGCCTACAATTTTCTTGAAAGTACCCCTATAATTTCCCTTTCGCTCAAACATCCTATTGGGAACTTTTTCTCCATCAAACCACTAGATTCCTTTGTGTAGCAAGAAGTGAGTATGCATACTGTTTGTCCAGGTTTTTATACCATTTTTAAAAGGTTCTTGTGTGAGTTGGTGTTGATTTAAAAAAAAAAAATTGTGACATATTCTAGATTACCTATCATTTCATTAACATTGGTTAGTTTTGTTTTGTTTTGGTTTTATATAAGAACCTCTCTGTGAATGAAGACTTGTTTAAGACAACACTGGAACTACGGTTTTGTAGGAGAGGTGAATGAAATTCAAGGAGCCAATCATTGATCTGGCACCTTACTGCAGATGCTAATGCAATTCCTCCAGGACAGATTTCTGTTCAAGATGTGAAGATGAAGCACTAAATATGTAGTTCTTTGCCAGTTTCAGACCACTCTTTGTATAGGAAAAGTGACTGAATTACATCATTTACATACATCATAACTATGACAGAATGGCATTTATTGGTGACATCCATTGATTCATTAACCTAAATTGTGAACATCTTGATTTTCAGTTTATTACACAAAAACTCTTCAAAAAAACAAAAAAACAAAAACTGTGATATATCATCAATACATCGCTGATCATACACCTTGAGAGTGGAACCTTTTCAAATTCTCATTCAGTATCTTGTCTTAACAATTTACTCACTATATTTTACATGCTGGCATTATTAGTTTTTTAACATCTATGTGATTTATTCTTTTCTGGACAATATTCCTTTCTACTAAATAACCTGATCCCTTTATACAGAATGAACTTTCTAATAAAACATTTATTTTTAGATTCTACATGCCATATAAAATAATAAGTACCATTATTTGTAAAAAACAAACAAAACAAAACATGATATATAAATCTCTTTAGTTTTTCTGAGTTGCCACAGAAGACACAAAGAAATATGCCAAATTTTACATGGGTTAGTCAGCCCGTTAAAACCCACTGATTCAAAGCTTCCATTATAAAGGCAGGTTTTATACATCCATTCAACACTGGTGCATGATTCAGATGTTTATAATTCACTAATCTTATCAGAACTCTCCCTTGGCCCCACCTCCAATCCTCCTTCCATTTCACAACTCATCTTCATAGATCACCACATTGGATCATCAGACAAGTTTGTGAAACATAAGAGCTGAGAAAATGCCAAAGAAAGGGGTATAATAGAAAATAAATGAGAACATTGGAAGAAGAAAAAAGAAAGCATGATATAATTTTCTTCTCACCTATAATCCAAGTTTTGTAATGTCCTTCACAACAGGATTTGCATTCGTTTGACCAACTGTTGTGATTCTTACTAACCTACGGCCACTTGAATGTAAATTCTCCTCTTAATATTTTTTGACACATAGGTGGTATTCCAGTTAATTCTATGATACGTGGCATATTAATGTATCTAAAGATGATGACACATTTATAACACAATTTCTTGTGATAGCTAGCTGATGTACAGAACCTCCTTTTCCACCAATCTGTTTCCTTAACATTTTTAGCATTAAAACTTCCAGGATATTTTAATTGAGTAGATTGCACCTGTTACAAGTGCCTCAAAGATCCGAATTATAACACATTCATTTTTATCACATAATAGAGATGAATTTGGATGCTCTTGTAGTCAAATTTTTCCTGAACATGATCTTTGTCCTAAATTATATAATCACTGAGGGAAAAATAAAACAGGATTTGTACAAACCATTAAGGATTGTCCTGTAAGGGTTTGAAAGTCAAACATATCAATCTTAAGATGAATTGGGAAGTATAATATTAGGTCAGTTGGAAAACAAAATACTATTAAGACAGCATTAGAGTTGTTATTTTTGCAAGTTGGTAAAGTACTGTGAAAATGAAATTATATACAGTTGATTCTCATTATTCATTGCAGAAATGTCTATAAGGTCATAAACAATAAATTAGTGAATATTGAACCATTGCTTAAGTGAAAATACAGGGTTAGATTGCTGCAAGTATCTGGTTACAACATTTCCAACAACTGATAAATACATAATCTTGTTTTATGAGTGTTTCTGTTTAAAAACACTGTGTTTGATATACACTATTGACCCATTAACATTGAACTCACAGTCAACAACACTAAAATTAATGTCTAAATGAAGCTCATCTATCAAATATTTTCTCCATAAGACACATTCTTTCTTGCCTTTTTTGTGCTTAGAAAAATAAAATAGCATTCTAGCACTTCAATGAGAGGTCATTTAAAGAACAAAACACCAAGAAAAGCAAAAGTCATATTACCAAACACACTGGAAAAGGACACTTGTTTAAAATATTGAAACAGGAAGACATAGCATCACTGTGTTTGACCTCAGCTGGGAACAAGCATGTTGGGCAACTCAAGTTTTTGCCACTCTGCTCATATCTGCTATTGACAACAGAACTGATTTTGGGGTCATAAATAAATTTTTGGAAGTAGGCAAATTCACCAATAGGGAATTTGCAAGCAATAAGGACAGACTACACCTGGAAAGGAGACCAATAAATGGTTGTGATTCTGAACCTCCAAGAGCAACCCTGATTTAACTAATTACTACTGCCAAAGATTGCCACACAAATTACTCACTCTACAGCAACAATCCAGGAAAACAAATCACTCTATTTATCACTCTAATTGTATAATCTCAAACCCCTATGTAGTGCTTAGTCTTGGTGACTTAGACTGCCCAGTATTTCCAAACTTTAGTGTGTAACAAACTCACCTAGCAAGTTTGTGAAAACACTCTGTGACATCCCACTACCAGGTTGTGGTAGGGCCTGCGAATTTGCAGTTGCCGGGCATGGTGTTGTTCTAGAACCACAGGGAGGTGTGGTTCTAGAACCACAGGGAGAACCGATGGCCTAGATTATGTATCAGGAAGATTTTCTAATCTGGTTAAATCTGCAGGACTGGGGATCAAAAGAGACTGCCTGGACATCTTTGTCTCTTTCTCCTAGCTTTACCTCTCTCATAAGACTGTGTTGCTTTCATGTCAAATACCGAAAAGTTAAATAAAAAAAAGGAAAGAGCTGCCAAAGAAAGAGCAATTTTATTTGTTTTGTAGTAGAGTTCACCATCCCTAGGTTTCCCTGGTGCATGATATTTGTGTCACTTGGAAGGTAGCTTTATTTTATTCCACCAGATTTATGATGGTGCTGAAAAATATTCCAGAAAGGAAAAGGAAAATAAAATTGCAAAGTAACTAAATAATGAGAATTCAAAGTTGACAAAAACACAAAATTAATATGCGCGTAAACTTAAGAGATTTTATTCTCTCTTGAACATATTGGAATTTCTAATCCTAAATATACTGATATCATGGACTTTAAAAAACTGCCCTCATCTTTCGGAAGGTTAAAACACAGGGAGCAGGTCTCAAAAAAAGTAAACAAGAGAGCGAATAATTAAGTACATTCATGCACTATATTGTCTGATTTTAGCTTAGAAAACTCAACAAAGCATTTTCAAATTTATGTTATTGCTGACAGTATTAAAGATGTTTCCTATTCCCCGCTTTAAATATTCTTCCAAAAAAAGCCATAAGGGAAGATAATGTCAATACTGAAATTCTAAGAGAACAACAAATCGGCACATGTAACACCTCTTCTTGTGGTATGACTCGTTGCCAGCTATATAATTTGGTAAAATAATGATTTTATAGTAATCTTCTATTTATATAGCAAAGCCAAATTTTACAGTTATTAAAAATACCATTTGTTAATATAACTATAAATCTAATACAAAGAGAATTGTCCTATAGGTATTTTGCCATTTAAGGTATGTAACCTTTACTACCTGCAAACTATTTTAAAATTAAACTTAAGGAACATAAAGATAAATCTCTATCAAATTTTAAAATGGTGTTCAAAATATAATGGTTAAAAGATGTGGTTTTGATTGGCTGATTCTGGTGAATTTCCGGGGACTGTTTTCTTACCAGACTAGGCTGATGTACTTCATAGGAGCCTTCTATTAGAGGGGTTTAACAACACATAAGCTGAGGCAGACAGCATGGACTTAGGGAAATCTGTATATGAAGCCAGTTAATTTACATATTTGTTTGTGTGTTTTTTTTTCCTGCAAATTGTGGGTAATAAATCTTACAACGTGGTAATTTGTCTTCTGTGCCTGGTGTAAAAATAACATTTAATAGCTAAGTGCAGGTTTATTTGATGTTGCCACAAATTGATTATTTTCCCCTGATTTTGAAATATTCAACTTCAGATAAATTCCAATTTTTGATTCCCAAAATAATTGAATGGATAATTTCTCATAAAGTGGGGGAAAAAATCCACTAAGGCCATATATTTTTGCCCTAATTGAACCTTTGGATTTTCTCTGTGAGAGTAGGTAAATTGATTTATTTTACGATACTGATGGAAACCATTTATTGCATCACAGGAACAATTCAGCTTCTAACGCTACTAGGGATCCAGAATTACAAGTCTCTATAGTTATAATGGAGTACCTGCAAAATCCAGGGCCGATTTACTTATGGGGATTCTCTCCATCCATCAATTATAGTGGAATAGAGATAGTTTATGTTAGCCTGAAGAAAAATAAGTCATTTGTTATCACCAGAGCCACTTTGACAAAGATGATTTTGTCTATGGCAGAGTTTTGTTTTCTCTTTTAACCCATACATCATTCAAAAATGCTGCCATCCTGATGGAAGTTAATACCTTGCCTCCAATTGCCAACTTCAAGTGGTGCTTTGGTAGCAAATTTACTCAAGAATATTTATGTAAAAATACTTGGGATAAAAAAATACTGGAAAATAAGGAAAAGAAAGCATCATATGGAAGATTCAGAAGATAAATAGTTCCCCAGGCTATTTTATATAAGAACTTTTAAAAATTGATGGACCTACATCATAAATAAAATGTAAGTGTACACAGACTATAAAACAGGAAGAGATATCCATATTGATCAAGATTAGAACAAAAAACCACTGGTTAAATTTAAATAAGAAATGTAGAATCATGCAAAGATTATGAAGAATTTAAAACATAATATCTAATTTAAAATACATGTGGGAAGCAACAAATAAAATAGACATTGGCAAAAATTGTATCAGTGATGTATACAGAGAAAATAGACAAACATTAAAATAATGAAAATATTATAAGGCAATTATGAAGGACATACAATGGAGAACTATGCTAAGCATTGCAGAGTTCACTAATAAATAAATTTTAAAAATTGAAAGATAAGCATCTTAAAATCTCTAATCAGAAGGCAATTATAAAGATTTGTTTTAAATTGTTTTGAATTATTAATCTCTAGTTTAATTGTATTTCATCAAACATAAATTCTCTTTTTTTTAATTTATACCTTCTCCTGATAATCTCAGCATGATCCTAAGCCAGGTTTCTGACTTTTTTTTGCCTTGGCTTCCCATCTGTAAATTGGGGTAACTGTACCAATCTCATAGAATCAATACTCATTTCAAAAATGCTTAGAATGGGTTCAAAAATGTTTAGAATAGGTTTGCTTATTATCAGCCATACATATGTTCTGCTACTATTAGTATTGACTCATTAATCATCCAGTCTTATATTAGATAACTTTTATAGACTGACCACACCCAAATTTGTATCTCCAGCTCAGAACTATTCCTAACTCCAGACTCACATATGTAATGTCATTGTCAATATTCCACTAGGGTATTATTAAATGTGATATTACTCTGGAAATTCTGGATCAGGAGATCCAAACTGGAAATATATAATACTATGGAACTCCATTTCTTTTACATTAGTAAGATGGAATAACCTTAAAATAAATGTGTTCAATTACATTAATAAATCCACAGAAGTGAATTTCTGTGTATAGGCTGTTAAATTCTTTGGTTCTAGTATCTCTAAATCCCCATTATCTTAAATCCTGTCCATTGCTGTAAGGTGCTTCTATCTGATGATTTCTCTTCATATTTTTTTTCACTAGAAAATTAATATAATTCTGCATTTCTTCCATAAAAACTCACACAAATATAAGAAGTCATGCCAGATATTTAAAAAAGGGGATCTTCACATTTAGGGGTAGAATATTTATACTCCTTAATGTTCTTAAATTATTCCTTCAAATCATATCCTAAAATTATTTTAAATATAGGACATAACAGGCAAATAATCTTTTATCACTTTAAAGCTAGATGGATTTTTCAGATCAGTTCATCCCCTTTTAGTCTCACTATATTGTAAATGTATAAAAATTTCCCAGAAAATGTCTCATTCTATACTTGGCATTATTCCACATTTTTACTGAAAATTACATATCCATTTAAAAAAGTCTATTAGTGTGAACATGGTTTATTTTTTCCCTCATCAGAAAAAAAGAAAAAAAACCTAGAGAATAGCTGAAGCATTTTACATTGTCCATATCTCTACCGATACAGATACAGTTGAGAAGAATATAGACAATAAGGGAGAAGTACATGTATTTTTCTGGATTAAAATGGGGGAAATATAGAAGAATAAATGTCTCTATGTCAAGATATTTATGCATTTTTTAATAATTAATGTTCCAAAATAATTCTGCAGATATTCAAGAGACTTGTGTATTAATTTGGTCACTCAGTGATATTTTAAAAAGGAATATCACCCTCATATTTTTGACTGCTTACATTTAGACTTTCTCAGCATTTCCAAGTGTGTTCTGAAGTAGGAATTTTTAGTTTGAAAGATTGTTGACAGAACGGACTCAAGTTCATCGGCTCATGCACGACATTTTGTCCCTTCTTTAGAACTGTACATATTGTTTTTCTTCCTCTTGTGGATGTTTATTTGAAGGATGAATAGGTCATTCTTAGCAGGAGAGCTCTTCACGTGACTGCCAGATACTGAAGACAGATGAGTCAGTTCCACACAGACTGCAAATTATGCATGCTGGATAAATCTATATTCATATTTGCATTTGACCTAAGCTTCAACTTTAAAAATAGATTTAACAGAAATTATACGGAAATTCAAAAATTGTTTTGCTAGGAAGCAAACAAGTTATGCAATGCAATTTAAAAAAAGAATGTTCCCTCTGCTAGAAAGAGATCACATTAGCAGTGAAATACTGCATGTCAGTCTGAGCTTAAGCCCAAATTCAAGAACATATTGTACACAAAACTTCTGAAATCTATTTATCTGCTGCGTGATTGATAGCTATTGCTGCAGTTTGGAGACCTCAGGGCGGTACTGCCTTTCCATTGTTTGTCATTATAGGATATTCTTTGAATGGAAAGTTAAGTCCCGTTCAGGGCCAGCGGAAAATAGCCCTGGTTTCTGGGTGCTAGTTAGAATATAAGAACATGGGCTCAGTAGGTAAGGAGTTGGTTTCAAATCCCAGCTCAGCCACTCCCATGTACAAATAACTAAAACAACTGCCTTTCTTTACTCAGCTGTAAACATGACTAATAATATGTGTCATATCGGGCACAGCTCAGGTGTGCTTCCTTGACATAATCTTTTAAAAGATTCAGCACACTATCTGGTACACACTGAAGATAAGCTAGTTTTGCTTTTTAATTAACTCCTTTTTATTCATTATTGCACAATAAGCCTACAGTGGGCAGACTGTGAGTTTTGTAAAATTTTATTATGCATTCCAAGATTTCAGAAATATTTGTCCTGCCTCTTTTCCCGGTAGATACATATTTGAAAAATTAGCCTTCTTTTAACATGAAACAGCAACTAATTTAAAAAATCTGCAGTGAGCAAGGATATAATACTGAATTCTGATCTGAATTCTTTATTTCTTGTCAGAGCAATAGGAGTTGCTGGAGCAGGGACTAAAAATGCCTGAATTTGCAGTTGGCACTTTTTAAACTGGCAGCCTTTATCATTTTCTTCTAAATCTTATATTTCAGAGCATAAGTTAATTTGGACTTTAGAAAGAAACAACCAACCTATAGAGGACTGGTTGAATTTGGAGATTATACAGAAGGGTTGAATTATTAATAACGAGAAGCAATTTTTAGAAGATCCTACATAATTAATTTTAACAGGAGGCCTATCATTTAAGTATTATTCTAGTTTCACAATTTAAAAAAAGAAACTAATAAAATAGTTCAAGGATGTTTTACAAGTTTTCAAATAGGTTAAGGATTCAGAATTAGAACCCAGATGTGACCAACTGACCCAAGAATATTGCTTTGTGGTTGAAACGAAACAAACATGTTTTCACAAAAATGCAGAGCCTGACCTTTCTTTCTTGAGCTCTTTAGGCACCTCTGAGCGGGCACGAAGGCTGTTTACTAATTCCATCTTTCCAGAAAACTCACCCAAATGTGTGCATATTCTAGTGGAGATACTGATCTTAACATGTGGCATTCATATATTATTTTCTAAAATCCCTCTAGACATATAAGGCCAGTGCTCTGAGAAGATAGGCCTTTCTGATGTCAATTATAGGAAAAAACCCAGCCTTCAGAGGTCATCAGAAACAAACAAAAACTATCTGTGAAGATCGTCTTCCCCAGAACTTTTTGCTCCTGAGTGAGGGCTTTAGTAGCGGAGAGATGGTGGTGTTGACACAGGGAGGGATCTTGACAGGGATTTTAAACTGTCCTAGAACAAACTACATATTTTTAGTCAGATTATCTTGTTATATCCTATTTCTTTCTGTTATCTCTTATAGTACTGTCTAGCACTACCATATTTCTTCCTGTTATTTGTTAATAATACTGTCATTGAAATAATGCAAACCCGATTCATCTGGCTATAGAAAGACATTGTTTAAGTCACATGTTCATGCTAAGGTTCATGGCAAGAATATTCCCTTTTTAACCCAAAGTGGAAAATCTGAAGTCGACATTCTAAATAAATTACAAACTACTTCAAATATACCAAAAGGCATAAGAATAAAATAATCAACACCTGTGTAACCACTTCTCAGCTTATAAAATAAAACATTACAAATGGATATGAAATGCATGGTTTCCGCCACTGCATCAAACTGGATCCCCATTTTAAGCAAAGCACTACACTGAATTAGACATTTATTGTTTTTATGCTCATATTTTTACCTTACTCCTGACATTTTTTCCCTTAAACAGGATATAATACCGTTAATCCAGAATGCATAATTTTAAACCATGCAAATACTTTTCATACCCTTTTATCCTTTTCACTCAAATTTATGGTTTGATATTTATCCATAATGGTGTTACCATAGAAGTGGGGGGTCCTTCTCCCCACCTGTTGCTTGTGGGAGTAGAATTCGTGTTATATCCCAAGAAAAAGAATTGGCTGATACTCACACTGGAGAAAGAGTGATGTTTATTTCTGTGGAATTAAATCCCTGAGTTTCCTAAGCCCCATTTCCCTTTGCCCAGTCATGGAAGAAGTGCAGCTAGGGCTTCAGCAGAGCTAAAGTCAGAGCCAGTGTCCAGAGCTTCCTTTCCATGTTGCAGCACAGTCCAATCCGATATCGATCCAGAATAGTTTTTGTTTCCCACTACAATCCAACAGTCCATTGCATGTGGGATCGTCAGAACCACATGGCTATGGAGGAAACACAGGCAAATGCAAGGAAGGAGGAGCCAAAAGAGACCCAGGAGCCAAGTGTCAAGTACAACAAGAGCAACAAGAGAGTGAAAGCCTTTGTTTGGGGATTACATATTCCCAAATTTTCACAGGCTTGCAGTGGCCACAGGTATTCTGGCAATGATCTCTGCTCCTAGGTGTGATTGGCAGGTTCCTTTCCTAGTCACCCCAACTTCACTGAGCATGTGTCCATCTCTCCTTTGTTGGACACCTTTCCCCAGTGATCTGTGGGGAATGGGCTAGTGGTTCCCTGGGGAGTGTGAAATTGCAGCTTCCTGATGAAGCTGCCCAGATGACATGCCTGTAATGTCTGACCTCCCCCTTTGCTCCTTTCCTATCAGTAATTATTAGCTAATTACAATGGTATCACTAGTACATGTAGGTCTAATTTATTCCTTCGTCTGATTTTTAACACTGTATAGATATAAAATCTGTATCTTTTTCTTCAGTCAGCATTTAGAAATTTTCCAACTTCTTGCTTTATAAGCATTGTTGCTTAGAACATTTTACATATTTTAATATGCATAAGATGTAGAGTGTATGTGAATGAAAGGGAAAGGCTATTACTATCTTCAAATACACTATTTTCTCAATTTGTCTTTTCAAGCGATTATAGAAAATCCCCTGTGTCACAAAATTTTCCATTAAAACTAAACTATTAATTTTATGAGCATGAAAAGTATCTCATTGTAATTATAGCTTATGTTTTTCTGATAATTAGTGAATTCCATTCTACACTTTTTTCTCCTCCATAAGTTTTTTCTACTTATCTCTTCTATGATGTCTTCCACCTCCACCTAGACTTCTCTCTCCCCCCGATCCCTATACAGTTGTCCTATACATAGTCCTTAAGTCAAGCTTTTTACATGTCATTTAAAGCATTTTACCCTCAAGTGGCATGATCAACCTGTTACATGAAGAAAGATGTTAAAATCTCTCACAATATTAGCAAATTCAAAAACTTTACACAACCATTTTTATGTTTGCTTTATATATACTTACGGTTAAACTGCCTTTAATATATATATCTATATCTATATATATACACACATATATATAGAGAGAGAGATACATGTATATGTATATGTATCTATATATGTACATATAATATATATTTAAGGCTATATTATTTTGTGGCAACATTCTTAGAATTATTGTTTCTTCACAGTAAATATTATTTTTAATGTATGCAATGATCTTTATATTTAGCAACAGTTTTACCATCTATTCTATTTCACCTGTTATTTTAAATGTAAATTTATTTGTTATTTATTAATGTCATTATATTTTGATATATCATATATGTAGCCTTATATCCTAAAAATTCTGTCTCTGTGTGTTTTATGAAAATAGTGTGTATATTTTAAAATATTACATATATCTAAATGTTTCTTCAATTGGTGAATTAAGTCTGTACTTCCTAAAATATTGATACATTTGGATTCCTATTAATATCATATATTGTTCTTGCTATTTACTCTGCATTTTTTTAATATATATGTTTGATTTTTAGAGAGAGGTGAAGGGAAAGAGAGATATAGAAACATTGATGAGAGAGAAACATCAATTGGCTGCCTCCTGTATGCCCCTTCTGGGAATTGAGCCGGCAACCCTGGCATGTGCCCTGACTGAGAATGGAAAGGTCACCTTTTGGTTTATGGATCGATGCTCAACCACTGAGCCACACTGGCGAGGCTACTCTGGATTTTTCATATTCTTTTCCATAACTCATTCCCTTTCTGCCTCATTTTGAGTTTTTCATTCTTCTCCCTCAAGTGCTTTGGACATATTTTATATTTTAATTATTTTAATTGTTATAATCAAATCTTTAATGTTCATATTATTCTAGTAGAGCTTACAGTTAATATATTTTTATACTTTTCTCTTGAATAATACTAGAACATTAGAATTCTTAACATCTATGAACTCTAATGTTACTTACATACTATTTTTTAAAAAATATATTAGGGTTTCCTTATATTTACATACAAAAGTAACCATTTTGATTCTTGTTTTATTAAGTCAAACTTTGGTTTTACCCATGTGTTTACATTTTTTTTGCTGTTGTTGTTCACTAATCATGTTACATCTAAATATTTCCTTTGGCTTTAACTCTTCCATCAAAGTACACACTTTGGAATTACCTATGTAAGGGTCTTTCCTAATAAATCTGTTTTTGTTTGCCCAAAAATGTCTTTGTTTTTTCTATGTTCTCAAATTATTTTGTATACGATTAAAAAATGCTATGTTGAAAAATATTTCTGTCATCACTTTTAGTATATAGTTTTACACTCTGACTAATCCCATTGTCATTTAAAAAATATGTTGTCAGTCTAAAAAATTGTGTGGGAGATTTTTTGGGTCATATTAAAATATTGTTTTTGTTTTTGTGAGTTCTACATCTTTACTAAGATGTATCTAAAATGTAGATTTTATAACAATAAAAAAAGATATAGCTAAAATGTAGATTTTATAAAAATTATTCCTTAAAAATTCTGGTAACATATAGTACTCTAATTAAACACCATATTTGCATGATGATATGTCTCTTTTTGTTAAAAATATGAAATATGTCTAGTTTTACCCCACACAGAATCTGGCCATAGCTGATAATTCTTTGTTGCCTTACTTTGATTGTTGTTAGTTTTCTTGTTTGTTTATTTGTTTTCTTTTCTATTCTACTAATTTATTAAGGGAATTACGCTTTGAGTACTACTATTTTACATAAGATACTCAATAACCATAAGCCAGCCTGCATGCTCTCTTTCTAGAATATTTAATACTCAAACTTTTCTGTTACCAAGACTGGCAGAAATAGTATCTGATTACCCACTTTATTTTCTGTTTCCTTTTTATTTTGACCCTGGGCAATTTCTTTGTGCATGTCAAAGGTAATTTATTGCATTTGTTAATGATTTCTAGGTGGTGTTTGTTGAGATTTTTTTTTAGGTTTCCTGTTTTGAAATATTCCTGCTCATTAATGTCCCCTGCACTTGATTTTTATTAAGGTAGCTTTCAAGTATCTTAGCTCATCTTGGGGTATTAAATTTTGCTTTTATAGTGCTTTTATACTGCTTCTTTCCCTTCTCTAATCCAATGTTACCTCAAAGAAACAAACACAAAAAATCTGTATAATAATGTTCTTTAAAAATTTAATAGATGCTTAAATGGTAAAAAATGCACAGAAACACACGTTGAATGCTTAGGATATGTGTCACTTACACACTCTGGCTCATTAAATACTACTTACAAACTTCAGGATGAACCAATTTGTCACCAGGCCAATTAAACTGCATTTCATAATGTAAGAGTGGATCTATGATAGGTTTTAAATGACTAGAGAGTTATCTGGGAATAAGAAGACATGTTCTCACACTAACATAAGTTCTTAAAATATGCATTCAGAGTAACTATATTTGCTTTAGGATTCCTAATTTTATAGTACAATTTTAGACCTAAACAGTATTTTAGTGTTTAAGAGTAGAATTTAAAATATACTTTAAGCTTTTCAATTTTTCCCATATTTAATGAGTAACTTTATTTAATTATCTATCTTAAACACATTTGGACATGGGAGCTTTCAAATAAAAAACAAATAATTTGAAACATATTTTTGTCATTGGAAACATATTTTTGTCATTGAAAAAATGTTTATTTTTTAAATTTTCATGGTTCATTTTTGGTAAATAAAGGGGACACTGAAGTTAGTAGGTCTTAGTCATAAGTTATCAGACTGGGCAAAATACTAGCATGAAGAATATCTTTAAGAGAATATCCATTCTTATACTGTGGGCAAACTATATATATATATATATATATATATATATATATATATATATATATATATATATATATGAAAGTGTCCTGCAATAGAGGACTGGAAAAAGAAAATGGGTACATTTGCGCAATGGAATACTATTCAGCCATAAAAATGATGAAATACTGCCATTTGAAACAACATGGATGGACCTTGAGAATATTATGCTAAGTGAAATAAGTCAGAAAAATCTAAGAACCACATGAATTCACTCATATTTTGGATATAGAATTGAAACTCGTGAATTCAATGTTTTAATTAAATGAGAAAATTCATCAAAATATATGCAGAATTATTTTCAAAAGGATGTTTTGATTCGTTAATTTAATACATTTTCTCAATATGATTAAATTAGAGAGCCCTTATGTGACCAGTTACTCCACACTCTTACACATTTTTAAAGATTTCAATCACAGCACTAACTGAACTCATAATTTATTTGTGTGTGTGTGTGTGTTTTCTTTTTGGTGTTTTTTAAATAACATCACGTTTATTTCAGAGAAACTCTTTAACAACCTTGGCAATATAGTTTGGCCAGTACTCAGTCGTTCCTGGAAAAAATTGAAGATTCCTCAGATATTGTCTTACTTCCTTCTGATCAGTAAACTCATAAAATATTCAGACAATGGATGAGATTAGATAAAGATGAGAAACTCAATACCTTATTTATAGACTTGTGGCTGAGAAACATAGAGAGCATCATGACCAATAAAGATACATACATTATAAACCCAAGAAGATGTAACTAATTGTAATTATAACTAAGAAAACTGAACTCTAACAAAATAGAAGATATTATATCTGAAAGAAAAACATGTTAAACAATCAGGAGGAGGGAAGCTGTATACATCATGAAAAGGGGTGCATATTAGTGTGTCTGTAGCATTAAACAGGGGAGAGAGCCATAAAAAATCAAAATGAGTAAAAGTGCCTACTTGATAGGTATATCCCCAGAATAAAATTCCAGGTCTCATAATTCAACTACATACTCAAGATCAGCTGATAAAATAATAAAGATATTTGCTGACCAGCTGACATAGGTTCTCTCTATAGTTTTATTTTAATTAATAAATTGATTTTCTTAAATGAATACATCTTATGTGTTTGATGAACATGTCAGGCTCTGAGGAATAAATTACTTCTGGGTATGCTGACAATAATCATATTTCTAGAATTGCCTTAGTAACTGCAACAAAACTCTTTGAGTACAGCAAAGTCATGCTAGAGTGATCACTTTAAACATCCAAATCACTAATTACCATATTTAATACGTAGCCACTGGGGCCATGTCCTCTGGGTTTGAATCCTGCCTCCATGGCGTACAAACTGTGTGGTTTTGTTTAATAATCTCTCTATATGTTATGTTGACCACTTGTAAATTGGACTTAATAAAACTTAATTTCATAACATAGAAGTGTCAGTTATTACTATTATTTTTCCTTTTCCATCTGCAGCATCCATCGTTTTGCATCATTCACGATTCATTTAAGCCAAGGCAAAAACAAACAAAAAAACAAGGAAAACCTTTTAATAATTTTCCTTCATATAAATTCTTTCCTCATATAAATCTTTACCAAGCATTATTGCCAATAAGAATATTCATACTTTAAATATCTCTTTTTCAGATATATTTTTCAAGTTTGGACAGACATAACACATTGGTAAAATTTCTTGACAAATTAGCAGTTCAAAATGCTGACATCTAAAGAAAAATATTTTAAGAAAAATTTTATTTTGAGTAAATTCATTCCCTAAGATATTTATTAATGTTTATTGTACATGCCTGTCTCCAAAACTTTTTAGGGTAGATATTATTATTAATATTCTCACATAGAAAATAAAGATTTTGAGAGCTATTTGGCCTCAGGTCATATAATCTGGGAAGTGGCAGCTGGGACCCGAGGCAGGCTTTCTACTTGGTGGTGGTCAGAATCCTTGTCCCCCAAGTTGTCCACAACATACTGCGGACATATTCCAGAAGAAAAACTACAGAGTTATAAAAATGTACAATAACATCCATTTAGCCACTTGGTAAGTACTAATTGTGTTCCTCCCAAATCCAGGTGTTGAAGCCCTCACTCCCACATGACTGTATTTGGATAAAGGGCCTTTAGGAGGTAATCAGTATTAAAGGAGGTCATAGCTCGTGTCCTGATCTGACAGGATTAGTGTCCTTCTGAGAAGAGACACCAGGGCTCACTCTGTCTCCCCCCAGCACCTACCCTGACAGCATGAGACACAGCTAGAAGGCACCCTCTGCAAGCCATGGAGAGAACCCTCACCAGAATCTGCTGCTGCTAGACCTTGGTCGGGAACATCCGGCCTCCAGAACGCTGAAAACAAAGTCCTGTGGTTTCAGCCACCCAGTCTGTGGTGTTTTGTTATGTCACCCTGAGCTGACTAATTGAGGTCTCTGCTCTCATTCTCAGAAACATAAAATGGATTTGTATAAAATATGATAAGACTTGAAAATTTCACACAGACCAACTGCTTTCTCCTGTTTTTTGTCTTATACTAATCGTTTCTTTCACCTTGAATCTCCTTTCTTATGCCCCCTTGGCTTTCAATTATTAGTTCCTGGGTACGATATAACACAATATATACGACAGGTCTGGAATTGTCCATTTTTCCAATCTTGAACTTCCTAACAGCCATGGCTATGCTCTCCTTGAATTTCAGTTCCTTAGAAAAGCCTTCTGTTTTTATCATTCAGATGTAGTGCCTGGTGATAATAAACAGGCTATGATTTTTTTGTCTTTTCTCTGAACTGGAATTCAAATGAAGGATATGCTAAACACAGCTGTTGCTGTGTATAATGACAGTCAGTCTGTGGATGCTGCATCCAGATTCCATTTTAGGGCAGCCATCTGTCCTTTAGCTGGCAAAATAATGGAAGATTTATACCTTAATAAAGCCACACACATCAACGCAACCTACACTCCTTCCTGTGCCCTCCATGCAGTTTCCCAGTCACTAGCGCATTTTCTTGAAGCTTTCTCCAGCTGTAAAACTGGCCATGAGATTCTGGACCTGTTAAGACTGAATGTTAGGATTTTAGTATAATATATTTCCAATTCAGTATAGTTTTCAGTAAATCTTCACAGAATGACATGAACATCATGAAATTTAAAGGATTAGAAAACATTATTCTTCTTGGCTGATACAAACTAATATTTGTTTGGCACTGCAGAGTTTATAAAACCTTTCCCTTCTTATTTAATATTCAGAAAAATCTGTGGGGTTGCTCAGGGTCACACAATCCATTAGAAAAGAATCCAGGACTCAAAATAAAATGTTCTTCCTCCAAACACTGTGCCTTCCTTATCCCCCTCAGGACTACCTATTTATCTAAACATTCTTCTTCTTGGCTGATACAAACTAATATTTGTTTGGCACTGCAGAGTTTATAAAACCTTTCCCTTCTTATTTAATATTCAGAAAAATCTGTGGGGTTGCTCAGGGTCACACAAGCCATTAGAAAAGAATCCAGGACTCAAAATAAAATGTCCTTCCTCCAAAAACTGTGCCCTCCTTATCCCCCTGAGGACTACCTATTTATCTATGCAGTGAATTATTTTACTTAATTATATCTATTAATGATAACTTATTGAACACTTATGTGCCAGGACTTTCTTACTGCTTTAAGTAAATTATTCCATTTGATGGTTACAATTTTCTGACGATGTACACAATATATCTTAAAAATATTTAATATAAGAACTCTAAAAAAGCAATTGTGTACATACAGAAACTTACCCACATTCTTCCTAAAGTTTTAGTAATGGTTATCTTAACATTTTCTCACCCCCAAATTATTTACCTTCTTTTTCCTAGATGAATTTAGTTACATTAACTGAAACTCAGAAATCGTCTCTGTTTGTTTGCTTATTCATTTTTATATATTGTTAAAAGACTCTGTCCTGTTCTTTCAATTTTCTACTAACTCTAGTAAATATTTGACTTTCATATTTGCATTCCATAATTTTGAAGCATAAAGATGCAAAATTATTACATACTAACCAATTTCCCATCTTCCATATGACAGCCTTTAAATCAATTAACCATTTACTCAAATCCTATATAATAAAAGGGTAATATGCAAACTGACCCTAACAACAGAACCACTGGGAGTGACTAGTCACTATGACACACACTGACCACCAGGGGGCAGACGCTCAATGCAGGAGCTGCCCCCTGGTGGTCAGTGCGCTCCCACAGGGGGAGCTCTGCTCAGCCACAAGCCAGGCTGACGGCTGCCAGTACAGCGGTGGTGGTGGGAGCCTCTCCCACCTCCTCAGCAACACTAAGGATGTCTAACTGCAGCTTAGGTCTGCTCCCTGCAGGCAAGTGGACATCCCCCGAGGGCTGCTGGGCTGACAGAGGGATTTCTGATTGCCAGCTTAGGCCCAATCCCCCGGGGAGCAGGCCTAAGCCAGCAGGTGGTCATCCCCCGAGGGGTCACAGACTGCAAGAGGGCACAGGCCGGGGTGAGGAACTGCCCCGCCCGGGTGCACAAATTTTTGTGCACCAGGCCTCTAGTATATTATAAATACCTATTATGTACTGAGCACAGTTATGAGCACCAGAATCATAACAAAATTAATAAGACAAAAATCCCTGCCTTCATGGAGTGTGTACCCTAGTAGGGAGATCTGTTCTCTTTATGAATTTCTATTTTCTTCTGTTTGTATGAAAAACTAGGATAACTTTCTATCAGTATTCTGGAGGCTGATTTCAGGTATTTTAAGCACGTACACTCTGTAGGCCTGCTACTCACACTATGACCTATACACCACCAGCATTGGTCTCATTTAGTTAGAGAATCCAGAATTCAGGTCATACAACAGGTCCACTGAAAAGATTCCAAGGTCTTGTTCATTCACATTGAAGTTTTGAAAGTGCTGCTTTACATGTATTTAGTAGAAATTGGTGTCACCTGGGGTATTTTTTTTTCAAGGTGGTCTTCCACTCCTTTGTGCTTTGAAAGCATGAACATTTCCCTACAAATGCAAGTCCCATTGTGCCTTCAACTTGACTATAATATATGTGAAGTCAGACTCTCTTACAAATGCAAAAAGCTAGCAACCAATGAGTTTTTATTGAATGAATGAATGAATGAATGAATGTTCAAAATATTTATAAGGAGCATTTCTGAATTATAAAATATATTGAAATGGGTAAAAAATGTACTCTGTGTACATAAAAGTCTTTGTTTATCTTGAAATATAATATATGCTGAAGCTGAAAATAGTTAAGTATTTTCTTAAACTATGTATATAGTATATATCCTTACTAATAAAAGATATATATATGGTATATATCCTTACTAATAAAAGCCTAAGTAGTCATCATCCCGTGATGCCCTCATGCCGTCACAAGATGGCTGCGTGCACAGCGAGCGCGTGCAGGTGGGTGGGCCGGGGTGTGTGGCACAGAGCCTGTCTGGGAGTCCCGCCTCTCCCAGCTCCATGCGGTGAGGCCTGCCTCGGGGTCCTAGGGGGGTCCCTCAGCTCCGTGTGGAGGCAGGACCCTCAGTTCCGGCCTACCTCTTTGGGGCAATCTATCGAGGAGCCTCAGATGGGTGGGCGGGGTCTACCTCTTTGGGGCGATCAATCACGGGGCTCCCACATTGTGACAGGGCACAGACCAGGCTGGGGGACGCCCCCCCAGTGCATGAATTTCATGCACCGGGCCTCTAGTATATATATCCCTATGTATTTCTTGACATTGTGAAAAAGTGGACAGACATTTCAAAACTAATATGTCACTACTTTTGCAGAAATTGACACACACCAACAAAAATTTATTCACAATTGGCCTTATCTTTCACACTCTACATACCAAGTAACCAAAAATCATGCACACTTGTACCAACAGCATTGCATTTATCTATTTTCAGGGTAGACATCTTTCTCTCTACACCACAGGAAAACTTAATATTTGTGGAGAAGTGTAGAGCATTAATCCTGAGTAATACTCAGAGACTCACACAGATAGTCGTTGTGTATTCAGAAAGCAGGCTATTAAATTTCTCCTTCAAAACAAAATAAATAACTTAGTTGAGTTATTTTTTTCTTATACAGTACTCTTGCAAGATCTATTTTGAAAATTAAATTGTGAAATTGAATAGTTTTTAATTTTATTTTCTTTATCACAGTTTTCCTCTGTATATGATTTATTTATTACAATCAATATTCCAATTTTTTTAAAAAAGATGTGCAACAAGATATATAAGCAACATATTCTCTGTATGACTATATTCTCTCCACTTCCAATAATATTTGCTTTTATTTATTAAATAGGTATGTCTAAAGCTCTGATGATATATTTTACTTTATCTATGGCATACTTCTGGGAAACTCTTAAGTATAAAATCTATTTTTAACTCTCCATTCAAAAATAAATTTAGACTTAGAGAAGATAGCAAAGATAGTAAAGATAGTCCCACATATCCTTCACTCAGTCCCTTAATAGGTACCCCTAATATTAACACCTTACACACAGAATAGTATGGTGGTTACCAGAAGGAAGTGGATGGGGGTTTGTGAAGGGTAAAGGGGGCCAAATATATGGTTACTGACAATGATTTGATTCTGGGTCATTGGCAAACAATTCAATATACAGATCATGTATCATAGAAATGTAACTTGAAACCTATATGATGTTATTAACCAAAATCACCCAATAAATGTTAAAAAATGAAATGAAATAAAATATGAAAAAATATCATCTTGAATAACCATGGTAAAATATTAAATACTAAGAAACTAACATTGATGTAATACTATTAATTATTCTTCAGACATTATTCAGTATTTCCCACTTTTCAACTTATGTTTTATATTTTAATAATTAACAATCAAATGTAGGATACATTACATATATATATATGCCTAAGTGACCGTTACAACCAGACTACCAAACCACCACCCAGTAGCTAAGATGTGCACTGACAACCAAGGGGCAGATGCTCAATGCAGGAGCTGCTACCTGGTGGTTAGTGCACTCCCACAGCCAATCTCCTATGGCTGGCCAACCTCCTGCAGTCCCTCCCCCTGGCCGTCTGGCCCCCATTGGCCTTGATTGGCCCCGATCACCTGCCAGGCCAAGGGACCCCACCCATACATGAATTTGTACACCGGGTCTCTAGTTTTATATAATTTTGTATTCATTGTCTCTTTGACTCTGACATTTTTCTTCATCTTTCTATGTTTTCCAGGACCTAACATTTTTAAAGAGTATCCTTATATTTTTTAATGAAGAGTCCTTCACTTTGGTTTTGTCTGATGTTTTCTCATCAGCATATGAATTTTGCAGAAACATAGCATGCAGGTGATGCATCCCTCCCATTGCTTTGTATCAGGGAACACATATCACTATTTTTACTACTGGTGATGTTGACCTCCATATCTTGGTTATGGCTGTGTCTTATAGGTTTGCTTTTTTTCCTTATTCTCTTGCTGTACTGTATTTAATAGAAGCAGGTCACTAAGCCTAGCCCACACTCAAGAAGTAATTAAGCTCAAACAATTTGTGAACATGTTAAAACTACCACCGTAACTAATAAATATTTTTGAAGGAGAAACTTCAGGTCTATGTACATTTACTATTTCTTTTTAAAGTTTCTCTTACTAATTTTAGTATTCCTCAATACTGCCTGCAGCAATTATTACCATAGTGTTCAAATAGTGATTTTTCTATTTCCTTCATTCCTTCTACATGCATTAATTGGAATACTTCTGTAATGAAGAGTTGCCTTTTCCCCTCCTGCCTTTAATTATTTATTGAATTGTTTACTTATATCACTATAGATTCAGGAGTAATTATATTATTTGAGTTATAATCTAATTTAATATCACTGTTTATCTTATGGATCAAACTGTACAATTTTTAGCCAGTGGCAGCTTCCCCCCCAGTTGGCTCCTGTGTTGTAATCTCCTCCTTTCCCTACTTCTCTGTCTCCTTCTCTTTATACTTGTTCTGCTTATTATTATTATTGTTGCTACTATTGTTCTTATTTCTAATGCTGCCTTACCTTCTGCCAAGGTAAGTTATTGCAGGATCATCTTGTATTTTCCCTGCCCCAACAATTTCTCTAAGAAGCTCTGGTTCCTTTCGTTGCAGAATTGTATTTAGAAACCAAAATGCGTGTACTGTTTTCCTTGTAAGTGCAGAGGCCACTTCTAGGATCTCTTGGCCTACAAGGTTAGGAAATGTATGTGTATACTAAGCCATACAGACACACATGTCTATATCCATCTCTGTATTCATCTATATGTATGCATACTATAATAAAAATGTGCCTTTACTGATATCACCAAGTTCAATCCAACACCACATCATTCTTCTTTTGTTTATGTACAACTTCTTTCTCTTATAGTGATAAACATGCCTCACATTATATGTAGCATATTTCATAATTTGTTCAAAAATAATATATAGAATTGCTAAACCTTCCAAGCTTTTTTACTAAGGCACAATGTTTAGGTTCAATTATTTTTTGTTTTGCAGTATCAAGTCAAAGCAACATTTTATGAGTAACTTAAAGCAGCTCTTTTGTTTCTCAATGGTTTTGTTCTGGTTATGTCACATATTAGTAATATGGTTAGATATATTAACTACAGTCTGCATTTCATATTGGGTCTCCCCTTTCCCCTGTCAATCTGGTTGACTTGTTTCAAAAATTTGAATACATGAAATTTACTTTTGCTAGTGTATAGTCCTGTGGGTTTGATGAATGCATTGAACCATGTATCTATCACCACAATACTATACAGAATAATTCCATCGTTTCCCAGAATTTTCTTCCACTGCTCCTTCGTAGTCAATTCTTCCCCACACCCATGCCTGGCAATTATTGACATGTTTTCTGTTCCTATAGTTTGCCTTTTACAGAATGTCATGTAACTGAAATCATACAATACATTGCCTTTTGGTCTTATTCCTTTCACTTAGCAAAATGCATTAAAAATTTATCCATATTGTTGACTAAATCCATAGTTATTTATTTTTTTATTGTGAGGATGTATTTAAGTTTGTTTATCCTTCATTTGTTGAAAAATATTTGTGTTGTTTCCAGAGTATTTTTTCAATCTCTTATATAAAAGGCCCATGGCCGTCATGCCATAACACCGTCACGACCAAATGTGCAGCAGCTCTCACAGTGGGCAGGGCAGGGCGCGAGCTTCTAGCAGTGGGGAGCTATGAGCAGCAGAGAGCTACTACGAGCAGCAGAGGGCAGGGCAGCAAGCCAGGAGCAGCAATGGGCGGGGAGGCAAGCTGAGGCAAGCACAAGCAAGGTACTCACTCACAATTTTGTGCGCGCTGGGCCTCTAGTTATGTATAAAACTTATAAACATTTGCATACATACTTTTGGGTAAATATAAGTTTTCAATTCACTGGGTAAATATCTAGGGGTGAACTTACTAAGTCTTAAGGTAAGTGCATGTTTAACTAAAAAAAAAAAAAGGCAAACTATATTCCCAGGTAGCTTTACTATTTTTGCTTTCCTCTTAGAAATATATGAGTTCCAGTTTCTCATAATCCCCAAGAGCTCTTAATATCTCCAGGTTTATTTTTGTTTTGTTTTTAGCCAGTATCATATACATAGAGTGATATCCCATTGTGGATTTAATTTGCATTTTCATAAAGATTAATGATGTTGAACATCCTTTCATATGCTTCTTTGCTATCCATATATGTGTTGTTTTATGAGGGGTTTATTCAGATGCATATATATATATATATATATATATATATATATATATATATATATATATTTTGTGGGAATTGTTTGTTTTATAATAGTTTCATCACACATAAGAGCTGCAAATATCTCAACCCAAGCTTTGACTTGTCTTTTCATTTTCCTAATATCTATTGCAGAGAAAATAATTTTAATATTTATAAATTCTGACATTTTTCTCTAAAGAATCTTCCTTTTGATTTCATATCTAAAATATATCTGCCAAACTCAAGACCATGAAGATTCCCTCCAATGTTAGCTTCTAACAGTTTTAAGGTCTTACATCTTACATTTAGATCTATGATCCATCTGTAATTAATTTTATATAAGAGATGAAATATGTATAAAGATATTTTTTCTCCACTGAATTGTCTTTAAAACTTTCTCAAAAATTTGTTGATTACATCTATGTAAGTCTATTTCTGGGCTATATGTTCTATCCTTTTGATAATACCACTGTCTTGATTACTGTGTCTTTATTTATTTTAATTCTCACCTAAGGATATTTTTCCATTGATTTTTTTTTTTTTTAGAGAGAGTGGAAAAGAGAGGGAAAGACAGAGAGAAACATCTATGTGAGAGAAACACATTGATTTTTTGCCTCCTGCAGGAGCCCTCACCAGGGCCTGGGCAGGGGAGGAGCTTGCAACCAAGGTACTTGCCCTTGACCAGAATCAAACTCTGGACCCTTTGGTCCCAAGACCGACACTCTATCCACTGAGCCAAACCAGCTAGGGCTTGATTACTATGGCTTTAAATGCTTGAAACCAGGTAATAACAAAACCTCTGATTTATTTCTTTTTTAGTACTTTTTTACATATGCCTTTACAAATAGTCTGTACATTTTGAATTAGAAATCAGAAGTCTGACAGATCTATTTTTAGTAATAGTATCTGCTACTGAAATTCTTGAGATCAAATTCCTCTTATTTTATTTGAAATAAAACAGAATATGCCAATCATATAAGAAATAATATACTTTCAATTCCAGTTATATATAATAATATGTAGTTTATTTAAAAACTAATTAGGTATGTGCAAACTTTTTATTTTCTGTTGTAAATGATGTAAAAATATCTGCATAAGTTTATCAATGTATGTCTGAGTGAGACCTTAGAATGTGTTCTAAAGGTCAAAAATTTTTCAAAAATTTACTTATCATTGAGATATCTGAAACTATCAAAATCAACTTATTGTACTTTGGTAAAATAAATGTACCAAAAGTTAAACTATTACACTTTATAGTGTCATACTTATAGATCATTTGACTACTTACAATCCATGTCCTAAAATAAAACATTTAAATGTAAACAAATATTTTAAATCAATGAGTCCATAATACACAAAACAAAATGTTATTTCAGTTAAAATAGCCTATGTGTTATTCTATTTATCAGTCCTAGAGTAATAGCTTATATCTAGTACACCATTTCAAATAAAATCTTGTTGTATTTTAAAAAGAAATCTTATTCTTAGGAAAATACAATATTCAAATTATATCTTTGGCTATGAAAATTATCTGAGTTTGTTATTAATCTTTCAACAGTTTGATTTAATAACTGTTGTTGAATGTCTCTGAGGAGTGCTGTTAGAGAGTAACAGGAATTAAAAACAAATAATCTCCAGCAGTATAATGTTCATACAAATAACATTAGCATACTTCATATTTTAATTTTTCCTGCTAGATTTTGGTGACTTTGAATCTGCTATTGAATCTGAATCTAGGTCACAGTCTTATAGAGTTTGGCTATAAAAATCAAAAGGGAAAATAATTGAATTAATGCTTATTTAGATATTTCAAACATTCAATTTCTGTATATTATAAATGAGTCATCAAAAAGGGAGCAATTAAAGAGGTAAAGAGAATTAAATCTGGTTTATGTTTTCCTTCATCAGTAGCAACACCCACCACTAACACAGTATGCCCTATATTTTGCAATGCCTTTTTAACAGCAGGCTTAATATTATTATGCTATGTTTTTATACTGACTACCAACAGTTTAAGCTGATTCGCAGGTATGGTAATACAAATGAAAACAGTCTGCACAATCCACAGAATGTTCTTTGCAAAGTGTACTAACCACTTTTCTGAGCAAGAGCTTTAGGCTAATTTTTCCAAGTTGAAGTTTATTTTCAATCCCTGTACTCCCCTGGATACATTTAAATAATATAATTCTGATACTACTACGAATAATACATTTAATAACCCTCAGATTAAAAACAAAACCTAGCCCCAAACCTTCACTGATGGAATTGCACGTATCTTGCAACACAGAGACATTTGAAGGAGGAGTCTCTTCGGAGATGATGGCTCTACCTCTAGTCTGTGTCACTGAAGCTATATTAATACTGTAGTACTACAGAACACCCGTGAGGTCATTTCAAATTAGTTTGGGAGACAGAAGGTGAGACAACCAAAACAACACAGGTTTTAACAGCCTGTATATATCTGCCTACAAAACAGTTTATTTTAATGAAAATATATGTGTTGACATATACACATATATAGTTTGAGTAAAAAATGATGAAACTATAGTATAGAAGTATTGAAACCTTGGCATAGCAAACTGGTGAAGTCCACTGAGTACATTTTAGGGCTTTAAAAAAGTAGCATCAGAATAACATATTTTTAGAAACCAGTGTTTTTCCAACAAAAAATGAATAATAACTATAACATTTGTCTTTTGTATTTGTTGGAAATATAGTTAAGATTGAGCGGATCTCTGAACAACAACAACAAAGATCACCTCCCCCCCCCACACACACACACACACACAAAAACACCAACAACAAATTGGCCAGGTCTTCAACAGATAAATAATACACAGAATAGAATGATACTGACAATCCAGAGGCATGCCATTCTAAACCCAAAGTATGTATGTCCTGAGCTGAATGCAGAAATCAGAACACTACCACAGTCAACCAAACTCACTAAGTGCCAACATTGTGTAAGTCACTGTTCTGGGTGCTGGGATGTAGGGATAAAGAGGACAGATAGCAAACTTGCCTTCAATGAACTTGCATCCTACTGGCAAAACACTGAAAATTAACACAGAAACAATTCAGTTAGTCATTCCAGGTACAGTGGACTATGATAGACAAAGAGGATAATGTGCTATGGATTGACTGAAAAAGGGATGTTCCCTTATCTCTACATGTTAACGGTATCTCAGATGTTACTTTGACTTAGTTTGAAGCTTTATATTTGTGTTCTTAGAAATATCTAAGGATTTGTCACAGAAATCTTTTCTTATGCAAATGATTGGTTACTATTAAAAGCTCCATGACCTAGTGACCTCTAAGTCTATCATGGACCTAGACGTAAAACATTCATGCTAACTTCTCCCATGAAATCAGCATTACTTTTCAGCTTGGTCTTCCCCATTCTCATACAGTGAGTGACTGTCATGATTCAACTTGACTGATCTCTATGGCTATTTTTCTACTGACCCATACTTTGCTTTACTTTCTATTTATATTCCTAAATGTACCCAGTACTGTGTGCTTGGTAGATATTTTCCACTAACCAAAAAGTACCCTTTCTACAAGGTAAAATCTGGGTGACTATTTTCGCAGAGAAATCTTAAAGACTTACTCACGAAGACCTTATAAATACTGTCTTCAGTCTTTGTCCATTTGTTTGGTAAGGATTTTTTTGTCCCTGAGTTACCACTACATTTAGATATGGGTGTACTAAAGTCACTATAAACTCTAATTTCAAACACAAAATTCTATATTCCTATGGAAAACATGATTAGTCAGTAGGAACAGAGTATTTAAATGACACCATGAAATCCTTTAGAATAAATAGACATAGAATAAGAGAATACCTAAAATAGTGTTGTTGTTTTTTAATTCTGTCACTACCTAATTTCTTTATATATTCTGTGAGACTATCAATAAAATAAAACTGTAATTGAATCTTCTAAATGTGTTATTTTTGTCAATAAATTCCTCATATATTTACTAACAAAGACCAATTTATTTTCATTGACTTCTGATCCACTGTCCTTCAACTCCTTCAAAACTTTAATACATGACCATTTACTTTTGCCAGTAACACGGATACAGTTATATTTTATACAAGAAATAGATGAAATTTAGCTTTGTTACTGGGATAATTCTACTCATTCCTGTCAAGATTTCAGCACCATTGTTTTTCATTAATATCTTATTTTCAATAATATATCTGGGAAGTGTGATTATATTATGAGTAAAAGAACAATCACTATCAAATCACCTTTGAGGTTTAGTCACTGTATTTGGTGACTTCTTTCATCCCAATAATTATAAATTACTAGTCTGTACTCCTGAATAAAATTAGTAATCACCAATACAAAGCAGAAGATAATTGATTTTGAACTTCAAATAAAGTTTCACTATATTTCATGATCTTAACAGTTGAAGAGCAAACATTTCTTGTCCGGTCATAAGGGCTTTATGCCTTATTTATTAAACTATATAGTTGACTAGTTATCAGGTTTTCCTGGCTTCAATCTATATATTAATAATGGTCATAACTGTATCAGTTTTCTCTAAAAGACTTCAAGGGCCTCAAATGCATAGCCTCATTCATTATATGTGGGAACTAACTCTGATGGTTTTCTTGTGAGGTATAACATCTGTGTTTTAAATTTCAGTGGTTGACAAGAGTCCAGTACCTTCACAATTTAATGGAAAAGACAACAATGAAAATTAAGGAATCTTGCTTTCTAGTCTATCAATTGTTTCTCTCTTACCTAAAACAACATTTTTCTGGAGTTTTTCCAACTGTGTAATAGCTTTCCCTCTTATCATTGCAGAAAGTAGATGGTCTGCCAAGTTTCTACCTAAGTCTCCTATGGGACAATTTGATTACTATGCAGATGAGAATTTAAAAGTCTTAGCCAAAGGGACGGGATATAGTAATTATTTGCTCATGGGTTTCCAGTGTTTATAGCACTGTTTACCTATACTCTCAAGAAATATTTGTCATATCAAGATAATATTCTAATCATATTCTCTGTTATCAAGGCCACCTACTTACATTCATTATTTGAGAAACCATTAAAAAAAACTTTCTGAGCCACATTTCATTATTTTTCTGCTGAGGAAAAATAAGTATCTACGATAAGGACAAATGAATAACTTCATTAATTCACCTCACCAATGTTGACATTAAATAATACAGTTTCTGTCTCCATCCACTTGACCAAGGTTTTATTTTTATAACATACTTTTCATAGTTATGACTTCTCATATATGTGAAGATCTAGTAACAGAGGTATCTTAAGAGTCATTCTGATGGAAGCTATAGCCAAACCTATACAATTAACTATTCCAAAGCAAATTTAAAAGCCATCCTATATACTAGATCTGGTTAAATATTATTATATTAGAGGCCCAATGCACGAAATTCACAGCAGCTTGCCTCAGTCCTCGCAGCCCTGGCTTCATCCAGAAGGTTGTCCGGAAGGACGTCTGGAAGGTCGTTTGGCTGCCTGGTCTAATTAGCATATTATGCTTTTATTACTATAGATTAAAATTAAGAAAGTTTCTTATCAAAGAGCTCGTGAGGAAAGTGAAAAGACAAATCAAGGTATGGAGAAGATATTTTCCCATGTATACAACAACAACAAAAATTGTATACCAAATAAAACTCTCAGAAAAAGCCAAAGAAATATAAAGACAAAATTTAGCATATGGTAATTCATAGGGAGAGAAAAGAAATTGAAAGAGGCACAATAAACTGGTAATGTTCTATCTCTCAAGTGAAGATGCTGTCAAGTGGATCTTTATTATATTAATTTTTATAACTGAGAGATGGGGGTCTGTTCCTGGGCTTTCTCTATTATGTTCCATTGACCTATTTGTCTATATTTTCACCAATACTACATACTCTTCGTTCCTGTAGCTTTATAGTAAGTCTTAAAGTTGGGTAGCATCACTTTGTTCCTCTCTTTCAATGTTGTGTTGGATATTTTGGGTCTTTCACTTGTCTATATACAATTTAGACATTTTGAGTTGGATTGCACTAAATCTATAGGTCCAGTTGGAAACCACTGTTATTGTGAAAATAGTGAGTCTATCTATATTGAGTGAACATGGAATATCTGATCATTTAGTTAGTTCTTTGATCACATTCACTAGAATGTTGTAGTTTTTCTCATAGAGATTTTATACATATTTTGTTAGATTTAATATCCAGGTATTTATTTTGAGTATTAATATAAATATTATCATATTATTAATTTCAAATTCCACTTGTTCATTGCTGGAATATAGAAAAGTGATTGACATTTTTATATTAACCTGTATCCTACAAACTTGCTATAATCACTTATTGGTTCTAGGATGCTCTTTTGTTGTTGTTGTTTCTGATTGTTTGAATTATCTATATAGATGAAATGCAAAGAAAGACATTTTTATTGTTTTCCTTTCCAATATGTAATACTCTTTATTTCCTTCTCTTGTCTTATTGCATTAGCTAGAACTTTCAGTATAATGTTGAAAAGGAGTAATGAGAGTCATCCTTGATTTGTATCTGATCTTAGTAAGAAAGCTCTCTTAATAGAGTTTCTCTCTACTAAGTATTAATAATCAGGATTTTGTAGATATTCCTTATTTAGTTGAAAAAGTTCCCCTCTATTCTAGTTTACTGAGAGTTTTTATGATGAAATGGTGTTAGATTTTGTCTCATGCTTTTTTCTTTTGGATATATTGATATGATCATATGTTGAAATGATGGATTACACTAGTTCAACTTTTAAAGTTAAACCACCCTTAATACCTTGGATAAATTCCTCTTAGGTTGTGCCAAATAACCCATTTAATAAATTAATAATTTGATTTTCTAATATTTTGTTGATAATTTTGCATCAATGTTCATGAAAGATATTGGTCTGTAGTTTTCTTGTATTGTCTTTGTCTGGTTTTGGCATTAGCATACTGCTGGCCTTATAAGGTGAGTTAGGAAATATTCCCTGTTTCTATCCTATAAAAGCACTGTAGAGAATTGATATAGTACCACAGTATGAATGTACTTTAGACCATTGAACTATATACCTAAAAGTGGTTAAGATGGTTAAGTTGTATTATGTGTATTTTATCATACTTGAGAAAAATAAAATAAATTTTTTAAACATGTGTTATTGATATTCATTTTTATTATTTGGAATCTAACAAAACACAAAAGTAAGTCACAAAGTAGGAAATAATAGCCTATCTGTCCTAACATAGTCTTATAAAAACGATGTCAAGAAATGTTGCTTGTGTAAACAAAAATGATAATTGTATTTAATTGTTTTTGTTAAATGTTAGATCCTTTTAAATTCAATTTTCTAGTTGATAATTGTTTTTATGTGACATTAACTGACTTTAATTAACATCTGAATTACATATTATATACCCAACATGAGATGTAAGTTGTCTGTCTTTTGAGATTAAATGTTCTGTGTAACATTCACAACACTAAAATCTGCAGAGAGATTAAATTAAGATGTTGATTTTAAGAGTTTGAGGGTTTTTTAAAAAAAATGTATTTTTACTTATTAAACAATTATTTAGAAGAAATTAAAAATATTTTAATTATATTCTAAAGGAAATATTTTGCCGCATAGCTCATAAAAATATGTGGATTTAGAAGCTTGACTTATAGGCAATTAGACAAAAATGTTTAGCTTAATAATATGTAATTTCAAAATATGAGGAAATTGCATAAAATATAAGTGTATTATGTTAGTGTATAAAAAGTGACTACAATGACCATTTTCAGTATCATATGTATTCTTTTTCTGACCTTATTTCTCATTAGAGACAGGATTCTCAATGGGAAACTCAGCAGATTAATTAGTCGCATTTGTGCTCTCAATATTAATGAGGATTTAAGGCAGTTGAAAGTGAAATTAATATTGTAGAAATGACTGGGGAAAGGCATAGCATTTTTCTATGTTATAAAAGTAAATTAAATTGTCATTAAATTTACTTCTCTTTTTGTGACTCCTAGAACACATGCAGATATTATGTTAACTATTGGTATTTTCAATTAAAGCACAAATTCAAATGCGTTACTATTTTCATTATTATTATTCTTGTAGTAGTAGTAATAAATTTGTGTATGTAATGTTTTGCCTCCCAGGAAATAAAACTTTCTCTAAAAAACTATACTCTTCCTTAAAAAAACAGAAACAATAACTTTAAAAAAGAGATTTAAAATTTCTGCATATAATATCTCTGTCTGAAGCAAGGACACATTTTCAAACTGATTAACAAACTGATCCATATTGGTTAACATCTTCCAGCATTCATACTACCACTGCCATATGCCAACATTTCTGAATCTCTTAGGGATAAGACCTTGGTTTTTCAGGCCCCGCCTATATTTATCAGCTAATAAATTTAACTATTAATTATTTTTCTTGCTGAAACAAGAATAAATTTTCTTCAAACTATTAAAGCACACACACATGCCCTGGCCAGGTGGCTCAGTTGGTTTGGAGCCTTATCCAGTACCCCAAAAGTCTGTGGTTTTGATACACAGGCACATACTTTGGTTGAGGGTTTGATTCCTGTCAGGGAGCTTATGGGAGGCAACTAATCGATGTTTCTCTCTGACATTAATGTTTCTGTCTCTCTTTCCCTTCCTCTCTCTAAAAATAAATGCATCCCCCATGGATATGGAGAGACTAATATGATGAAGTTCTAGGGATAGAGTGTGCCCTCTTTCAACTAATGAGTTTTCTCTTTTAATGATTACAATTAGCATTGGTCAAAATAAATGCACAATCATCTATAGCTTCCCAATATTTTAGTCATACAGAGCTTGATATTTTTCAAATGACTTTATCTAAAAATATAACTATATTATTCTTGCACATTAAAAAAGACATCATTAACAACAGGTTCATATCTTTTACTTCTTATATCTTAATTTGCATTTATTTTCTTTAAATTGGTCTTTCAAAAGATATAGAAGTAATTTACTGAGCTTCAGTTGAATTCCATAACAGACTATCTCAAAGGAATTTCTCTTATTACACAAAATTGCTTTGGGTGAAACAGTGCAAAGGTCTCATTTATTTCAATGAGCTTTTGCTTATTAAAAATAATATGCATTTATAATATGAACATTTGCCTTTTTTAACATGGGGAAGATTTTCAACTAAAATGTCCAGAAATTATAACACTTTTTTTCTGGCAAATTACATTTACTATTTTTAAACAAACTTAGTTTCTTCTTTTACTTTAAATTCTAATGTTTCTATAAATTTTATTTACTAAATTTGCTCCTTCAATAAGGTATAATGAAGAGGGTTAATAAATTACTTGTACATTATGCTACAGTTTTTTTCAGAAACAAATTGTCCTGATTAATGTCAAATTAAGGGTGCATGAGCAGAACCAAGGGGATAGTGCTACCTTGTTTGCAGGAAAAAAAGGAGGTACTTTTTAGGGAGAAAATGTAAAACCAGTAATAGAACTGACCAAAAGTTGGTCTGTTTATATTAATACACTAGAGACCCAGTGCACAAAATTCATACACTGGTAGGGTCCCTAGGCCTGGCCAGCAATCAAGGCTGATTGGGGCTTTCTGGCTGCCAACTGGGGCCTTCCTTTCTTCCGCACTTTCCCCTGGTGGTCAGCACACGTCATAGTGAGCGATCAAACTCTTGGTCTCCCGATCGAACTCCCAAGGGGACACTTTGCATATTAGCCTTTTATATATAATAGGAGATAGATTGTATTGCCAATTCTAAATGTTACCCGTGATAAAAATATTGCCCACTCTGAATCTTGTTACACTAACTTAATATATTTGCTTTGATTACTGAGTTTTAGTGTAGATATACACATGTAAATTTCAAGAAGAGAATATTTGTCAAAGGTAGGAAATACTTGCAAAAATAATGACTAAGCCTTTCTGAAAATTGAAGAAATATACCCATACTCAGGTTGTAAAGACACATAAGATGCTAAATAGAATAACAGATTTAAACAGTAGAGTGAAATTAAGAAATTAAAGACAAAGAGAAGTTTATAAATATATATAGAGGAAAACAGAAAACTTTCAAAGAGAAATATATGATTGAAAAAATTTAGAATTCCCAATTGCAACAATAAGTGCAAGAAGGCATGAATGAATTTATCATTCTATATGGAGTAAATTATAAATCTTATAATCAGAAAGAATGGCATTTAATATAAAATAAAAATATTCTTAGCTCTATTTTCACATATTAACCTTTCTCTGAAAGATCATTTGAATAATTGACACCAGCAAAAAGAGCATTGAAGAAGTAAGATTTATCAGTAAATAAGAAATAAAAGTGATTATCCATAGAAATTATATTTCTTGTTAACATTACTGTTTATCATGTATAGAAATAATATGCTACTTATGTACATTCCAACATAATAACATCCCTGTGAGATAAGCACTATTATCATTTCCACTTCATAGTTATGCAATTTGGAACTAAATTTCCAGATTACATCAAGGTAAGTTAGAATAAAAGGGGATAAAGAAGAATAAATTATTTTGCATTTTACAAAGGTACATATTTGTCTGAGAATAAGACCTAGATATTGTTTAGTTTTAGATATCAACGAGAATATTAAGCATAAGAATAGTTTAAAATATTAAATAAAGAAATATAGGAAAATATAGAATAACTTTTAAAACAATAGGGAAAATTGATTTTCCAACAAAAGTTTAAAAAGGAGATATTCAAGGAAAAAGGAAGACTTAAAATTAGTTGTAAGTTAGGAGACGTATGTCTTGATATAAAAGTAATGGCAATCATTTAAGTGGGCTTAACTTACCAGCCAAAAGACAAATCAGCAACTCCTCCCTGCAAAAACTCAGCAGTATATTTTCTACAAGGTGTACTCAATAAATATGATGCAGAACTATGGAAAATAAAAGGATAGAAAAAGGTTATATGATGCATGTACAAACCAACAAGTGCTAGACTAGCAAATATAACATCAGGTAAAATAGGTCTTATAGAAAAAAAAATCAATAAAAATCAAAATTACACACTACCAATGGAACAATAGATCAATTCTTATTATAACAGTGACATTATATGGCCTAAAATAGCCTTGAAATTGACAAAGTGATGAAAACAAGAAATAGATAAACCAACTGAAGTCATAAATTTTAATATATCATTCTTGAAAACCAATAGACAAATATACAAAATAAACAAAGTGTGATCTGTGAATAACAGGATTAATAAACTTCATATAATAGATACAACTTTATATACCACAAAAGACACTATCTTTTTAAGCATACATGTGATGTTTGCCCCCCCAAAATCACATAATATCTTAGCTCCCAAGAGAATCATCAATATGTTTAGAAGAATCAATTTCTTAAAGGCTATGTTCTAAGTTAAATTTCTATATGTGTTACTTTTTAAATGTGACATTTAGAATGCCATTGATTAAATAATTGAACATGAATGTAAACAGTCTGCTGCCACTGTAGAGATGGCGGAGGATGTCTGCTACCCCATGTGTTATAAAACAAAGCGTGCCCTTAGATGCTGTGCCTTTATTCTTAAAATACAATAAGAAAAACACACACCTGTAATTGTATCTAGCTGTACATTTATATATTAGCCATTGTTTACAGACTGTGCAAGAAGAAATTATTTACAGACGCATATAATTAGATTGTATTTTCTGCACAAACTCATCTATTTATTAAATGCTTTATGAACACACAAAGCTTTCTTTTCATTCATAATTGATTAAATTTGTTAGTTGGAGACAGATTACTCCTGAAGTTATTACTGGCATTTATAAAGCTCCAAAGGAGCTTTCACATATCTTTTTATTTTAAAAAATCTATACTTTATGCAATTCCAATCTTTAAAAGGCAACAGTAAGGGTGCCAGGGTCGTTTTTTCTTGCTTGTTTTTCTGAAGACTCTGAGTCCTATATGAAAATGAATTGTGTCATAAAGCATATATTTTCCTTACTTCTCACCCCCTTCAATATCTATTGTGCCATGCAGTGAAAATGCTGCTTCTGTAAACAGAATATAGAATTCTTTTGTGAGTGGTGTTTCTGCTCTGTGTAGTACTAGAGATAGAAGCATTTGGTTGGAAGCCAGAAATACTATTTTAGGCTTAGGATAATTTTCCAGCTGTTGTTGGGGAAAGCATGTTACACTTCCCCACTCATTACACTGACATACTCATCTATACATTTGTATTTTGCTGCTTTTTCAAATCAGTGATGCAGCTGCCACAATATGCCTCCTCCTTCCAGCAGGTGGTAAATTATTCTCTGCATAAAATGACATCATTCCCTATTTTGTAAAAAACATGCCCTATGAGCTGAAGAAAGGGCAGAACCATTACAGAAAACAAAATTTAGATAAATTTAACATTTCGTATTTAATAAAACTACATCATCATATTTTTTAAGATTTAATAACTAAAGGCAGTAACATCAACTGATTAATAACATTTGAAAAAGAATCAGCAAAATATTTTGCCTTTGTTGGAATCAATGTTAAGCTAAACATAACTTGTTTGTGTGGACTTGTGCCTATCCTATTTTTTCCCCAGAGGAAAGAAGCTCATTTGTATTATACTTAACATCATTTCTCAGATTGTGAGGTTACATTTAACTGATTATTTTGTTAAATATTTTACTAAGCCAAACCATAATAAAGATTTTCATTGGAGTTACACTGGCTCAAAACATTTTCCTCCCAAAAAGAAACCTTTTTAATAGTCAATAAAAATGTTTTTGGCTGACATTCAATATTAAGACGAATAAAAAGTATTTTACTTTTTTCAACCAAGATAGAGTAGGAAATGATGTCAGAATATCAGAGCCAATCATAACCTATCTGGTAACTGACTATTGATATGTGAGTCTATAAATAAGCGAGTGACATCATAACACTTACCATAAGTTAATAATTGCTTTAGTAGGTATTTTACATTATCTGACATAGATGAGACATCATATGTATACATTACATTGAACATATTTTATACATAAGTACCCACAAATAAAATTTTGTTTATGTATACGTATCAGTATTTTCTCTTATAAATATATTCATCTCTTAGTTATCTTTAAATGTCATGATAAGCATAAAATAAGAGATCAATAGTTCTAGCCTCTACTTTCAAAAGACTACCTCATGCCCTAGCCGGTTTGGCTCAGTGGATAGAGCATTGGCCTGCAGACCGAAGGGTCCCAGGTTTGATTCAGGTCAAGGGCATGTACCTAGGTTGCAGGCTCCTCCCTGGCCCCAGCCCTGGCCCGGGCTCTTGCAGGAGGCAACCAATCAATGTGTTTCTCTCACATGGATATTTCTCTCTGTCTTGCCCTCTCTCTTCCAATCTCTTTAATCCTCACCCGGGGATATTTTTCTCTTTGAAAAATATCCCCGGGTGAGGATTAAAAAAAAAAAAAAAAAAGACTGCTTCATAATACTTATGTAGATTTTAGAAGGAGCTGGGCTTCCAATACATAGGTTGATGATTACCTGTATGCATTACTTCAAGTACAAGAAAAGTATATCTATGTTAGGAAGAAAATTGATTTTTTCAGAGGCAGAGAGATCAATTTCAAAATCATACTATATTTAGAGAAATCAAATGGCCCTGATAATTAACAGCATTGAAAATGATTGGCAAGCCTACTAAAAAAGAAGCATTGTATGTTCAATGTCTACAGATTACCAGATTAATTTGAGATTTTTCTGGAAAACTGTTGACTTAGTTATTATAGACTTTCTGAAAGATGATATAAGGTGTTATGATACAATATTTCCAATGTCCAATAGTTTTCTTTTCTACTAGATGGGTCCAAGAAAAGGAGAGGTATCATAAGCATTATCTAGTGTAGGGCGAACTGTCTCTAATCCATCTTGGCACAAAGTGGCCCCAATGACTCTTTGTTGCATTAAAAATAATATATATTCTACTGACAAAATTAAAATTTCCACATTAACAAAAATAAGGAAATAAGAGCCTTCCATGTTTCCACCAACCGTATATAACTGTCATTATCACAGTAGTGTATTTCTTCCCATCCTTTTAGATATATGTAGTTGGAATCGCTAATTATGAGAGTTATAACATTAAATGGTTTTATTTCTTCTAATAATTGAGATAAATGTGCAATTTATACCAACACTTACCTTCACTCCTAATTACACACAACCCACATACTTTTTTTTGGTGGGGGTAGCACCTTCATCACTGACACCTTGTTCTATATTCCATACTTTTCAAGTACCTTTAGTTACTAGAATAATATGTTGGGAAATTACTATTCAAACACATTATTGATCCAAAGCTTTGGTCCCTACTTTCTTGGAGTGGAAAAGAAAGGTCACAATCTTGCACTGAAATACTTCTTAATCTTCCCTCTTCCATTTGTTCCTTGGGTTTTGTCACCTTTGAATGATAATGATGCCAGGACCCAACTGTTGTCAAATTGTTGACTGTGTGAATTCAGACTATGTGGTACTTAGCAACTTTTTGAACTCAGCTTGGTGCATCAGCCTTTTCCAATAGGAAAAGGTTTAATTATCTGATTTTTTTAAAAAAAATAAGTGCTCATAATAATTTAAAAATAGATGTAAAAATATCCCTTAGTGTATTTTTTAGAACATCCTATTGCTCTCTTGATTACAGAAATACCCTTACAGAGTCCAGAATATTCAAGTGCTAATTAATTTATCTTACAGTTAAAAGCAAGAGGTGCACTCCAGCCGGCTGGCCCAGTTGGTTGGAGCATTGTCCTGTATACCAAAATGTTGTGGGTTTGATTCCTGGTCAGGGTACATAGGGAGATGTTGGGGTCAATCCCCAGTCTGGGCAGGCATGGGAGGCAACAGATAAATGTTTTTCTCTCACACTGAAGTTTCTCTGTCTCTCTTTCCCTTCCTCTCTCTAAACGTATCCTCCAGTGAAGATAAAAAAAGAAAAAAAAAGTGGTAAATTTGTTTTATTTCAGCATTATTAATGGCACAGTTTAGAAATTTTTTCTTTCTTTACTATCTTTATTGTTGAAAGTATTACAGATGCCTCCTTTGTTCTGTGTTGTTTTTCTCCCCAATTGACCCTCTCCACCCTGCACCACCCCTCCCAGGCTTCACCATGCTATTGTCTGTGTTTATGGGCTATGCATATAAGCATATAAGTTCCCTGGTTAATCACTCCCCACCCACCCTCCACCCCTGCCTTCCGTCTGAAATTTTTCAGTCTGTTCCATGCTTCTATGTCTCATTTTGTTCATCAGCTTATTTTGTTCATTGGATGCCACGTATGAGTGAGAACATGTGATACTTGTCTGACTGGCTTATACTCTCCATGTCCATCCATGCTTTTGCAAAGATAAGAGATGCTCATTTTCTACAGCCACATAGTATTCCATTGTGTAACATACCACAGCTTTTTTATCCACTCATCTGATGATGGGCATTTGGGTTGTTTCCAAATCTTAGCTATTGTAAATTGTGTTGCTGTGAACACAGGGGTGCATATGTTCTTTCTGATTGGCGTTTCAGGTTTCTTAAGATATATTCCTAGAAGTGGGATCGCTGTGTTAAATGGCAGTTCCATTTTTACGTTTTTAATTAATAGATTAATTGAAACATTTACTCTAGTTCAAATGCAAAACCCCTGTTTTCCTAATAGCTGCATTCCCACCAGCAGTGTACTAGGGTTCCCTTTTCTCCACATCTTCACCAGCACTTGTCATTTGTTGGTTTGTTGATGGTGGCCATTCTGACAGGTGTGAGGTAATACCTCACTGTGGTTTTAATTTGCATCTCTCTGATAATTAGTGATTTTGAGCATTTTTTCATATTTATCTAATTTGAATTTCTAAGGAAAATCATAATTTACAAAATATTTCAAGGAGCTAGAATTTTAATTTAGATGAATATTGTTCAACAAGATAAATCAAACTTATCTCTCTGCTAATATGATTTTAATTTCTTTTTAGTTATCATTTTCTGTCTTTGGTTCATCAAGAAGTTCTATACCTGAAATTAGTGTGAAATCATTATTACTTGCATATAAATATTTCTAAATTATGATCATGTTATATTACCATTTAAAGATATCCTAAGTAAAATTTAATGGAATACAAATGCTTACCACTGTGCTACTGAATGAAAAATTTCAAAAATAAAATGCTATATTCAAGTTTAGAGGGAACAAAATCATATCATTTATAATATTCAGGAAATATTCAGGATAGAAACTCATACCAAAATTGACATAAAAATTTAATTTCTTTACCCAGATAAAATTAGCTACAAAAACTCTCAGTAAATTATTTATTTGATGTTAAATCAGAAATAATACAGTAATAAATGTCCAGTTTTAAAACATTTATTCTACCTATTATGAGAGGTCTTAGCTTCTATATTTACCCAAGGACAAAAAGCTGTAATGATTAGAAAGAAAGGACTATCAGCATTTACAAATAATATTATTATCTTCACAGAAATTTAACAGAAAAGGTCACCTAGACTTCTATGCAATGACAAATATAATTTTGAAGATCCCATCTATGACAGAAACAATATGAGGTATTATGTGTGAAGATAAAAAAAATGATGCATGCAAGCATTATGAAAGATGTTTTTAAATATATTGAAAGATATTAAGAAAGTTCTAAGTACATGAAAGAAAAATGCTTAGGGATAGAAACTCACTTCTTAAAGATATTTATTCTCTTCAAATTAATCTATAGTTTCAACAGAATTCCAAGCAAAATACCAAAATAAAAATGCGAATGAACAAGCAGATTTTATAATGAAGGAGAGAAGAACCAAGAATAGTTGAGGCATAAAGAAGAAGAATGACAAGATTAGGGTGGGAGTCATTTTCTATATGGAGACATAGTACAAAATCATAATTTGGAGGATCTGCTTTGGTTCAGGGGATAGATAAATACAGCAATAGAAAAGAATGGAGAGCTAATAAATAGACCCATCCATACAGAGATTTGATAGATAATTAATGTGATATTGTTTATTAGAATATTTTGAGCATCTCGACAAATGGTGTTATTAATTTTAGTGGTTCACGTTTTTAAAAAAGGAAATTTTATATCCAGAATGCCTAAAATCTAGTCCCGAGGAATATTAGAATAAATATAGAAGAATATCTGTATTCTCTAAGGAATACACACACACACACACACACACACACACACACACACAAAACATGTCTTGAGGAAGATTAATGAATTGCCAACTGCAATAAAATTAAGGAATGTTTATGGAACAAAACAGTAAAAGATAAACCACATACTAGCAGAAAATATTTGCAAAAAATGAGCATAGAAAAATATTATTTTCTAAACTATATAAAAATTCTTTATAGACCAATAAGAAAAAGACCCAACTATATAGAAAAAATGAACATATATGTAAATAGAAACATATATGTAAATAGTAAATATATGCATATTTTCAGGTAAAATAATTGTATTCTTAGATGTGTACTATAAATAACACATTTCATATATAATACAGAAATATCTATCTTCTATCTCCAGAGAGCACTTTTGTAATATTAAAAAACTGATAGCAATTTGAATATCTATCAAAAATATAATAACTATATTTTGATATATTAATGCAATAGAATATCAAAATAGATGCCGTCCAACAAAATAAAGGGTGAAAAAAACAGGTTTAGGAGAGTATGCATCGTGTGATTTATACGTAATTTTAAGAAAAAATAGTTGAGAAATATATTATGTTTGGATAAGATAGGTAACAAATTATGCTTTTATTAAAATAATCATATTGAGCGGTAAATTACAGTTTGTCACTGCTTGCTCAGTAACTAGTACAAATCTTTTTGATAAATATAATTATGAGCTATATGTTATACTTTTAAATAAATTATTTCCCATCCCTTGTTAATTTGGCTGAAACCAGAAGAGAAGACAATCTTTCTTCTAGCTTTTCTTTTAGAAACCTGAGATTTATGGATACGTTTGTTAGGGGGAAGATAAAGGTAGGTTAATGACTTTTGTATTGGGGTTTTTGAAGTTGAGATAATAATTTCCACAAGATCAGCAGAAAAGTTTGATTTAGAGTTTAAGAGTTACTGTGATCTACACTCAGTACTTCTGCCTGAATCCTGGAATTGGAGTTAGGATTTTAGGGACGAATGATTGTCAAGTCAAACAGGAAGACAGAACCTTGGGCACCAAGGCTCCCAGTCTGGGAAAAGAATACAAAGCCTCAGTGTGAATAGATGCCTCAGCTTTTCCTGCCTGCATGGTGCCACTGGGTTAGGATAACATGTGAACCCGCAGTTGCTCACCTGGGCCATAGACCAAGCCTTGCTGAATGACCTCTCTTCTCTAGACCCCAGACTCAGAACTCTGTTCAAGTCTTGGTCATTGTGGAAGAAATGCTAGTAATGGTAAAATGGCTTTTCCTTCCAAATAAGTGGGAAAATAGGATCTTGAATTCAAATTGAATATTATGTCAGAAATATAATGACTCATTTCTTGCACATCTGAATTTGAGTAGAATTGTGTTTATTTTACTAAATCATGGTCCCCTATTTGCATTATAGAAATAATTTTTTCAAATTTGGTATGTATTTATTTTCCTTCTCTTAATTTCATTTGCATGAAGCAAGATCCACTGGTGTTCAGTATAACATAAAAGAAACCTGTTAGGAACAGCAATTTGGCATCATGGATATAACTGTTGGACTAACTTCAACTTTTTCCCCCGTGTTACTAAATTCAGTGATTCCAGTCTCTTTCAGATACTGCTTGCAGCTTTTTGGAAGGAAGACACATGTTCTCATATGTTTATATAATTTTAATTCAGTGAAGATTAAAAAAGTAATTGAGTACAGGTTCATGAAAAAGTTTATATAAAAAAGTGCAGTCTGAGAAAGTGGCTCTCTGCTAGTAATTTAGAGAAAATCATGTGAACTATGCTTTTAAAACCAAATTTAATGAAAATGTGCTAGGATATGTTTTATCTAAAGCATTCTGCATAATTTTAAACCCATGAATACATAAACATAATTAGGATTCCAAGTTAAAATGTTCTAGTGTCAAACTTGGTACTATTGCCAAAATATTAACGGAAAACAGAATATTTGGCACATAGTATCTATCAGTATTTTTGAATAAAGCTAAAATTTATGGGAACTAGACAATGTTTCTCATCATGTAGTAATGTTGATATTCAGTTGTTAAGATAACAGAGAATTATAAAATGAAAATGAGTTATCATAAGTTTTCTTTGCTGAAATTTTAGTAAAAATAACACAGAAAGAATCCCCCATATTAAAAGTGCTCCAAAAACCTCAGTTCTTTAACACACTGGTTAAGTCAGAAATAAAATGGCTGGCACTAAGACCTTGACTTTTTAAGATAGTTCTTGGTTTCTTTATAAATTCTACTGACTCACATTTAAAACATTAAGTTCACACATTTTACTTTTTTTTTTCCAGAACCAAGTTTATAATTACAGTGGAAGGAGAAACTTAAACAGTGTAGATAGTTGACTTTTTTTGCTGTAAATGTGGACTGTCACTGCAGATGACAATGAGGAATGGTAACTCACAAACAGCTATGAAGGATGAAAAAGAACAAAAGGAAAACAATGATGTAGAATTATAAATGCACAATAACATTTATGATTTAAAGAAAAAAAGTAATTATTGCACTCTCTGCCAAAGCACACATTAACATCTTCCTTATAATAGAATAAAATAAATGATCATCATAACCCTAATTTAGGTCATGTAGAAAATTTTAGGAAAAGATATTTCCAAGGAAAATCACATTTGAACCTCCACAATTGCAATTAAAAAGCATATATACTCTTGATTCTTGGGAATCATATTTTTTTCAGAGTCAAATATGATGTGTTTACTTATACAATATAAATGGTTTGGGGCTTGCATTCTATTTTTTCATAAATCTCTTAATGGGAACTTTATAATGCTCAATGATTGGGTGTGTTTTCATTTAAAGATCAAGAAGGAACAACAAAGCTCAATAGAGAAGTTGATAATGCTGGAGTCTCATTCACAAGATAATTGACTCAATAAAAGAGAAACATGGTAATTAGCGTACAACCGCTACCCTTCCCATTGGCTAATCAGCATATCCTTATGCAAATCAACTGCCAACTAAGATGGCGGTTAACCGCCAACAAAGATGGCGGCTAATTTGCATACACCCAATGATGGGAGGCGAAAGGGGAAGAACTGAAGAATGGTGATCGGCAACCCAGGCGGCAGGCAAGAGCTAGAGGGTGGGCAAAGGCCGCCTTTCCCCACCCCCCAGCCGGTGATGCCATTGGAAAGCTGGGCAGCAAACCCGACCCCAGGGGCCGGGGTTGCGAGCTGGCCTGCACAGAGCGATCCCCATGGCGATCGGAGGGTGGGAGGGCCCGGTCGCAGGCCAGGCGGCAACCCGGGACCCCACTGGGGCCGGGGTTGCCAGCTGGCCTGCGCCCAGGATCGCCATGGCATCGGAGGGCGGGAGGGCCCGGGCACACACCCGACTGTGTGGTCTGAGTTTGCTGCTGCCTATAAACCGAGAAAAAGTTGTAAAATGAAGTGCTAATCTCTAGGGTTTAGGTCAGACCAAGGAGTAGTGCCACTCAGCCAGAAGCTGGCTCATGGCTGGCCAGTGCGGAGGTGGTGGCAGGAGCCTCTCCCACCTCCATGGCAGCACTAAGAATGTCTAACTAACAGTTTAGGCCCGATCCCTTGGGGGCCTAAGCCTTTAGTCGGACATCCCCCGAGAGCTCCCTGGCTACCAGAAGGATGTCTGACTGCAAGCTTAAGCCTGATCCCCCGGGGAGTGGGCCTAAGTCAACAGGTGGACATCCCCCAAGGGGTCCTGGACTGCAAATGGGCGCAGGCTGGGCTGACGGACGCACCCCCCCCACCGAGTGCACAAATTTTGTGCACTGGGCCTCTAGTCCTATCTAATAATAGCCAAACATGGTAATTGACCATACCTTTGCTACACCTCCCATTGGCTAATCAGCACGATATGCAAATTAACCTCCAACAAAGATGGCGGCTAATTTGCATACTGCAGGCAGGGTGGTACAGCGCGAGCCGCCATCCAGGCCCCCGTGGGCGACGCCAGAAGCCACTTGCCTGCTGCCCGGGACCTGATCCGGTCCCGGGCTGCAGGCACGCCATCCCTGCAAGCCCCAGAAGCCACTTGCCTGCTGCCCGGGACCCGATCCGGTCCCGGGCTGCAGGCACGCCATCCCTGCAAGCCCCAGGAGCCGCCTGCCTGCCGCCCGGGACCCGATCCGGTCCCGGGCTGCAGGCACGCCATCCCTGCAAGCCCCAGGAGCCACCAGCCTGCCACCCGGGACCCGATCCGGTCCCCGGCCGCAGGCAGGCCGGCCCCGCAAGCCCCAGAAGCCGCCAGATATGGCAGTAACTCTATCAGTAAGCACTCTGAAAGTCAGTGGCAGAAATGCATCAATTAAAAGACAGATTGTGAGGGTGAATCAAAAACAAAACCCACTTTAAATATAAAGACACATATAGATTAAAAGTAAATGAATTAAGCTGCAGCCTGTTTTGCTCAGTGGATAGAGCATTAGCCCTTGGACTGAAGGGTCCCAGGTTAGATTCCAGTCAAGGACATGTACCTCAGTTGCTGGCTTGATCCCCAGTCCCTATCAGAGCATGTGCAGGAGGCAACCAATCAATGTGTCTCTCCCTTTCCCTTCACTCTGTCTAAAATTCAATGTAAAAATATCCTTGGGTGAAGATTAACAAAAACAAAGTAAATGAATTAAGTAACATTAAAGAAACTATAAGAAAAATATATTCCAAAATTTTGTTAGTTGTATAATGGTTATGTTTAAATTATTAACACCTAAGAAATTGGGTGAAGGGTATATATAATATGCTGTAGTATTTTATAGTTTTTTTAGATGTATGATATTATTTCAAATTAAAATATTAAAAAATTTAAAAATTAATAATATTAATTGAAATGTATCTGCATTACATGAAAAATCTCCTAATTGCTTCTAGCATAATTTATTAAATTGTGCTAAAATTTACAACGGTTCAATTAAAAAATATCTTAATTCTAAATGATATAATAGAAAATATATAATAGTGCAGTTATAAGCACTTATCTGAAAATAAAAATTTAAAGAAGTGAATTTAAAGAAGGGATTAGCCAAAGAAAATATATGCACAACCCATGGACGCAGACAACAGTATGGTGATGGCCAGAGAGAAGTGGGGGGCAAGAGCTGGGTAGAGGGGGCAAAAGGGGGAAAATAGGGACAGCCTATATCCTATCTAATAATAGCCAAACATGGTAATTGACCATACCTTCGCTACGCCTCCCATTGGCTAATCAGCACGATATGCAAATTAACCGCCAACAAAATGACGGCTAATTTGCATACTGCAGGCAGGGCGGATCAGCACCATCCCACCTGCCCCGCTGCCATCCGGGCCTGCTATTTGCCACCCGGGGCGGTGGGGCGGGACAGCGCCATCTTGCCTGCCTTGCCGCCATCCGGGCCTGCTATCTGTGACCCGAGGTGGCAGGCGTCCCATGTGCGACCCGACTTTGGGTGGCCGGGCAGTGCAGCAGCGATCGGCCGACCCGCCCAGCCGCCATCCGGTTGTCCTGTGTGCGACCTGACCCGGGGCGGCTGGGCGGGGCAGCAGCGATCCCCTGGCCCGCCCAGGAGTCCTGTGTGTGACCCGACCCAGGGCAGCAGGGCGGGACAGCGTGGCTCCTCTGTCACCCCAGCGTCCTCATCACAGCTCCCTTGGGGGCCTAAGCCTTTAGTCGGACATCCCCCAAGGGCTTCCTGGCTGCCAGAAGGATGTCTGACTGCAAGCTTAGTACTGATCCCCTGGGGAGTGGGCCTAAGTCAACAGGTGGACATCCCCCAAGGGGTCCTGGACTGCAAATGGGCGCAGGCCAGGCTGAGGGAACCCCCGCGAGTGCACAAATTTTTGTGCACCAGGCCTCTAGTAATAATAAAAGGCTAATATGCAAATTGACTGAACGGCAGAATGGCCGGTTGCTATGATGCACACTGGCCACCAGGAGACAGATGTTCAATGCAGGAGCTGCCCCCTGGTGGTCAGTGCATTTCCATATGGGGAGTGCCACTCAGCCAGAAGCTGGCTCATGGCTGGCCAGTGCAGAGGTGGTGGCAGGAGCCTCTCTCACCTCCGTGGCAGCACTAAGAATGTCCAACTAACGGTGTAGGCCCGATCCCTTGGGGGCCTAAGCCTTTAGTCGGACATCCCCCGAGGGCTCCCTGGCTGCCAGAAGGATGTCTGACTGCAAGCTTAGGCCTGATCCCCCGGAGAGTGGGCCTAAGTTGACAGGTGGACATCCCCCAAGGGGTCCTGGACTGCAATGGGCCCAGGCTGGGCTGAGGGACCCCCCCCGCCCCCCCCCCCCGCGAAGGCACAAATTTTTGTGCACCGGGCCTCTAGTTCACTAGATAATTGACTCATTCCCATTTACATACTAGCTCTTTCCATTAATTTTATATAATTACGTTTTATGGGATATTGTTTAAAAATCAGGAATATATGGAAACTTCTGTATATTGAACAAAGAAGGGCCTCCATAAACTATCCACACCATACTTCCTGGAATCTGTGATGTATAATAGGTTATATGACAAAAGATTTTGAGAAAGTATTTGAGGTTATATGCCAAAAAATAGGGACCTTGGCTCATGGGGCCCAGTGGTTGTGTGTAGACTCATAAACCCGGAGGTCATGGTTCGATTCCTGGTCAGGGCATATGCCACAGGGTTGTGGGCGTTGATCCCCAGTAGGGGTTGTGCAGGAGCAGCTGATCAATGATTCTCATCATTGATGTTTCTATCTCTCTCCCTTTCTCTCTGAAATCAATAAGAACATTTTTTAAATAGAAAGATTATTCTGAATTATTCTGTGGACACAATCAAATCATATGAGCCTTTAAAAATACAGTTTCTTGAGCTGCAGTGAGAGAGATATGGCAGAAGTCAGAGAGATTCAAAGCATGACAGACTGTACCACCATTGCCAGATGGAAGATGCAGGGATAGTATGACAGAGAACACAGGTGGCCTTAAACTGCTGAGAGTGACTTCTGGAGGACAGCCAGCCAGGAAATGGGGACCTCGGTCCTACAACCAAAACTAACAATTCTGCCAAGGATCTGAATGAGTTTTGAAGCTCAGTCTCCACCAGAGTCACTAGTTAACATCCCAGGCCAGTTTACACGTTGATTTTGGCCATGAGTGATCTAAAGTAGAGAAGCTAGCTGAGTCTACCTCAACCTCTGATCTACAGAACTATAAGAGAATATTAAATTTTGATTGTTTTAAACCACTGAATTTGTGATAATCAGCCATAGAAAGCAAAGGAAAGCCCTTAAATAGTTACAGATTTTTTTTGACAGTTACATTTTATTTTTTCTGGAAACTTAAACTATGTGAAATGTTCAATTACTTCATAATGTCAGAAAAATCACCTTGTTCTTCAGATTGTGGGCCTCGAGAACTTTATAGTTTTCTCTTTTCAGTGATTCTGTATTGAGTTTATTTATATAAATGAGAAGAACTAAAATATTTGCCACAATTAATATATTACAAATAAACTTAGGGAAGTGATTGTAATGTTGCTAAAAATATTAAAAGTGCTTTGGGGGAAAAAAGTGACTTTCTTTAGTCCAAACTAATAAACTGAAGGAGGTGTTATCTGTTTTTGAATCAGAATGCTGAAAGTATAAGATTTTAAAATGTTGAGATGAGAAAAGATATTGTTCTGTAGTTTTATTATAAGTTTTTGTCGGGTTTTGATATCAGGGTAATCCTCATCTTATAGAATGTTTCCTCTTTTCAATATTCTGGAATTATTTCTGTACAATTTGTATTATAAATGTTTGTTGTAATTCAACTGTAAATTCATCTTTTCTGGAATCTTTTAATTTAAAGATTTTAAGCTACAAGTTAAATTTATTTAATAGATATATAGAGCTATTCAGTTTATTTACTTTTTTGTGCTAACTTTCATAGTTTTTGTCCATTTCATCTCTGTGAAAAATCAATAAAATATATTTAAAAAAAATATTCCCTTATCAATTATATTGATCTTTTTGAAATAGCACTTTTTAAAATTCTTTGAATTTCCCTAATGTTTTTCTGTTTCTGATTTCATTGATTTTTGCTCAGATCTTTATTATGTACTTTATTTGGCCTAAATTAAGTTTAATTGTATCATTTTATTAGTTTATTGGGTCAAAAATTAAGTCATTTTGAGACTCAAAAATATTTGAGAATTTTTTCCTTTACTGATATAGGCATTTAGTGCAATAACATTTCACAAATTTATGCACAACACGAAATTTTATATGCTGTGTTTCTTTTAATTTAAACAAAATAACTTTACCTTGTTTCTTAAATCTTCTTTAATTTATGAGTTCTTTAGTTTCCAAATATTGGAAGAATTTCTAGCGATCCTTCTGTTACTGATTTCTAAAGTATTTCCATTGAATTCAGGGCCTATACTTCGCCTGATTTTATTCTCCCCAGCTTTTTGAGACATGTTTTATGGCCCAGATTTGGTCTCTCCTAATAAAAATGTTCTATGTACATTTGAAATGAATGTGCTTTCTGATGTTGTGTGGAGTGCTCTATAAATGTCAATTAAGTCCGACTGGTTAATAGTGTTGTACCAATCTTCTGTATCATTTCTGATTTTCTGCTACTTGTATTGTTAATTATTTAGAGGATGTATTTATATGTCAATATAATTGTAGGTTGGTCTATTTGTCCTTGAATTATTAGCAATTTTACCTCACATGATTTGAATTTCTGTCTTCAGGCACATAAATATTTGGGATTATTATGTCCCATTCATGAGCTACTTTATCATTATGAAAAATAATTAATGTTTTTTGCTATGAATCTACTTTTGTGATTTTAATATAGTCACTCCAGCATTATTTTAATTAATGTTAGCATAGTATATCTTTGTTACATTATTTATCCTAATTTGTTTTTATATTTAAAAAGTGTTTCTTATAGGTATAATATAATAGGGTCTTAGTTTTATATTCAATCCAATATTGTTTTTTATCCTTGTTATTATCATTATAATTTTTTATCTTATTTTATTTTTTTGTGGTTAGACAATCATATATTTTACAGAGTGGTCCCCCTGATATTTCAAGTACCCCCGCCTTGCCCGAACATAACTATTACCTCTCCCGAGCCACTCCCACTCATCAGCACATGCCCTCATCCCAGTGTCTATGTCCATTGGTAATGCTTATATGCATGGTAATGCTTATATGCATGCTTACAAGTCCTACCCCGCTCCCCTGCCTTCCCTCTGAGGTTTGACAGTCAGTTCCATGCTTCTCTGTCTCTGGATCTATTTTTGTTCATCAGTTTATGTTGTTCATTATATTCCACAAATGAGTGAGATCATGTGATATTTATCTTTCTCCAACTGGCTTATTTCGCTTAGCATAATGCTCTCCAGTTCCATCCATGCTGTTGCAAATGGTAAAAGTTCCTTCTTTTTTATAGTGGCATAGTATTCCATTGTGCAGATGTACCACAGTTTTTTAATCCACTCATCTGCTGATGGGCACTTAGGCTGTTTCCAAATCTTAGCTATGGTAAATTGTGCTGCTATGAACAAAGGGGCACATATATCCTTTCTGATTGGTGTTTCTGATTTCTTGGGATATATTCCTAGAAGTGGGACTGCTGGGTCAAATGGGAATTCCATTTTTAAATTTTTGAGGAAATGCCATACTGTCTTCCACAGTGGGTGCAACAGTCTGCATTCCTACCAGCAGTGCACTAGGGTTCCTTTTTCTCCACATCCTAGCCAGCACTTTTCGTTTGTTGATTTGTTAATGATAGCCATTCTGACAGGTGTGAGATGGTACCTCATTGTCATTTTGAATTGCCTCTCTCAGATGATTAGTGACTTTGAGCATGTTTTCATATGTCTCTTGGCCTTCTGTATGTCCTCTTTCGGGAAGTGTCTATTTAGGTCCTTTCCCCATTTTTTTAGGTTGGGTTGTTTATCTTCCTTTTGTTAAGTTGTATGAGTTCTCTGTAAATTTTGGAGATTACAGTAAACCCTTATCGGAGATAACATTGGCATATATGTTCTCCCATGCAGTGGGTTTTCTTATTGTTCATTATAATTTTCTACTTTCTTTCATGTCTTTTGTTATTTCTTGGGTGCCAAATATTGTTAATTTTAACTTGTTGACTGCTGAAAATGTGTATATTCACACAATATTTTTGACATTTTTCTGGGGTATAGTCACTTGAAAAGAGTTAGATCCTTTCTGATATTACTTTTAAAACTTTTGTTTAGAGGGCCTGGAATAGTCTTTGCTTAAGACAAATTACTCACCCTCCAAAAGCATTAATTCTTATGGATTGACTTGTGTTCCCCCAAATCAATGTTAAAGCCCTAACTCCCAACATGACTGCATTTTTAGATAGGGCCTTTAAAGAGGTCAAGTTCCAAGAGGTCATAGAATGGGGCCTTAACCCATTAGGGTTTTGCTCTATAAAATAGAGAGACAGGAGTAGAACATGCTCAGAGAAAAGGCCATGTAAGGACGTCAGAAGAATGAGACTGTTTGCAAGCCAAAAAGAGAGGTTTCATCAAATATCAATGCTGCTGGCACCTGGATCTTGGACTTGGAGCTCTAAGAACTGTGACAAAATAAAGGATGTTGGTTAAGCCACTTAGTCCGTAGTATTGCTATGGCAGCCTAAGCAGACTGGTACCCTGATGTTCTGTAAATGCGTGGTTTTCCAGTCTGGGTGGTGGGAGCAGGCATTATTACCAACACTTTGGAAGCCCCAAGTGCTGTTACTTCTAATCCTTCTGTATTTTTTCTTTTCCCAATTATGGATATTTTCCTTATGTGCATGGACTAATGAATATTCAACTGAAAATCGCTGGGAACTTTTTCAAATCCCTGGATCTTTTTCAAATCTTTCTGTGCAGTTTTCAACCTCCAGGTATTCTGCTATCCTGTGAACTCTAGTTGCTTTGGTCTTCTGAACATTCAAATTTTTCTCAACTCCAATAGTCCATTAGGCTTCCACAGAGATTACCTTGTCTTCTTGTCTTTTAGGGACCACACTGCTTCATAGCTTGATGCCCAGTTATTTGAAAAGCATTTTTATATAATTTCTCCATTTTATAGTTGTTAGTCTGGGGAGAAAATCTATTCCCAGAAAGGAATATTTTCCACTTAAAAGAGTGAGTTACAGAGTTTTGTGAAACACTATTTTTAAAAACAAGAACAAAAGTACCATAAAACCAAAGAGGAGAATAATGGATTTAAACAATTTAAAAATTGTTGCATTATTTGAGAATCTTACATTGTTTGATATACAGTGCAATTATTAAAATGCATATTTTAATATCAAGGATGATCTTGTAAAGAGTAACACAAGAGGTTAAACTAAAAAGCTCAATAAGAGAAAAACAAAATACTAAATCTATAGATTAAGAAAAAGAAATTGAAGCAGAATGGTGGTGTGAGGAACTTAGCTGACTTCCTCTCCCCTCAAATAACCACTTAACTATTAAAAAGTATCTCAAAATATAATAATTTAAGTGTCTGGAAAGAAATACATCATGTAGAGAAACATTTCCAAACACAAACAAATGCCTGTATAACCTTGTCATGTACAAGAATGTCCACCGAAGCTTTATTAATGGAAGCCAATGTTCTGAAGTTACCCAATCACCATAAAATTGAAATGAAAATATATTTTGGTATATTCATGAAGTGGAAAAATCCAAAGCAATGAAAAATAATTTACTATATGTAGTAATATGGCTGGATCTCACAGAAATAATTTGAGTGAAAGAAGTCAGACATAAAAGAATACATACTATATAATTCTATTTATATTAGTTCCAAGAACTGGTGAAATAGAGTAGTGAAAATGTTGACCAGAAATAGGAATGAAGGAGCCTTCTGGACTATAAGAAATGTCCTCTATACTGATCTTGGCTAATTATGTGGATGTAGAAAAGAAGATTATTGAGATTTAACCTTGAGATGTGTGATCTTTTCTATGTATAAGGTTGTATATGTATGTATATATATTCCCTATAGCAATAGTTGGGCTTATGAATTTGAAATAAGAATCTGGGCTGCAAAAATATTTTATCGTAAAAGAATAAGAAAACCTGTCATGAACAAACTCATAGGAACTCTTATAAACAGAAAAAAAGGAATTCACGAAGAGTATTGATAGACAATAACCAAAGGAAATTTGGTATCAGAAATAAAAACAAACAAACAAAAAAACGGGGGGAGTGGTATATTAGGGAAATTATTTTTTAAACTAAATTTAGCTATATGGACAACCAGAAAGCCTTATCTAAAATTGTTCTATTGATGGTGTGGGACAAGATAGATTTGGAGTTGGGAACTTAATGAGTAGTGAAAAATGACAATAGAAAATTTTGAAGAAAACTCCTTTTAGAAATGTGGCTTTGACATATAGAAGAGAAATAAACTGCTAGCTCAGGTAAAGTTTTATTATTTTTCCATTTATTCTGGTTCACAAAAGATAAGAGTCTACATGTTTAAATATATATTAATATGGGAATAGTTGATTAGAAAAGAGTAACAGTTGACAGTATTAGTGTTTTTAAAATGGGAAGAAATGATTGCCAGAGTCTAGTCAGAAGATCTGATCATTGGTAACAGTGTGAAATTTTGTCTTTCATAAAAGAGGAAAAGAAAAGCATGGTTATGTGAGCAAGTAAATCTTACAGGAATTCTCATCTCAGGAAATATTTCTTATTCTTCTGTGAATAAAGAGTTAAGTTTAATCCTAGAATTGTTTAATCATATTCAGCTGAAGTGAGTGTTCGTTTTTGTTGAGATTCTCAAGAAAGAGAATATACAGAAAGGTAAGATGAGGCTTACGACTAAATCCTAAAGGGAAGAGTAGTCAAATACTACCAAATATCACTGAGAGCTCTGGAGAAGCAAGGACCACTATGTCTTCATCAGATCTGGCAACATGGTTGGGGCAAAACCACACCTGAATGAGTAGAATAGTCATAGTTTTAATATTACACATTTCTGGGTATATTTTATCAAATGTATTTATTGTATATTAGAATAAAATTAGAAAATCTAATATACTCTTACTTTTAAAAGCACATGCTTTTTAAGAATATTAGTCATTTGAAATATTTAGTAACTAACTGACCAAAGATTATGTACTTATTACATATATAACTTTATAAAACTACCCTATGAAGGTTGTGTGTGTGACTATATTTTGTAGATAAGGAATTAAGTCTCAATATATAAGCCAAAGCTATTCAGTTAATAAGTTAATAAGAAGTGATTCAAACTCAGGTCTGTATAACTCCAAGAAATAGCCTTTAGTATTCATATGCATTAGCCAGTAAGAAAGAATTATCCAATATACCTTATAATTTGAAAAGTTTAGTCAGGTCATGGTTCTGCATGGAACGGAAGCACACCATCTGAACCATGGTTATTGTTCACTTCTGAGAGATTAATTTGTCACAGCTCCCAGGCTTCCAGTTATTAAACACAGCATGAAAATATGTCAGTATTATAGTTTAAACAAAATTTTAAGTATAAGAAACTGCACCAAATGAATATGTCATAAAGTCCCATCATTTAGCCTCATAAGCAATAGTATATTCAGGGCAAATCCAATAAAAATGACAAAAGTTTACTACGTAAAAATAAAAAATAAGTAAAAGCAAAAGACAGTATAAAAAACAACTACACAATTTGCATATTTGTGCATAAAAATTTCCATTGATTTCAGGCTGCAGATTTTAATGTGACATAATAGATGTTTTGCATATGTATTTCTGCTAGCAATATGTTACATTTCAGGTACATTAGCAATTTAAAATTGTGAAAAAATGTGTAATTATTGAAAGAATAACAAAAGTGTGAACATATACATTGAGTTTTTATCTTATTTTGGTTTATAATTACTCTATTCTTTCATTTATGATAGCATTCTGCTTACAGAAAAATTTTTTCCCTGCATAAACATACAAAATAGACAGCCCTTTATCTGAGATAATGTATTCGCTTTTCGGAACAATAGCTTTCAGAATAAAATAATTCAAGGCTGTTTAGAAAAGGAAGAGAACCTTCTAGATCTCTAAATATTAATCATAATTGAGTATGCTTAGGTAAATGAAAGAATTTAAAGAAAGTTAGAAAACTGAATCCTCTCTCTGAGATTAAGTCTTGGTAGAATGAAATACAATCAACAAATGTATTAAATTGGGGTTCAGACTTTCTTTCCAAGAATGAGAGTGGATCAAAGCAGATAACATTAGAGACATCTGACAGCGGGGTTAGAAATCAGACTTTAGACCAGAAAATGTTGTTTAAGTTTGGGGGTAAAGCCAAACATTGCCATTGAGGAGAGAGAGAGCGAGAGAGAGAGAAGAAATTTGAAGAAGAGGAAACTGAAAATGTTCCACAGGACATGCAAATTCCATTTCAGTGCATCCCAAGTATGAGATAGAAACTCACTTCCAAGCATTTAGGGGATGAGACCACTATCCAAGGACTGGAGACTCAAGATCAGAGTAAGGCTAGGAGTAAACTGATCCAATATTGAAGGAATAATTGATCCTGACTTGTATTTTATCTGGCTAAAAAGGGATAATCCTTAGGGTTTGAATCAGTACTGAATTTCTAAGGAAACTATAACTGGGACAACTATGAAGTATAAACACTGCAGAGACAAGGGCTCAATCTGTCTACTACATGCAAAGTCTTTGCAGAATAAATGTTTTAAATATATCTGGTGTTCCCATGCCCGATTATTCACTGATTCAGGTTGAAATAATGCAACTACATTGAGATTATCACATAGGCTCTGGTCTTGCATAAAATCTTCTTTATCAACGTTGATATACAGAAGCTCAATACTTGAAATTATAACGTCATGTCCCATCTCTAAGGATTACATTGCTTACACAAATAAGACGATAGTCTGCATTTTGTAAGAAAACTAAATAATGAAAAGAAATAAATGAGATCCGAGGCTAGGAAATTTCATTTTAGGTAATAAAATCTAAAAGGCTTGCAGGATTTATTTTTTCTCATATAAAGTACTAAAGCGTGGGTGGGAGGAATGGGGAGAGAGGCCAGTATATACTGCATGCCTTTTTATGAGCCATATAGTTCAATATGCATTTGTTTCTTTTTAAAATTTTATTTTATTGTTTAAAGTATTACAGATAGTAGTACATATGTCTCCTTTTTTCCCCCCTTGACATTCCCCCGGCCTCCCCTACCCCCCAGTGTCTTGTGTCCATTGGTTATGCTTATATGCATGCATACAAGTCTTTTGGTTGATCTCTTATCCTCCCCCACAACACTCCCCAGCCTTCCCACTGTATTTTGACAGTCTGTTCAATGCTTCTCCGCCTCTGTATCTATCTTTTTGTTCATCAGGTTATAATGTTCTTTATTATCCATAAATGAGTGAGATCATGTGGTGTTTTTCTTTCACTTCCTGGCTTATTTCACTTAGCATAATGCTCTCCAGTTCCATCCATGCTGCTAGCAAATGGTAAGAATTCCTTCTTTTTTATAGCAGTGTAGTATTCCATTAGCAAATATTGCCATTTTACATATTAGTACCCTGAAGGTACTAAGCATCTCTTTATATAGGTAATAAGGGATACAGATCTGTTTTAAACTGCACTGTATCTTTCCAAAGATTGTCTTATTTATAATATAGCAGACTCCTTGTAAAATTGTAAAATTGAACCTAATTGTAAAATTGAATCTAATAAAATCACTTGGCTATTTATATCATTTATGTAACAGGGCATAAAACAATGACTTTGACATGCCTTTGAATAATCAGATGCAGAACATCGTCCTATGTTTAGTTAATATGTTTATGCATCGTAATATAACGCTAATAGTTTCCTTACTACTCAATTCTTGGCTTGGTGTCTTATTAGTGGTTTTAAATACACTCTAATTTCCTTTGATTAAATATTAATCTTTTTTATAGTAAGACTGTAGGCAATTTATTAATAGTTTACACAGGAAATACATTTTCAATTATATTCTTCTGAACACATTCCAATTTTCCCTTTTCAGTATAATTTTGCCCCTTTTCTGATTGGTATTATGAAGTGGCATTTCACTTAATTAATGTTTTTATGTAGACTGTAAAATTGGCTTCACTATGGATTGACATAGTCAATGTTATGAATAAGAAATATCATTAACATTAGCTATATACATCTGGCAATTTTTAATTCATTATTCCATATACATATATTTATGGACTCAAAGTCTCCCTAAAACACACACTTATGTGTATGTACACATTAAGAAGTGACTAAAACATATACTATATAGGAATTCAATTTAGAATAACAGAAGCTTGTGAATTTATATGACCAGTAAATGAATATTACTCTACTTCTTACATTTTTATGGAATATGACCTAAAATTGAGGAAATATTTTCTGATACATATTCAATCTCATCTTGAGACAAAGTCTTTGAATACTCTGTGAGAATGTTTTCTTCTTTCTCCTTTAGGTTTAGAAAAGGCAAGTTTCCCAACTTGTGGGGAGTAAAAGAATCATACTAATGTTTAAACCTTTAAAAATCTATAAATATTTATTATTAGCAGAATTTTTAAAAGTGATTTATGTTCAAATAATCCTAATGGTAGTTTTTGATAACTAATGAAAGCTTGCTTATGAAAATAATAGACTGTAAATGTGTGTATATATATATTTTGCTATCTAAAATTTTACCAAAATTAGTATGTTTAAAAAAATCAAGTATTTTCTATGTATAACAAAGCATTATTTGCATATTAATTAGTTTTTCAATTGTTTATAACTTTTGAAAGTGATATATTTTATTTTTAAAAAATATTGGTCTTAATTCAATTCAATTTAAAGCAAACTCTATTGTCAACCTGGTTGTAAGCCATGACATTATTTTTAAAGTATTTTGTCAACCTCCAAAATAACATGGACTCTTAAAAATGTATGTGTTTCTGTAATTATAAAAAATTGATAATAAGTCTAAAATATATGCCTTAAAACTGATTTTTCTTATTAAGAGAAAATACTAAAATGCACTTGGAATGAACATTATCAAAGGTGTTTTGATATTTAAAAAATATCTTGGGTGAAAAATCTAGAGGTTGAGTTCCTATATTGATATCCCAGGTAAAGTAAATGTCATGTGACCCCACCAAAAGGAAGAAGTCACTTTGCAATGCCCACAAATGCCCCCTGGAGATACAGTGGTTCCCGAAAGACAGAGCGTTTAGTCAGTTCAGGGGAAATTAGCCTTAAAGAATTAACTGGTTGTAGGTGAGCTTTGAAGTGTTTGGTATGACAAATAGTAATGAGTTTAGACGTGGTGGTTGCAGAAGACAGAAAACAGAGATAATGCAGGAAGGTTCCTGTATAAAAAAGGTCTGTGTATACACAGTTTGAACTGTCACATGTCTCTTTCATTGAAGGGCAAAGCAAAGTTGTGCATATTAAGATCTATAGTTCATTCATTTCTGCTCTCTGGGAAAATGGTTGAACCTTGTTAATTTTTTTGGATGGCTCCTCTTTGTCATACAGAGGAGTTCCTATAAAAGGTATGTCTACTGGAAGACAGAAATTCTCATGGAATCCTCACAAACCATCAGAAGAGGAAAAGTTTTAGTTCTGGAGCTATTTATAGATACCTCACTGGAAAAAATATATTCAGCTTCTGGAGGTTGCCTTATACTTAGAAAATGAAAACAATGACAAGCTTATTGGGTGGTTTAGGCTCCCCAGATCTCTTTTACTATGTAATAATACCTACATAAAATTTAGAGACGAGATTTCTGAGCCTTAAATCCAGGAAGTGTAAGAGTGTTTAAATATGCAAAATCTATTTTTATTTCTGAGGATTTGATTAAAGCTACTTGCCATCTAGCTTTGTGAATATGTTAACCCCGGTAAAGTGAAGTGAGGCACTGCTCCCACCGTCTTTTTATTTTATTTTCTACATTACAGATATTGTTTCAAACTTCATTTTATCACACACATTTCTTCATTTACTCAGGTGGATATTACAATCCCAATGCCAGCCTTAATTTTTCAAATATTCACTTGGCACTGTGAGCAAAACACTTTTGAATCATTTTCCAGATATATTGATAATTTTATTCCGGTGACCTAACCCATTCTAATTTGTTTGCAATGAAGCAGAGTACAGGCTTTGGATTCAATACTATTTTCCAAGGAAAGTAAGAAAATCTGCTTTGCATTTAAGACTATGATGTAATGTCTCACATTTGCAGATTATTTAAAATGAAAAACAGGTTTTCACCACTTGGAAGCCTATATATTCATTGGTGTTCAAGACAGGCAGAGTACACTTTCAACCGGTGGGCCTGATCAGAGCAGGTGACATTAAAGAATTAATAAGTTCAAGTTCCAAACTACAGTCCATGCTTCAATTAATAATGTTCCTTAAAAATAAGAAGTTGTTTACCAAGCTGATCGCAGATTAAAAAAAAAATACAAAACTCCTCTGAGACATGACTATGCCCAAGGGATTGCTTTCACTTCATTGTTTATAATAACTACGAACAAAGAGCTGCAAAAGCTCATCTTGCCATGAGACATCCTGACAATCTGCCAGTTTAGTCACCAATAATAATGAGACTGGCACCAGCCATCAGCTCAGTGCTAATCTAATGAGGGCCTGCTTCATTCACCCACTGATATTACAGCAGCTGCTAAGCACCCGATGTTTAGGACATACAAACAAGAGGTGTGTCTCCAACCAGTTGAAAGATAATTATCCCCACAATATGGCCTTGATAGCATGCAGAAGCAGCAGCATTTTACTTTTCTGTGAGATTTCCTAGAGATAGAATATCTTGTCAAGATTATAAAATTAATGAGGTCATCTGCCTATGCTAGGCTTGGAAAGGGCTCATTTAGTTGTTATTGTTGCTGATGGGGTTTTGTTGTTTTGCTTGTCTTTTCCCCCAGTTATCCACGCAGATGAGAACATACATGTGATTTACGGACTTGTGGATATAAGGACCATGTGATGTCACTTCCTTCACTTAGTTCCTGGGGTGAATGCAATTATGAACAGATGGGCAAATGACATGATTCCACTGCTAATGAACTTCCCTACTGGGGAAGAGGACAGTGCATTACCCTTTTGTACTTCAGAATCTTAATTATCACTTTTTTTTCCAGTGTGATTATTACACATGCAAGCATCTTTGAATTTAAGTCATGTTGATGGAGCATTATGGACATCATTAACAGCCTCTGTTCTGGCAGGGAAGCAACACATGCTTATGAATGCTGTAGAATAAGACATTTAGCACAGGCAGAACTGTCACACTGGATTCTAAATAAAACATCTACAAAGGAGGGGAGATCTTAGTAAACATGTCATTTGTTTGTTAGGAACAAATGCCAGAGAGATCTAAGAATCTGTTCAAGGTAGAGAAATGTTGTGCATGCTTGAAACCATATGTGAGAAGCCAAAGTACCTATTTGTTGTTGGAGAGAGAGAGAGAGAGAGAGAGAGAGAGAGAGAGAGAGAGAGAGAACTCATGGACACGGACAAGTGTAGTGATTGCAGCAAGGAGGGGTGTGAGGGGGTGGGTGGAGGTAGAAGAGGATACAGAGGTGATACATAGTGATGGGGAAAAAATAAAGAAAATAGAAGCTAAAGGATCCTTTAATTTAACCATAGCTATAATCCAGTACTGTTATTATTAAAATTATTCATAATGTACTGAATATATTCCCTATCATGTATAAAATATTTTCAGTCAAGATATCATAATTGCCCTGTCAGAAGGTCTAGATAATCCAGTTATTTACATAGCAATTTGAGAGGTGTATTACAAAAACTGGGTCACATCCTCATCCTAAAAAACATAGGTCTATTCCTGAAAATTCTTGATATAAGTAAACAAATCAGAATATCAATTTATTTTAGACAATCTAGACATGAAATCCACTTTACAACAGGCCTGAAGTTAAATAGAGTCAACTTCAGCTCTAAAGCTTAGAATATTTGAAGCACTGGAATGAATTCTGTGACTGTATATCTTAGTGACATGCTAAACCTAATGTTCCCCAGAATTAGGGCTGCCATTCATAAAAATAAATATAGGAATGCAGTTAAAATTGAATATCATATAAGCAACAAATTATTATAATGTAAAATTTCTTGTTAGTAAAATAGCTCGTTTTCCTAAGTTTTCCGATTTTAGTTTGTCTAAAATGGTATTTTAATTATATTAAATCCACCTAAATGATATTTTAACCTATTTGGGCATAAAGATCACAAGAAAAAAATTAACCTAAGGTTATTACCTTATTTAAAACTAGAGGCCCGGTGCATGACAATCGTGCACTGGAGGGGGGGGTTCCTCAGCCCGGCTTGAGCCCTCTCGCAGTCCAGACTCTTCAGGGGGTGTCTGCCTGCTGGTCAGCATGAAGACATCCCTCTTGCAGTCCGGGCCTCTCACAGTCCGGGACCCTTAGCTCCTTACCGCCCGCCTGCAGCGGAGGTGGGAGAGGCTTCCGCCACCACTGCTGCGCTCACCAGCTGTGAGCCCAGTTTCTGGCTGGGTGACACTCCCCCTGTGGGAGTGCACTGACCACCAGGAGGCAGATCCTGCATTGAGCACTGACCTTGTGGTCAGTGTGTGTTATAGCAACCAGTCGTTCCTCTGTTCGGTCAATTTTCATATTAGAGTTTTATTATATAGGATTGCTTTACTAATGCAATAAAACATTCGTGTATAGCTTTTATTTTCCAGGCTACGTGCTTTGGAAAATAATATAATAAGTCTTTGTATTCATTTCCATTGTTATTTATAAAAAAGTACCACCAATTTAGTGGCTTAAGATATACATGTATTATCTTGTACTTCTAGAGGCCAGAAATTCAAAATGACTCTCACTAGACTAAAATCAGTGAGGTTCTGGGGGAAAACCTATTTTCTTGACTCTACAGCTCCAGGAAGCCACCTGTATCCTGTGGCTTGTAGCTTCTTTTCTTCACCTTCAAATATAGGCTTGTGGCATCTTCATATCTCTCTGATACTGACACTCATCTTACTTATAAGGACCTTGTGATGACATGGGGCCTACATTGATAATCCAGAACAATCTTCCCATTGCAAAACTCTTAATCACATCTGCACCATTCCTTTTGCAATATTAGGTAATGTATTAACAGGTTTCAGAAATCAGGACTTAATAATCTTGGCAGTACATTTTTCTACCTTGCATAGGCATTATAAACAAATTTAGTCAATCCACCAATTATTTATTTAATTTATGATTAGTAAACTCAAGTTCTTTTCCAGATAATGGGCTTGCTCATAGGGAGACATAGATAATATATAGAATCTGTACCCTCAAGAATTTCTGTGGAAGAGACTGATAAAGAAGTTGACAAATTATAGACAATAAGGGCTCCTTGGCACATGACCACATATAAGGGTACCTAAGTCTATCTGAAAGATGGAGTAGTGAAAGAAATATTATTAAAGGGGGGAACATCTGAGATAAGTTATGAAGGATATTTAAAGTGGACCTGATGGGAAAGGTATGGCAGGTATTCCCTAAGAAAGAACAGAATGTGCAAAGGCAAGGAGACAAGGGTTCTTAAAATAATAGTAAGTCATTAGATATTTATTGGGGAGGGGTGAGTGATGAGGGATGAACAATAAAGCTGAAGCTGAAACAGAAGCCTAGATCATGGACAGCTTTATATGATAACTAAAGAGGGAACTACAGGCATTAAGATATTTTAAACTGGAGAATTATGAGATCAAATATGCACATAGAGAAAGGTTAATGGTGTAATTATGAATATTGTATGAGAATGAGTCAGCCTGATCTGATAGGCTACTTGTGACTCAAATATTTCTATAGATCACATATGAAGTTGTTTTGATTATAGGTAGTGGTAATAAGTCTGAAAAGAAGGTGGGCATCAATAAGGCAGATAAAAATCATATTTCAGGAGCAACTAAATATGAAGATTATAAGGTTTGACTAAGAGTTTTCCACATTGCTTGCTTAGGTAACAAAGAGTTGCCTTTCTCTGAAATATAAAATACAGGAATCAGTTGAGCTACAAGGATGATGGGTTTAGTTTTTGACAATAAAATTGCAGTACTATTAGAATTACAAGCCACACTGTTGAATATATAATATCTGAGGCTCCTTATAGAAGTTAGGATTACAGAGATAGATTTGAAATTTATTTACATACTGATGATGAAGCCATAACACTACTTGAGATATTGCAGGAAACATATCTAGAAAAAGAAGTCAAGAAGGCTGAGTAGAATATGATGAAAACTAGTTGTCTGAAAGGACATACAAAGGGAAGTGCCATAAAGCAGACTAGCCAGAGGGGTAGAGGGAAAACAAATAGAAACCATGTCATGAAAAGTACAATAGGAGAAAGTTTTAAGGACTAGATAGAGGTCAAAATTACATATGATAGTAGCTAATAAAGATTTAATTTAATTTGGAAATTAGAGAAAATTATTTACCTTGTCAAAAATAAGACCCTATCAATCTATAACATAATTGAAGAGATTATATATAAAGAAAAATAATATTATATATAAGCACACACATGCAAACATAGAAATCACATGAATTTGGATCAACCTATAAGTGAAATAGCTGCTATTCCTTATCTGATTTCTTATTCTGCTCTTTCCAGTTTCAGCTTTGTGTTTTGTTTATCAAGTGGCTCAGTACACACAGATTTAACTGACCTGTGTCCTTTCTTCCTCTGTCACTTCAAGATATGGCCAATTATGTCCTCATTTCTGGAAATCATAGGCATATATTTTTCTTGGAAGAACATGAAAAATATGAAGCTCTTGCTATTTCAAAAATAGTCATCTTAGTTGAAAGGATTTAGACTTATGCCAGACATGAAGCTTCAGTCAAAATTTTATCATTGTCTTTTGATCCAAGGATTCTCTAAATCGAACACTATTCTAATAGTCTACTCTCCTTTCTAGAGTAAAATTTGAAAAATAATAAGGGATCTTTTTTTTAAATATATTTTATTGATTTTTCACAGAAAGGAAGGAAAAGAGATAGAGAGTTAGAAACATCGATCAGCTGCCTCCTGCACGCCCCCTACTGGGAATGTGCCTGCAACCAAGGTACATGCCCTCGATCGGAATCGAACCCAGAACCCTTCAGTCTGCAGGCCGACGCTCTATCCACTGAGCCAAACTGGTCAGGGCAATAAGGGATCATTTATGTTTAGGTATACCTCAACTAAACTTATATCTATTTTCTTTAGATTCATAATAATTAGAATGTTATAACTTCCCCTAAAATATTTTCTGTTTAAGTATCACCTTACAGAGATCATTCTGAATTCTCTCATCCTGCAGGATAAAAATGCATTCTGTAGTTTTAAAACATTGGCTTAAGTTTCCATAACAACCCAATAAATAAAATAGAAGGAGAAACATAAAAACAAATTTATTTTAAATCTACAATATAATATCTATAATAATAAAAGCATGATATGCAAATTGACTGAACTGCCAAACAACAGAACAACCATTTGGACGACTACACTATGACACCAACTGGTGCCAGGCCAGCCAAGGTGGGTGTGATGTGATTGGTTGGGGGCCCCCTATTGCCCCATAATTGCCCCACAGAGGGAGGCCCAGGACATTGGCTAGTGAGGCAATCAATCAGGGGGCTCCACAATCACCCCAAAGAGGGAGGCCCAGGCTACCCGGGGGCGGCACTGCAGCGGGTGGGCGGGGTCTCCCTCTGTGGGGCGATCGATCACGGGGCTCCAAGACTGCAAGAGAGCCCAGGCCGGGCTGAGGGACCACCCTGAGTGCATGAATTTCTTGTACTGGGCCTCTATTTTTATATAAGAATTGGAAATCATGCTTGAGATTTGAAGACTTTTTAAACTTTTAAATAATCACAGATTTGCATTGCAGTTTTTTTATTACTCCTCTACTGATGGGCATTTGGACTGTTTCCACATCTTGGCTATTGTAAACAAAGCTTCTATGAACATAGGGATGCATATATTCTTTCGAATTGGTATTTTGGGACTCTTAGGCTACATTTACACAATAGAATACTATGCGGCCATAATAAAGGAGGAAATCTTCCCTTTTGTGACAGCATGGATGGACCTGGAGATGATTACGCTAAATGAAATAAGCCAGTCAGATAAAGACAAATACCATATGACCTCACTTATATGTGTAATAAAATGAAGAAAATTAACTGATGAACAAAATAAAAACAGAGGTATGCAATATGTGATTTTGAATTGAATCATGGCCCACCTTTTTTTTAAAGGACATTATTGAGGCAATTGGTATTCAGCTCTGTAAATTAGAAAATAAAATTGCATTAATTATCAAAGTATAATATTGTACAATTAAGCTGTATTACAAATATAATAATTACATATGAAAATGTTTTACTAACAGAAAATATACACAGGCACCATGTCTGCAACTCACATGCAAATTGTTTAGAAAACATAAAATGTACTTATATAGACAGAAAATTATAAAGAAATATGGTACATATTAACAATTAAGGAATCTGGTTTTTAGGTATATAGTAGCTTTATGAATTACTTGTACAACTTTTCCCTAAATCTGAAATTTTTCAAAATAGAAAGCTAGAAAAAGGGAACATATTTTGTTACAAAATATAAACATCCAACTTTAAGGCTAGACAACATAGCTTAAATTTTAGGAGACAAATTGCTCTAGAGGTACAATACCAGTTCTTCCACTTATCAGTTGTAGTATCTTGTGCAAGTTATTTTACTGGCTTTGTCTCAGTTTCCTTGTCTACACTAATAAAAGAGAAACATGGTAATTAGCGTACGACCACTACCCTTCCCATTGGGTAATCAGCATATCCTTATGCAAATTAACTGTCAGCCAAGATGGCGGCTGGCAGCCATGCACTGAAGCGAACAGGGAGGCTTGCTTGCTCCAGTGATGGCAGACTCCAGCATCCCCGCCTGACTTGCAGGACTCTCAGCTGCAACTCTAAGCAACTATGTTGCAAATATAGAAGCTAAACAAAACCCCAGAAACCTGCGTTAGTCAGCCGGGCTTCAGCAAGCCTGACCGCAACATTGTATCAAATACAGAAGGGAAACAAAAGCAAGAAACCTGCTTTCAGCAGCGAGGCCTCAGAGCTAAAGCTGGCCCAGACT
>NW_005871059.1:9026565-9063620 GCF_000147115.1 Myotis lucifugus | reverse complement strand
GCTGCACCTAGGGATTGGGCCTGCCCTCTGCCCCCAGGAGCAGGCCTAAGCCAGCAGGTCATTATCTCCTGAGGGGTCCCAGACTGGGAGAGGGCACAGGATGGGCTGAAGCACCCCCTCTCCCCACTGAGTGCACAAATTTTTGTGCACCCAGGCCTCTAGTCTATTATAAAAATTGAATAGTTACATATTGAATCATCCTATATAATAAAAGGCTAATACGCAAATCGACCGAATGGTGGAACAATACACACTGACCACTAGGGGGCAGACGCTCAATGCAGGAGTTTCCCCCTGGTGGTCAGTGTACTCCCACAGAAGTGCTGCTCAGCCAGAAGCCCTGAGCCAGGCTCACAGCTGGTGAGTGCAACGACAGTGGCGGGAGCCTCTCCTGCCTTCACAGCAGTGTTAAGGATGTCCTACTGACGGCTTAGGCCTAACCTGTCAGTCGGACATCCTCTGAGTGCTCCTGGACTGTGAGAAGGCACAGGCTGGACTGAGGGACCGCCCCCCTGCCCCTGAGTGCATGAATTTCATGCACCGGGCCTCTAGTTATATATATAAAGCACTTGGACAGAGGTTGGCACATAATGCTATATAAATGCTTATTAAATGAAATAAAATTCATTTCTTTTGCCATCTGTACTGAATCAAAGCACAACATTCTTTCTCATACTCACTATCTATGATCAATGTGTACAATATAGGAACCATGGTATACTTTGTTGAGAGATGAATTTCTATTGAAGATAGGGCACACTGCATTAATTTTAAAAGCAGGAACAAAATTAATGAGAACTATGACAAATTAAGTAGTAGCAATGCAGAGCCAGACCATCTAGTCCAATCAAGATTCAACAGTAGTGTAATTCAAATTAAAAACCAGAATCTCTTAGTTTTCTGATTAAAAATAAAAATCTATGTACCCATCTAAATTTGGACCATAGGTTTGACACTAAAAGGTAAGGAATGGAGCACTAACAAAGACAGAGTAAAGCAGACAGATGAAATTTTGTCAGTGATAACAGATGAATATAAAACTACCATTCATATTGAACATGTCACATAAAAGCTAAAAATAAAAGTTCCAGAAAATAAGCATGAAATCTGTGTATTGTGTTGTTTGCTATGAATGTTCTGGAAGTGGAATGCATAGTTTAGTCTGGATATAATTTATTTATGGATGTTTAGAAACTCTATATGTATTTAGCAGCAATGCTTATGTGTGTGTATTTATGTGTGTGTGTGTGTGTGTGTAGATGTGTGTAGATCTATATACATATATATACATACATATATATGTTTACATATTTATATTTAGATACTATTTCAGTTTTACATGGAATCAACAAAATAGACAAGTAAAGCCTGCCATTAAAAGAAGGAAAGGGAAACATTAGCTACAGTAGGGGAAAGTTTAAGCAAAGATGAAAGGAATGCTTTTGAAACACCATCACTTGAAAGGAAAGGAAGAAATAGAAAAAGTATGACATGGTTAGAAGGATTCTGGGGAAAGCGCCCAAAGAATGAATGCTGGAATTGGATCTCAGAGAGCCAGTGGACTAGGGCAAGGGACAGACATGTAAAATGGAGGCACATCTGTATTCAATCAGTGCTTTTTTCATGAATGCTCTGTTTCTCCTCTCTTTCTCTGAAATCACCCTTCCAAGAGCCCTGAGGGGTTGGAGCATGTGTGTTTCCTTCTTTCAAAGTTCTCTTGGCATTGGGAGACTTGTCTCTGTTAATTTAACACAAAACTTAAAGTGTACATAGGAAAGGTTTTCCTCAACTTAGTTCAAGGACTTAATAATATTGATCTGAATTCTTGTCCTAAATTGCTGGGTTTGAAATCTACCCCAGTCACCAGACTATCTAGCTTCAGCCAGTGGTAAATGTTAAAACTGCAGTAAAATCTACCTAATCTCATTCATGGTTGATGCGACCTTCTATATTTTCTTCCCACCTGTTTTTATTTGGATTTACTAAACTTTTTTGTTGTTAATCCTCACCCAAGGATATTTTTCCATTGATTTTTCTTTTTTTTTTTTTGAGAGAGAGAGAGAGTGGAAGGGTGGGGAATAGACACAGAGAGAGAAACCTCAATGTGAGAGAGACATGTGGATTGGTTGCCTCCCACAGGAGTCCCAATGAGGGCCAGAGAAGGAGCCTGCAACAGAGGTACATGCCCTTGACCAGAATCGAATCTGGGGCCTTCCAGTCCATGGGCTCTATCCTTTGAGCAAAACCAACAAAGGCTGGATTTACTACACTTTTAAACATTAGATCATGTTTAGCTTTTTTCTCTCTTATCTCTTACATTTCTGCATTATTTTGGTTCAAATATAGGCATGGCATTGATGTTACTGAAGTACTAAATTGCTTTTTAAAGAAAGGTTTTCTTCTTTAATTTTTCTTTTATCCTTTTAAGACAGTGTATGATACTCCCCATCTAACCCACAGGAGCTATTTTTCATTGAGGTCACGAGTCCTAAAAATAATTGTAGTTTCTATAATTTCTGATTCTTATCATTTCTGATTCTCATGCTCTAATAAAGTCACTTTATTTTTCTTACCTATTTTACTTGCAATTTGATTATCACTCATGTCCTCTTTCACCGATTCTCCTTTAAACTATTCTGTTTGTTTGGTATATATAATTTTTTCCCTGTGATATCCCTTCATAGATAGCTTATCATAGTTCTAACATAACAAGATGATTCCTATTTGAATAATCTCTATCTTATTTTCTGGTGTATTTGTTGAAACATTCCAAACAATAGGCCATCATTTATAATTTTATACCAAAATTATGTTTATTTCTTATGGCCAAATTCTATTTATGCAACAAATATTCTTGAGCATTACCCATGTTCCAGGTAGTGATAGGTATTTGTGATAGAAAAAAATGGAAAAATATGTTCCAGAATTGCTCTCCAACAGAGAAAAAAAGAAATAAAAATAATGAAAAAATGTGATGAGGGTTATAAGAGAAAATTTAAAAGAAGTCCATGTGCAACAATAAAAAAAGATAATCTACTATGTGTTTGAGCATAAATGTTAGTAACATCTTCACATATAATGGCAGAAAAGATGGGGATAGAGGAACATTTAGGAAGTGAGATTTACAATAGACCAAAATGTGGATGTGTGAAATAGTACACAGCAGGACACGTTGTTAGGAGTATAGAATGCAAATGGAGATGAAAGGAGACTAGAATCAAATGATAGGGAGGTTTCTAAGCATCTTAAAATGATCTCCATTGTATCTTGAGAAGTCATTGAGAGACTTTAAGCAAAGTGGCATGATCATATTCATATTTTATAAAGATTAACATAACTTTAATAAAGAAAATTGCTTGAACAGGAAATTGAAGAGGAGGAGTTAATGTGAAAATCTTTGAACTATTAAGGCAGGCTTCACAGAAACATGAACTTCAAAAGCAGTAATAACAACTAAGAGAAGGGGGAAAATGTGAAATCTAACAAGATAATAGAATTGTGTGGCCAATTGAAAATGGGTAATGATAAGTGAAATACAGTTTCCATGTCTTTGTATTTAGCAAATAGGTTGACAATTATTTCAATAAAAAACACAAACAAAAAACAGGTAAAAGTGCAAATATGTTCTAGTCTAGAGAGTGACAGTTTGAATTGGAGTTTGTACTACCTTTGAGCCTGTGGAGGCAAACACTACTGACAGAGGTCTGAGTAAGAAATAAAGTTTGGGCATTTCTATCATATTTGTAAGTGAACTTCTGGCCATGGTGAAGATTGCCCAGGCTGAGAGAGTGGTATAGGAAGAGGCATTATGAAGTGAGATAGTGATATTCAAAATCAGAAGACAATAATAAGAGTGGGATGTAAGCTGAAACCGGTTTGGCTCGGTGGATAGAGCGTCGGCCTGCGGACTGAAAGGTCCCAGGTTCGATTCCGGTCAAGGGCATGTACCTGAGTTGCGGGCACATCCCCAATAGGAGATGTGCAGGAGGCAGCTGATCGATGTTTCTCTCTCATCGATGTTTCTAACTCTCTATCTCTCTCCCTTCCTCTCTGTAAAAAATCAATAAAATATATATATATAAAAAAGAGTGGCATGTAAGAGAATTTCCTGAGACATAACAGAAAAAAGAACCGAAATAATCAATGAGGTCAAGAAATATAAGGACTAACCTATGCTTTTTGAAACTGGTTATTAGAAGTCCTATATGAGATCATCAGGGGAATCTTTAATGGAATTAAATGAAGGAGCAAAAACCAGATTACAGGGGCATAAGAAGTACAGAAATGGAGACGGAGATGTCCTACAAAGAACCTGAGATTTGATAGAATAAAGAAATTGGGAGTGTGCTATAAGGGAATAAAAAAATCAATAGAGAGATAAGTCCTTAACCTTATAAATACTTAAACATGTTTCCAGGTAAAGGAAATTGCCAGAGGGGAGAGAGTTTGAATGTTACTACCACTGCTACTTCAATCAGTAGAGACAATTAGTAGTTCCACTTTAGAGGACATCAGGCAAAAAGGTGGGGTGGGGGAGCAGCAGTGACTTAGATCAATTATTATATCCTAAGTAATGAAGAATGTGTTATATAGTCATTCTTCCTAATCATCTAATGTGGTGTTTTCAAAATACTGATAGAAGCTTTTATTTCCTTTTGAGAAGTGACAGGGTCTTAAGCTTCTTTTTACCAACCATTTACAGTACATAACTGAGTGTTAGGGCTTACCATTCACTTAATTAGGTGACTATATTGAAAATGCAACATGCACATTATGTAAGTGGTCATCTATTTTGCCTACTAATAAAGGGAAGAATTTCTTGTTCATTGCCTGTGAATATGGTTCATTTTCTGCGTGTTGTAAATTCTTAGCTCACATGATATCTTCTTAGTAACATCTCCCCAACTATCCCATTTGTAATCACACTCCATGCGATGCTGCTACACACCTCTCCCCTCTAAATTTCCTCCCTAGTGTATGATAGCATATGTAATTTCCTTATTGGTTTATGTTCGGTATCCTGAATTAAAATTTTAATTACATGAAGGTCAAGATTTTCACCTGTTTTATTCAGTGATGAGGAGATAGAAGGGGTCTAGGCAGTCAGGGATGGGGCCCTGGGAGGGAAGTAGAACTGGGAAGTCCAAGAATGAAAGGATGCAGCCCTGTTCTGAGAAAAACCTCAGAGAAAAACAAAAGGACCCAGAACTGGACCCTGTAAGGTTTAAAGGGTATGGGACTTTGGAACATGAGACAAAGAAGCTTCACAGGCAACCCACTTGGGCCCCCTCCCTGCTGCCCCCTGCCTGCTGCAGGGGGTCCTTCTATCTCTCAAACTTTGCTTCCGCTTACCATCTTTGCCTGTGAACTCATTCTTCGATTTTGCCAGACAACGAACTCGGACCTAAACACAGCACTTTGCTTTCAGTGATGTATCCTCCACTGCCTCGAATGAAGTGTGGTAACAAGAGGAACTCAATAAATATAAATATATGTAAAAAACTATAATTAAACTATTATTCACATTTACTCCCTCATTTACAGTTGTACATTTTTTCCATCCTCCATATCCTACACTTTCACAAAGTGCTCAAAGCACCACTTCAAATTAATATATTTGTATAAAATGCTATCATGCATAGATATTATATCAATGCTCTAAAAATACTTAGGAATCTCTATTAATTGAAACAGAGTATAAGAGAAGTTTAAACTAGAAGTAAACTGGGCATTCATTTCTGGAAACTCTTCTCTTAATGAGCCTTAAAGTAAGGAAACAGCTTTAATTCTTTTGAGCTACCACTCTGGTTCTATTTAGTGTGTTACAAGTTCAGTGGTTAAATAGTTCTTTAGTTCAAGAAAATGGAAACAACTCTATTAGGCTAATGACAAGGGCTGATTTTTTTTTTCTCTCTTTTCTTTAGGACCAAGAACAAATTAAGTCACAGAAATGGATTATATCCAAACATACTGTCTTGGCTTGACACAGAGGTAATGTTCTGGTCCAGAATTACACAGCATCTATACTGTTCATGCTAAATTTGTGATTATGTAGATTGAGAGACTTGTGGAAAAGTAAACATGAAAAGAAATAAGAAATGAAAGCTAATGAGGGACAATGATTTTTCTAATGATTATAAGTTAGAGTTCATTTGTTGCCCGAAAGCCACACCTCCTGCAGAGTCATTGAGCAAACGTGACAGAACATGAGCTCAGGCCCTTGTAGACCCGCACTGATAAGCACAAAGCCTGTCATATGGAAAAGTATCTTTGACTTCCATTAAGCTCAATGGAACTCGACTGATTGTCCCAGAAAACTGAAAGCGTAGCATTCTGAATTGATCACTAAAGTGGAGGCTGGCAAACTGCCCTGGCTAGCTCTGTCTTTTGTCTGGCTGATTTCAGACAGATTTCCACAGGTCATATGTTGTTGAGGACTAGACACCGCAAGGTTTGAGACCTGGTTCCGCCACAGAACAGGAAACCAGGGAACCGGTGGGAAGGTGACCTCGCATTCTCCCACTTGAGCAAAGAACACTCAGGAAAGTGCCGGGTTGTTTTGGATCAGGTATTTCGCTTGGTTAGCAGGCAGGCATGCAGACATCACTTCAGAAAAAGGCCAGCGTAATAAAAAGGGGCCAGGAGAGTATGAAAAATCCTGATATTGGCAAATAGTGTTTCTCACACCTGGTGGAAACTTATTCTATGAGGGCATTATCTGCAGCTGTGTATCTCCTTGAGGACTTTGAAAATTTGGGAAGTTTCCACTCACTGTAGTGTCTCCTACTTCTCATAGCTGCCTCTAAGCAGAAAGTTGCTATGTCCTCTGCCATTAAATAGCATTTAAAGAAAAATATTTCACACTGCCAGTTGGTATCTTTGTATTAGTCAATCCACATTCCATTGTTTTATGCACTCACATCCAGGTGCATATACAAATCAAAGGTGATGTCAAGTATATCATTGAAATGTAGTTTTATTAAACTCCAAAACATGTCTTGTCCTTCTGATATAGAAAAATAGGGCTAGGTAGGCAGTCAGGGACAGGGGCCACATGGAAGTAGGGGGAAGGGAAGTCAGACATGGAGGCAAACAAAGGACCTAGAACTAGCTAGATGGGAACCTGGCTGGGTGGGAAAAACTTGAACCTTGACCTGACCTGGTGGGAACAATGTTGTCACCTGGACCTGAAGTGGCAGTCCTCAATCAGGTACTCCCACAGGTGGGAACTTGAAGTTTGATATAATTGGATATTGCCAGAATTCCTTGAAGAGACCAATCAGAAGCTAGCAGAGTATATTGAATATTCCCTAGACAAAGAGCTGAGAAGGATAACCCATTTGGGTCCCCCTTTTGCAGCAAGAAGTCCATATATTCCCTCCAAGCTTTGTTTCCCACCCCCCCCAAATTAGTTTACTTCCCACCATTTTTTTCCCAAGAATCCATTCTTCAGTTTTACAAGACAAAGAGCTCAGACCCGACCATATTTTGGGTTTCATTTTTCGTATTTTGGGTTTCACTTCACTCTATACTCCTTATTCCTGTCTTCTCCAAATCCACAAACAAACAAAAAAAAAACAAACAAAAATTATGTTTGAATACTTTATAGCTTCAAAGAGAAGTTAACAATTTAATTTCATATTAATTGGACCTATTTTTCGAGGCATGACCATCAGCTATGGTTTAAATAATTGAAGGCTCATAAACACCTATGTGCTCCTAGTGGGGTAAATAAAATTCTCCTCAACCAGGCCTCTGGCGGTTCATGGAAAGATTGAAACTAAGGCATTCACAGATCTTTTGAATTTCACTAAATGTTAAAAAATGCTTTTTGACAACAGAATTAAATTTGATTGATAAAAATAAATAGAAAAACCCAAAATGTTTGGAAATGTAACAAGTAATTTTTATAACAGATCTATAAAGATATAATTCATACATCATAAAATCTGCCTTTTAAAAATTGGGTAACAACTAAATTTTTAATAACCCATATGTCCAAGAAAAAATCACAAGGGTCACTAAAGCATATTTCAAACTGAATGGCAATGAAAACAAAATATATAAACTGGAATTGTACAGCCAAAGAAGTGTTTAAAGGAAAATTTATAATTTTAAAGCCTTGTATTAAAAAAAGAAATGTTTATGATAAGCTCTGAAGTTTCACATTAAGAAAAAACAGCAAGTTGAACTCACATAAGCACCAATAATAAATGTAAGAGAAATCAGTGACAGAACAGAAAACCAGTAGTGTAAGTTTAACAAAGCTAAAAGTTGCTTTACTGAAAAAGTTAATAGAAAAAATGACTAGATACATATTACAAAATTGTCACTTAGACCTCAATAAAACAACAACAAAAAAGTTTAAAAAAAATAACATGTGAAAACTAAGGAAGTCTGAATAAAATATGAACTTTTTGGTTAATTAAAAACATAATAATAGAAGGCAAACCAGCTTTAGCCTGGGCCAGCCTGAGTTCATTGCTATATTTACTATAGGTCCTGGTGGTCTCCCACAGCACAGCACAGAACATAGATACAGATGACAGAATATGAGCAGGGCCTTTAGAGACTTTCCAATCCAGCACCTTATTCTACAACTGAGAGAAGAGGATCAGAGAGGCTAAGCGTCTTACCCAAAGACAACCAGCCTATAGCTGGTAAGTTTAAAGCTGGAATTTTAAAGTTGGATAATTTGGGCTAATGCTCTTTATCCTACCCTATGCTGCTGCCATTTCCCCTTCCCCTGTGTGCATAATTCCAAGTCACTACAGAAACAAAAGAGCACTTTGGCAACTGACATGCCCTCGGAAAAAGAAAATCCTACTATGCCTTCCTGTTTTCTTCCCTGATAAGATTTCTTCCTTAAGATCCTTCCTGCCACTGAAAGCTAGATCCCAGGAAGCACCAGAGCCTAACAGGGGTCCTCAAACTTTTTAAACAGGGGGCCAGTTCACTGTCCCTCAGACTGTTGGAGGGCCGGACTATAGTTTAAAAAAAAAACTATGAACAAATTCCTATGCACACTACACATATCTTATTTTGAAGTAAAAAAACAAAACGGGAACAAATACAATATTTGTATTTGCATGTGGCCCGCGGGCCGTAGTTTGAGGACCCCTGGAAGGACTGGCTCCTAATCTTGTTTACATGTGTTTGTTGTAGAAGTTTTAATGGAATAAGAGAAAACGAGTGCTTCTATTTCCCAATAAAATCTGTTGTAGCGAAAAAAAAAAAAGTTCAAGACCTCTATATTGACAACCACTATACATTTCTGAGAGAAATTAAACAATTAAATGGTGAGATAAAACAAGTGTATTGCCTGAAAATTCAATATTGTTAAAATGTCAATTTTAATAATTAATCTGTGGATTTGATGTTATCTCCATCAAAGTGCTAACGGACATGTTTGTTGAAATCAACAAACTGAATCTAAAATTATGTGGATCTAGAAGACCTAAAAGCAAAAAATCTTAAAGAAAATTGGAGAACTTATGCTATTTGATATTGAGGCTCAATATAGAAGTATATTAACCCAGACAGTGAAAAACTGGTATAAGGATGGAGATGCAAGACAGAATATGGACTGATACATACACTGCCAATTGATTTTGACAAAAGCAGAGAAGGGAAAAGAAAGCGTTTTAAACAAATGGTGTAGGGAAGCAGGATGAGTGGATACAGGGGATTAAACAAAAACTTTGGCATTCTACTTTACATTATCAACAACTTTTAATTTGAAACAGATGACATTTAAACAAGCAAAAACTCTAAAGCTACTACAGTAGAATACGTTTATGACCTTGGAATAGTTAACTAATAAAAAGTATTGACAAATTACATTTCATCGAAATTAATAACTTCTGATCATCAAAAGTTAACATTAAGGAAATGAAGTGGCAAGCCACAGATAAGGAAAATATATCCACAAGCCATATTTAGCACAAACTCCCACAAAACAATAATAAAAAGGCAAACAACCCAATCGTGAATGATCAAAAGTCTAAGTCGCTTTCTGAAACATTAAGCCATTCATTTCAAAGGGGGATGAGTAGCCACTACCAGTCATAGACACATGGAAAAACTGTGGAAAATCAATGTATTTTACTTCCCTGTGCTCAGTAATTGTTTCCAGGATGGTACATAACTGAAGCCAAGCCAATAATATGTTATTGTTGGCATTTTACCATGACTAGTAAGAAAGACTCGTTCTATTTTTATCAGGATTACTGGCTGTAAGGGTGGTGTAAACCTGTAACTCTTGGTAGTCCTTTTGTCACCATGTGGGAACATATTCCTGAGAATTAAGTCAATAGGAGTAAGCAAGCTAATAGGTGTATTGAAAACACAGTTAGCTGATGACATTGACTGAAACCATGACTCAACTGTGCTGAAATTTATTTCATTCCTTGAGTTTCCAAGTTTCATACCAATACTTATTTCTGAAATTTTGTATGTCAAAAAAGTAAATTTAAAAAACTACTTTAAAAATGCTTGAAATACCTTCCTATAACTCTAAGTACACAATTGGGTACTTGGGGAGTTACCTTAGCATTTCTTGTAAGAGGCCCACTTTGGTGAAATGGCTAATAAATTCATTAAAATGCAAATAGAGACCTGGGAGGGGATTTTCTATTAATAGTGTAATTGACTATGTCAAGAAGAATACTTTTCTAGGTAATTATTATTATTTTTAATGATATTAATATATTATAATTATTACAGGGGAAAGAGGCAATACTTTGGGTAATCTAAACATAAATCTTGGACTGCTTTTGTTCTAGACAAAGAAGAAGATGAGAGAACAGTTCATTAAAAGAAAAAAGACTAGAAATATGTACCTTTATAAATATGTACATATTTAAGTATATGAATAACAGATGCATGGAATCAATGCAAATTAAGCTATGTATTTTCTTTAAATTCTGTAAAATTTTTACAAAAGGATTCATTCCTATAAGAAATTAAAGAAACCATTCAATAGTAATTAGAAATTGCACTATAAATGTAAGTTTTTATTTAAAAATATTTGCAAATATTTTTCCACTGCTAAAAGACAACTGGAAAGCCTAATCAATATGTAGTTTCAATGTTGAAAAAATGGCACCGAGCAGGTTATAGTTCTTTTAACAAGACATAATTTTAATGCATTTTTTATATTTCAACTAAAAGTAATTGACTAATTGTTTTCTCGTTTCTTTGATCTATTGTATCCAGACATTTTCTCTCCTTCTTTGCCATGTACAAATAATTTCTGTCACCAGCAACTTTTACTTGTTGTTCTCTGAAGACCACATTAATTTTTACTTTTTATTTTTAAATAACCCTTGATTCACAAGAATGTTCAAATATAGTACAAAGACCCTATTTACTATTTACCCCATTTCCTCCAATTTTCCCTTAACCATTATATCTTACATATTATTTGTGCCATATTAAAGCCAGGAATTTGACATTGAGGACAGTACATGTGTATAATTGTGACATTTTATCACAGGTGTAGATTTATGTAACTCCCACCACAATCAAGACACAGAACTATTCTATTACCACAAAGATCTCCCTTGTGTTACTCCTTTATAGTTACGCACACCTTCTCATCTCTTCACCATCTCTTCACCATCCCTAAAATAAAGGGTGGGGGTCTCAGGAAGGCATAGGTGACTCCTCTGCCAGCTGACCCAGCGAGGCTACAGGCCAATCCCTAAAGGACAGGTTGGCTACAGATAACTTAAGAGGTTTTCCTATAGTCCACTTCTCTGAGAAGATACTTTAAGAGATTTCACTCTAAACATTTAAATTATCCTTCTAAAATTCTTTCTTAAATATGTTTTTAACTAATTTGAGAGAGGGAGAGATAGAAACATCAAAGAGAAATATCAATTGTCTCTCTCCTGCATGCTCTCTACTGGGGATCAAGCCTGCAACCCTGACATGTGCCCTGGCCTGTGCTCTGACAGGAATCCAACAGCCGACCTCTTCGCACATGGGACAAAGCTTAACCAACTGAGCCACACTGGCCGGCCTCATTCTAAAATTTTTAAAGCTCATTTTTGTTAATACAATTATAATAAGGCCTTTAAATGTCATATCATTTTGCAAACTTTATTGTTTTATTACAGAAATAGAAAGCATTCCCTTTTCTACTTTATTCAAATATTTATTTTCATTAATGGCAATAGACATGTCAGCTTGCCAAACTCTCAGTTTTTCTCTTCTTTACTCAAGAAATAGATAAATTGTGCCATGGAACTCTGAATGCTTTATAATTAGTTACCTTATAGACTTTTTTAGATAGTTGTCATTTTTAAATATTTTAGAAAAATTAAAATATTCAACTAGATTATCTCTTTTAAATCATTTATCTGTACTGCATGCATCCCCAACAACCCACACACACACACATAACATTACAGCTTAGCTCTTTTACCCTCCGCATTACAGCTCCCCACAGATTCCTGTCTAATTTCACAGACAGTTAAGCCACACATTCAATCTTACACACCTTTAGCTAAATAGAAATCAGTAGTATCTAATACCTAGAGACTAAAGGGCCTCAACCACAACACTGATTAATTTGCTTATTATTTTCCTCAGTATGTGGAAGCATTCCATTTTATCTTCTGAATTTGATTTTCTGATAGAAACATAACTATTTTATCTTATGAAAAGAGTCCCTGTGTATTTCTGCAGGTGGGGCAGAGTATGCCCTAAAGAGACAGAAGCTGCACTCAGAGCCATTTAAACTTTCATTGTTTTTCTGTATCACACTAACTGACACTGTGAGCACTTGCGTTGTTTTCCCACCACTGCTGCAATATAAAGTGATCCCCTGGACAGCAGAAGTCTTTAAAACTGTACATATTTAGGATCCTAACACAGTAGTGGTATCGAAGGCCATTGAAGCATTTCAGATGTGTAATGCCTAGCAATGGGAACAGGACTGACAATAGAGACAGGCAGGATTCACTCTCCTGGGGTGAGACATTATACTTTTCCTGATAGGACCAGAAAAGGATACTTCTGCTTTAAGGTTCACTTGACTCCAGTGCAAGAAAGAATAAATCCATTAAAATATCAGAACTATTTTTCCTGGATTTTTATGTTCTTTATGACTAGACTTCTAGGTTTTACTCTTTATGTTCCCATTTTTTCAAATTTTTACTTTAGTGTTTTTGTCAACCAATGTCAAGAAAAACAGTTAAATAGGAAAAAATAATTGTAACACAATGATGATTACAAAAAAAAGAATAAGAAATATATTCTGTATTTCAGGAGACAGGCAGCAAAAAGCAATGTAATGACACATATAGTCAGGTAGAAAGTAAGTGAAGTAAGCAAAAACTGTCAGATGCAGAAGGCACTTGAAGTGAGGTGAGTGTGAGGAGATAAACATGAGGGAAAGTGATGGCAAACTTTGTTTCTAGGCACAGACATATTTTAAACTAAGGAATGCACAGATATATATATATATTTGGACTCAAAAGGATCTGAGAGAAAGGAGTAAGGATTCCTTGAGAGATGCAGAATTGAAGGTGGGAGAAAAGTGAGAGAATGAGAGAGTAAATAAATGTGATAGGGAAATAACAGCTCTAGTTTGCAAGATAAAATGCTGCCGCCCTTCTCTCAGGAAACAGCAGCTGCTTCTCCTTCTTTGAAATCTGGCTTTATCGTGCTTTGTATAGCAAATTTAATTTATAATATTGCTAACATTAAATTGAGGGGTTAAGTTCTAAGATCCTCTAATGCAGCAGTTCTCAACCTGTGGGTCGCAACCCCTTTGGGGGTCGAATGACCTTTTCACAGGGGTCGCCTAAGACCATCGGAAAACATATATATAATTACATATTGTTTTTGTGATTAATCACTATACTTTAATTATGTTCAATCTGTAACAATGAAATGGGGGTCACCACAACATGAGGAACTGTATTAAAGGGTCGCAGCATTAGGTAGGTTGAGAACCACTGCTCTAATGGGTTCTTTTCTTGATATGATTTAATACTTGCTTATCTAACTTAAAGGTTGTTCTCCATTTAAAGTAAGTATAATTTGGTACATGGACTTTAGCCAATAAACAAATTCATTGCCACTAACCCCTCTCTCCTTCAAAAGTTTTATGTATCCAGTTTCTAGTTCAGTACTAACAATGGGAAATTCTAAGAGTTAATACTGGTATAAAATATAGATCGTGTGTGCTATTTAAAAATGGCTTATTCTTGGTGCTGAATTATTTTGGGCAGTATGTTCAGGAATAGAAGTTTTGTGTTCTCTAGTTATACACTGAAGGAGCTGGAGCTTTTCAAAAAGCAATATGCAAACTTTATCCTTTCCGCAGAGAGAAGCATGGGAGTGAATGAAACTCTTAAACTTGTCAACATCAATAACAGCACTACTAACTCAATAATGTAAATAAATTCATTATGTGAAATCTAATTTTGCTTTCTTATCTGTGGTATATCTTAATAAATTGTACATATGTAATCTTTTTATTCCAGATTATACCAGAATTATGTATCTAATGGTAAATGCATATCTAAACTAATTTGCACCAAAATTATTCCAAACCAGAACGAGTGAAAAATAATTTAATCATTGCTCCCGATGTATCCCTGTACTTCTTCATCATCTTTAAACCCTGTGTTTTTCTGTTGACTGCCTCACTTTTCAGATTTATTCCTATACTTTGCACACCCAGGTTACCTGGCCAATCACTTATATGAATAGGTAGATCCATGATAGACCCATATCTATTATTCTACGTCTGTTTTAGTCACAAAAAGAAATAAGTTGTGGTTGTAGACTCAATCTAAATTCTAGATAATTGTTAAAGAATGATATAGCCTGGTAATGTTCATAATATATTTGTTGCATAAATAACATTTGCATTTTAACTGTCTCCAGGTTTGAACACAATGCCATAAATAAAATTACTCTGTGTCAAGGACCAGTGGGCTACCTTGCTAGCCTTAAACTTTTCTCAGATTCACTCTAATCATCCTACTCCAGTATCTTGATGATGGTGGTAGAAATTGTTGAATCCTAAATACATATAAGTGCCTATTCTTTAAGAATGTATCAAAGTCAGCTACTTATGTGAGTAAAATCTCTACTTACTCAGGAAAGGTTTCTACTTATTCAAGGATGTTTGATAACTGCACATAATAATTTTGGTTAGAGAGATTAATGGAACATCATGGCAAAAAGCACAGAGATTAAAAATAAAAGGACAGAAAGAAATTAAAACAAAACAAGCGAGTACATCAGGTAGAAAACATAATCAGGGATAAAGAAAAAAAATACTATTTGAATTTGAGGGATGAAGAAAAAGATGAGGCATTTGATTAAATTCTGAAAACTCTTCCCAAGGAGTTTTCCTCTTTATCTACTTTACAGTTAATTTATGTATTTCTAGTAAACTACTTGTAAATTTTATAACCACCCTTAGATGGATACTGATAGATTTAGTGGCAGGAAAAGAAGGAATGCACAGCTATTTTAAAGAAGGGTTTTTTTTATTTTTTTCTAAAACTTTGGTTGACCTCCTTTCCTGCCATGAATGCTTACATAATTTTATATAACCATTGTATTTATAGCTAAGTAGGATGATAAAACATAGTGTATGATTTGTTATAATAAAAAGAGTGAACAGCAAGTCCTACTGCTTATGTAGGACAAGTGCAGTGGCAGTGACATTGCCTGCTGTGGCAGGGATATTGGAAGAAAGCATTGCATTGGAAAAACACACACACAACAAAACTCTTCAGAGCTTCTACAGTCTTTTCTAATGAGATGCTGCTGCATAAACAAGGAAATAAGGGGGCAGTAGAGGTTCTCTTTTATTCCGTCATAAATATTGATGATGATTCGTGATGAGTGTTAGGGCATATGGAAAAAAATCAGCTTTAATTTCAACAAGCCAGAGCTCTGGAATTAAAAATCAAAAGATAAGGTTCCAATTTGGGGAATGATTTTTTTTATAATTTTTTTTTATAAAGAAAGAAAGAAAGGTAAGGTTTAAGACAAGCAACTTAATCCCCTCCCTTTATCCCCCGCCCCCTTATAGTTGAGTATGTTATCTATACTAATAAAAGGGTAATATGCTAATTAGACTGGATAGACCAGACACCTTCGAGACATCCTTCTGGACAAAGCCACGGTGGCAGGGGCCGAGGCAGAGGCAGTTAGAAGTGATCAGGCCAGCAGGGGAGAGCAGTTAGGGGCAATCAGATTGGCAGGGGAGAGCAGTTAGGGGTGATCAGGCCAGCAGGGACAGCAGATAGGGGTGATCAGGCCTTCATGGGAGAGTAGTTAGGGGCAACCAGGCAGGCAGACAGAGGCGGTTAGGGGTGATCAGGCAGGCAGGCAGGCAGGTGAGCAGTTAGGAGCCAGTGGTCCCGGATTGCAAGGGGGATATCTGACTGCAAGATCGGGGCTAAACCAGCTGTTGGACATCCCCTGAGGGTGCAGGCTGGGCTGAGGGACCCCCCCGCCCTCCACATGCACCAAGTTCGTGCACTGGGCCTCTAGTTCTACAATATAAGCATTACAGATATCTGAAAAATTATCTAGTTTTAAAATTATACTGACACTTCAAAAACTATTGTTTTAAAGGTTCAAGATATTCCTAATTTTTGCTAGTAATAATCTAAATCAAATGAACATGCAAGCTAAATTGTAATACCTAACAGGTCAAGTGTGTTTCTACATACATTTTTTTCATTAGTATGATAGTTATCAATGTATAGTTGAGGAAATCTGGCTTTGTGAGAGTAATGAGTTAACTACAAAGCAAGTGAGTAGAACATTGAGCCTGGTACCCCCTCCACATCACCATACCATTGAGAACAAATTTATGGTATAAATCTAGAACAGATCCTATCAAATTCAAAAAGGTAAAGGGGCAACTGGAAGAAGGTAGGGGTATGTGATAATAGCAGTGATAATGATATTAGAGAAAAATACAATGGTATAGTTATAATCAGTTAGGGCTCACATGTTAATGTTGTAAATACAATATACTGAGTCCTGGCTAGTGTGGCTCAGTTGCTTTGGAGTTGTCCTATGCACTTGAAGGTTGCCCCTTAGATGACAAAGGTTTGTGGGCTCCATCCTTGGTGTGGGGCACACAGGGGGCAGCCAATTGATGTTTAACTCTCACATTGATGTTTCTCTCTCTCTCTCTCTCTCTTTCTCTCTCTCTCTCTCCCTCTCCCTCTCCCTCTCCTTCTCCCTCTCCCTCTCCCTCTGCCTCTCCCTTTCCCTTTCTCTCTATTTAAAAATCAATCAAAAATCTTTTATGCATATATATCCATTAAGGTTGGGTCTGGGTTGGTTTCAACACTGTAATCATTGAGATGCTCTTCTTGATACCTTCAGTAAACATAATGTGAAAAGACTGACACATGGTTACAGTAACAGTCAATCAAATGTGAAGCTCCCAAATAAAGAAGGTGTTGTTTCTAACATAGGAAGATTAAAATGACAAAGCTCTCAGAGAGAAAGGAGATTACTGTCCATGGCAACACCCACACAAATATTTTATTACATTCGTTTTCCAATTACATAAGATTTTAATGAGCTGTGGAAAATCAAAGGTGTAGATTACCTATATTAAGCTTACATTCAACAGCTGTCTGTGGCCTTGAATGACATTTTATTCCACAAAAACTTTTTTAAAGCATATGAGCATATGCATGAACCTACTTATTTTGAAAATACCAATCAAAATACCATATTTGTCATTGTTCTAATGGCTCTGAAATGTATTGACCTAAAGAGTACAAAAAAAATAACTTTTTGAGTCAATGAAAAGTCTTCTAAGAAAAATAAGAACCTGTTAAAAAGCAGTTAATATCTAGGATGTTAAGGGTATTTTTATGGTAATATGTTTCCTCAATCTAATTAATTATGCAAATAATGAAAACAAAAATATTGTGTCATTTACTTTTTCTCTTCTTGACCTATTTTTTTTGTTTATCTTATTGTTGAAAGTAGTACAGACATCCTCTCTTTTTTCCCCATTGACCCCCTCCAGCCAGCACCTCTCCTCCCCCTAGGCCTTCACCACATTATTGTGTTTGTCCATGGGTTATGCATATCCTATATAAGAGAGGAATATGCTAATTATCCATTACGCCATAACGTCACGACCAATGTACAAGAGGTGGAGAGCTACAGGAGGGCGGGGCAGCGAGCTATGAGCAGCAGTGGGTGGGTGGCCAGCTGAGGCAAGTGGCAGCGAGCTACTCGCGCACGGATTCGTGCTCAGGGCTACTAGTATACATATAAGTTCTGTGGTTAATCTCTCACCAATCCACCCAACCACCTATCTGACAAAGGATATGCAAAACATGTTTATAATTAAAAACATTCATAAAATAAAATATTCTATTATATTTTTGGAAACAGATGGGTAATATTCCTTGTTAAAAGCACATTTTATTTACAAGAATTTTACTAAATGTCTTCCAGCCCAGCTCTAAAATAACCATTGTCATGCTTATATTTCTATTTTATTAAAGAACATTGTTAAAATTTATGTTTTAGAAAAGAAGAAGACTGGAGTTTCAGTTAATTCCATTAGTCTGCATTAGCAAAATGAAATAACTATTATGGAAAATAATATTTATATCAATATTTATAAATGTGCCATAATGGTTTACACAGATCAAGAACTTTGGGCTGTATCATAGTACCAATCTTTCTAGAATCATCATGATTCTGAATAAATTATTGAAGTTTAGATAATAAAAACATTGATAACAATATTCTTTAAGGATTTTCTAAATCATTTGAACAATAATGATCAGTGAATTTTGAGAAAAATCTAAGGAGACTTAATACTTATGGAAAAAGGCACCATGAATATCTTAAGGGAAATAAATATCTTTATGCATGTAGATTCTATATCTTAAGGAAAAAGAAGGGCACTGAATAATTTGGGGTCTATTATATTCAAAGACCAGACACTATGCCATTTATTTTATATATGCTTCATTTAACACTCACACACAAATTTAAAACTTCTGTAATCATAGAAGGCAGAGATCATGGTTTCCAGAGTCCAGGGGATTAAGGAAAGGGGACTGACCACAGAGAGGTATGGGGTTACTTTTTAGAATATTGAGGATGTTTTATGTCATTATTTTGGTAATTATATTAAACTAGAGGCCCAGTGCACGAAATTTGTGCATGGGAGCAGGGGTGTCCCTCAGCCCGGCCTGCACCCTTTCACAATCCAGGACCACTGGCTCCTAACTACTGGCCTTTTCATGATTCCCATTCTGATTAATATTGTGCTATAAGACAAGTCCATTATTATCACACAGATAGGATTTATTTAAATGGGGACTATTGGTTAAACTGTGTCTCCTCAAATTTAAATATTAAATCCCAAACTCCCAGTACTTCAGAATGTAACCTTATTTGGAAATAGAGTTATTGCAGATGTAAATAGTTAAGATGAGAACATCCTGGAATAGGGTTGGCCCCAACTCCAATATGAAGGCTGTCCTATAAAAAGGGGAGATATTGAAATAGACCTGTACACACAGAGAATACTATGCAAAGATGAAGGCAGAATTTGGGTGCTGAGCAGAAGGCAGGAAATACTGAAGATCGCCAGCAACCACCAGAAACTGGGGGATAGGTACCCAAGCGTTCTCTCTCATAGCCCCCAGAAGCAAACAACCTTACTATACGTTGATCGTGGACTTCTAGCCTCTGGAACCGTGAGAAAATAAATTCTGTTGTTCAAGCCACCCAGTTTGCAGAATGTTGCTATGGCAGCCCTAGGAAACTAAGACAGGGAGGCAGGAAGTTGTGGCAGGTCCTCCAGCGGCTGCCAAGGCCAGGCCTGGGGCATTGACACAAAACTTGGTAAAACCTTAAGCTCTTTATGGGAGAAAAAAATATTTTGAAAATAAATATGTGCTTACATTATATCTTGAATAACATTGTCCTCTCATAAAAATATTGTCTGTCTTGAACTGTGGATCCTTTTATAAAATCCTTTCCCTTTCCAGGATGAAATTTATTTTAGTATGTTTCCTACCCTGTCTTTAGCATTTATATGTCTGTGGAAAACTAAACAACTTTCTGGTGTCATTTGGCATAATTCCCAAAAGAATCAATTTCACAAGTTTCAATTTACTTACTAAAAAGTTTGGTGATGACTTCACAAACACATGGTTCATATAATTTCATGAATATTTGAATTACTGGAAGAACTCCAGATGCTATTATCCATTTTCCTAATTCACATGTTTTGGCATTTAGCTCTAAGACAAGATTAACGCTTCAATAGTAGTTTATTATAATTGTTATTGCTTACTCTTAACTACATAGTTAGATGCTTAGTTACTTTAATTTGTTTATTTAGCTAAGCAATTTCATGACATACAAATATGATTTTCTTTAGCTTATTTACATAGAATAGTTCATTTTTGTGTAGGTATGAGGCAGCTTTGTTAGTTTTCCTTTTGAATATCTCCATGAGCACCTGTGTAAATCAGAAGATGGATGAGGTTTGGTGTTGTTCTGAATATCGTTCAGGTTGCGGGGGGTGGACAGAGCAGAGGATAAGTGATGAGCAAAGTGACTAATGAAAGCTCTGGAGGACTAAAAGGTCTGGTGGATATAATGGCCCAGCAAAAGTCACTGGAGAAGAACAATTAAAGTTTCCCAGACAATCTCTGCTTGAGGTAAGCCAGAGCATGAAAGCAGACCTGACCTGAAGTACGGGGCTGGCACATTAAATGAATGTGGACCATGTCACCTTTGCTAAATCATTATAATTTCTTAATAATGACTTGATTGTACAAATAGCATTGTAAAACTATAAGAATAAATCTTCCTTCCTAAAGTGATTAGAATATAAAATGGAAGATAGCCACAGATATGGAACAGCGCTTACAAATACTTTTGTTTATACATGAAAATGACACTCTCCTTCTCAGCCCAATTTAATTTCAGGAGGAAGATATAGGTAGCAGTTCATTACTACACCCTTGCTCTTGTTGGCCATTGAAAGGATGAATCAACTTAGCTGTCAGGTAACATACCATATGTGTTTGAAATAGAGATAGTCATTAACTCTATCACTATTTAATCTTGGCTTCATTAGTGACACACAAACCAACTGAACTACAGAATGGCAAGACACCAGATAACAATTGAAAACTTAATAAGTAGTATATCTTACAAGTGAGAAGTGTCTTATAGGCTAATTATTGTCGCTATTGCTTTTAATACTCCAGATTGTGGGAATGAAGATCTTTTTAAATTGTCACATCTTTAGAATAAGATTAGAATTGTCCAAAGATAAACTTTAATGCATATTTAAAGTCTATCTTTCTCTAATATTTCTTATCTGCCTATGTTAGATCCCACTGGTGTCTTTGTTTATTCTAGACAGACAAGTTATAACATTTGACTTTTAATTATATATTTCCCAGTTGAAAATTTTAATGTTTTCATACATGTTAGGTGCCTCTTCTTATCCAAACCCGAAGGATCCAGAGTGGACACTGTACTGTGCTTCTTTTGTCATTTCTAACTGTTTCAGTTCATTGTTGGGCATATGCAAATATGCTAAAATACCATACATAGAAAAATGGGCACATATTATTACTACACAGTTTGATTAACTTTCACAAGTCAAACTCACTCTTGCAACATGTTCCCAGGTCAAGAAACAGAACATGACCAGCACCTTCAGAAACTTCTTAGTACCTTTTTTCAAGTCAAGATCCTATTCTCAAGGTAAAGCAAAATCCTGACAACTAATTGGGTTATTTTTATTCTTTTTTAAAAAGAAAGTATGCAATTTACACTATTTTTGTCTAGCTTCTCTTATTATGCATGCAAGAATTACCCATATTGTTCCATGTAGTTTTAGGCTGTTCACTCACATTAATGTATACTATTCCACATCTTAACTATCTATCTGTTGTTGATGTCAGTCCAATTTCCAGTTGAGAACTATTTACACTAAATAGAGAGCTAAAGTATTCCTATTTGTTCATTGGTATATGATTAGATTATTCTAAGTTCATCCAATTCTATGATTTGAAAAGCATATAATAAAGTATTCATATTACACATGCATCATTAATATGCACTGTTTTTTCTTATAAAAATACAGTCTGAAAGTATTAAGGTGAATTATTTGAGTTGCTCTCTTAAAACTTACATTCATTTGGCTCAAGTTTTTAAGACTTTTAATAAGCCTAGCCTTGCATCTTAGAGCAAAGAAGATACTACTTGTCATAAAATGTATTTGAGAATTGGTGTAGGTGTTCCCAGTTGACTAAATTTAAGACCAAACAAATCAACAAAAGAAAATAAATGAACAAGTTTCTCATACCACATCACCCAGTCTACTCCCCCAAAACATATTAACATAATTGTGAAATATGTATTTACATATAAATATATGTATGCATGTCTATTTTTAATATAGACAGACAATTAAGGCAAGGTCTTCTTCTTAAAAATAGGATTGCTTAAATGGTGATAACATTTAGAAATTTTAAAATCCCCTAGGATGTACATTTTCAGGTGATTTTATGCTATTTTGTGATTCATTGAGTTATAAAAATCCAAAATTTGTTGAGAAATGAAATGCATTCAGGAGCTGAATTTTTTTTTATTGCATAACCTTATATTTGCACAAATGTTAAGCAAAGCAATTTAGGTTCTGTTGAATAAAAGGATGGAAAATCCATAGTAACATCTCATAACAATAGATCATTGTTACAACTTGTACTCTTTATTCCTAAGGCGAGAATGCTCAACAGTTTTTGTCATAACAAAAATCATTGACTATACATTCATTTTTATATAGAGAGCACATGAAAAGGAAAACTCAAGAGTTAATAATGAAAGGGTTAATGCTCATTCCCAGAGTCTTGTTTTTGGAGTATTATTTTATCTTGCCAAGATTAATCTATCAATCTGCCTAAACATTCAAGTACCCACCTATACTAATAAAAGCCTAGATAGCCCTTGCGCCCTTGTGTCATCACAAGATGGCCACCCTACGTCATCACAAGATGGCCACCCCCACGTTGTCACAAGATGACCATTCCCACATCAGCACAAGATGGCCGCCACAAGATGGCTGGCAGTGGAGGGCAGTTGTGGGCAATCAGGCTCACAGGGGAGGGCAGTTGGGGGCGATCAGGCCAGCAGGGGAGGGCAGTTGGGGGTGATCAGGTCAGGAGGGGAGGGCAGTTGGGGGCGATCGGGTCAGCAGGGGAGCAGTTAGGCGTCAATCAGGCTGGCAGGTGAGCAGTTAGGGGGTGATCAGGCTGGCAGGCAGGCGAGCGGTTAGGAGCCAGCAGTCCCAGATTGTGAGAGGGATGGGTTGGACATCCCCCAAAGGGTTCCAGATTGGAGAGTGTGCAGGCTGGGTTGAGGGACAACCCCCCCCCCCCCAGTGCACGAATTTCATGCACCAGGCCTCTAGTTTATTTAATAAAAGATGGTATAATTTAATGAACCTTCATGTATTTTTCTTTTGTATATTCTTACAATACTCAACACAGTAAATACTATAACTGTGTGCATGATTTTATGTTATGCACTTTGGTTGGAGTTATATATTAAAAATAAACCCACATTTTTGCATTGAGATGGTAATAGAATTTTAAGTAAACACACACAAAACACATTGAATGTTAATGCTGAATGAGGTTTTGATAATAATTTAATCTTTTCTAATCTCTAGTCATTTTACCTCACTCTAGTGTTATAGCTTATGTCTCCTTGACAGACACAAAATGTAGAAGAATCAAGTGAAATGAATCAAGTCCTTCCAGTGTCTAAATAATGTTCAAATAAAAAAATATAAACTTATCAGAGTGCCACTAATGAATATGTTATGTTACTTTCCTACTAACAAACCTCCTCTGTTATCAACTAGGATTCTCAAAAAATACACAATGGTATCTTACTCTACTTTAGTGTATATTTTTTTCTAAGCATGTTGTAAGTCTGTCACAAAACAAAATGTGCGATCATTTTCCCCATCTTTCAAAATGATCTAAACAGCCTAATTTTCTAGGTTTCATTAACAACGCATTATAAATCTTATGAAAATACATGCTGCACTTATATTATGGCACTAAGGGCTCATATTCTCAGAAGGATCTCCTATGACTGTTACTTTTCTCAGTCTATTTTGAGCAAGTATGCACAAAGATAAAATCAGTGTAATGCACTTAGCTTCAGTTTTGTTTTTTCTCTGCTTCATTACAATCCTGATAAGCCTTAAAAACTGTCAACCCTGATTTCCTAATAAATAAGAAAAGAGTCTAGCTTTATTATTCCAAGGAAAATTCAGTTCTAAAATTGCTACACAGGCTTTATTTCTGCAAGATAGTATATGTTTTACATGTTTTCTGTATTTTCCTAAATAGTTAATCATTTTAGTTTTTTTCCAAATGGTATTTATGGAATAAAATTCAATATTTTATTTCAGATGTGGTACAGCCAGAGAGAGCATAGACATGTACATGCAAAAAAGAAATAATATTTATTCTTAAACTATAGATTTACCTGTCAGTTCTTTCCAAACTTTTTTCTTTCCTTTACAAAAATCTCATTTTATGCATGAAATGACATCTCTGACTTCAAGAGAACATGGTATCATAATCCTATCCACTTTAGAATTTACAATTTAATTTCCTCACCTAGTAAGGTACTAAGCATATACTTCTATTTCCCTATCAACAGTATTTGACCTGTGTTAGGTAGCATTACATTCATTATTATCTTTTCATGTGATTTTATATAATTATTATTCATTTCAATAATTCATTGTCTTAACCACAGGATTTGCCTCCAACTAAATTGCACTGCTTCTCACTTTTATAGTGAAACTAAAGAAACTCCCCTTAATAAAATTTACACTGACATGAAAACCCATATTATTTACCTGTAAATCATATTCTCTGTTACTATCTAAACTTCTTGTTTTCCCACTACCTTATATTTTACATAAAAGAAAAATTCCACAGCATTCAAGATTAATTTTAGTAGCACACAAAATATAAAACATTTTAAATTTATATCAGCAATATAGATTTGGTGGGGAAATAAGATGAAACTTTTAGATTCCAACATGGGTAAAATTTAAATAGTCTTCATTATTATAAAGGAAGACACTATTTCTAAATGGGTGCATGTAAGGGCCCAGAGTTAGAAGGGAAAGAAATAAACAAGAAATTCTTCCATAAAAAATATTAATATTTTAATTGTGGAAAAAGAATAAGACTAGGGAGCCATCCAGAATTGCTGCTCCTCAGATCAAGCTGGAGTAACAGGTACCAGATTTACCCTGCCGTACACAAGAAAGAACTAAAACAGCAGACAAAATATATCAAACAACCATTGCCAGTACCTTGAACATCAGGCAACTAAAGACAGTGATCCCTGAAAGATAGAAAATAAAAAAATAAAACCCTTACAATTGTACCAGCTTATGCCCTGGATAAAATTTCTAGTGAGGTCCCCTGAGACAGGTAGACAGAGCTGGGATTCTGGGAAGACCAAGACAAGTAGAGTTCACAGACAACCAGAGAATAGATAACACATAAGGAGAGCATTGCAGTGTTCTTAGGATCCCACACTCTAGTATCCACCTATTAACTGTCCAGCACCTACATGTGGAGAAATTACCTGTGGAGTCAAGAGAAAAAATGACCAAAAGAATCAAAGGGAAAACATTTATTTTAACTTGACAAATTATATGTTGATTTTCTAATGTTAAAGCAAACCTGTAATCTTGAAATAAGCCCAAATTGGTCATGTTGCCATACATCATAACAAATGTTTTAGGTGTAATTCTGTAAAAGATAATTGACCATCTAAACAAAAAATAAAAAGATGAAGTATGGGTTTGTTTTTCTTGTGATAAGAACTCTTAAGATCTCTTGTGGCAACTTTCAAATATGTAATATAGTATTATTAACTACTAGAGGCCTGGTGCACGGATTCATGCACTGGTAGGGTTCCACGGCCTGTAGGGTTTGGGCTGAAACTGGCTCTCCAACATCCCCCCAAGGGGTCCTGGATTGTGAGAGGGTGCAGGCCAGGCTGAGGGACCCTAACGGTGTACAATCGAGACCAGGGAGGGACCACAGTAGGGCTCCAGGGCATGTCTGGCCTGTCTTGCCCAGTCCCAATTGTCCGGACTCCAGCAGCAAGCTAACCTACCAGTCAGAGCGTCTGCCCTCTGGTGGTCAGCACGCATCATAGCGACTGGTCGAATGGTCACACGAACAGTCAGACACTTAGCATATTAGGCTTTTATTATATAGGATAGTCACCATGTTGTATATTACATCACCCTGGTTTATTTACATCATATCTGGAAGTGTGTACATTTTGACACCCCCTTAACCCATTTTTCCCATCCCCCATTTCTCACCTCTAGCAACTACCAACTATTAAAATGTGGTTTGCAAATTCAAAAGCCAACTATACATAGTAGATATATACACAGGTAGGTTTTAATTTGAGCTATAATAATGTAATAACTTACACATAGTTTCTCCTATGCCTTTTATGCATATGCAAAATTACTCCCTGCCTCCAAATCCACCCCCCAATACAGACAGAGTCAGGATTGAACTGAACCCATAGGAGCACCTGTTACCAGCACAAAATACTTATTTCACTACATATAGTCTTGCAACATGGAGTTTTCTTCCAGAATTTAAAGTACACCCACTGTGAAATCATTCTAAAGAATTTCTTTCACTTATTAATTCATTAATTGGATATGAGAGAATGACAGAGGCAAAAATTAATATTTTGGGTTGAGCCATCAGAAGGATGATATAAAGATGTGTGAGGTGCACCTTTGTAATAGATGATCAAGAGTACCCAAAATGATCCCTATGGTTGTTTTTAGTCAAATATGGTTCCCAATTCCAGCCCATCTACTTCTGTCTCTATAAATTTGCCTTTTCTGGAAGTTTTATATAAGTGAAATTATACAATATGTTGTCTTTTGCATCTGCCATCTTTTACCTAAAGTTTCTGAGATTTTTCCATGTTGTATCATGTATTAGTAGTTAATTGTAGAACAGTATTCCATTGTTTATCCTTTCATCAGTTGAAAGATATCTGAATTGTTTCTACTTTTTGACTAGTATGCATATATCATCATAAACATTTTTTATAGAAGTATTTGTGTGAACCTATATTTTCATTTTTCTTGGGTAAATAACAAGAGTGCAGTTGCTGGGTTGTAATTTATGTTTAACATCAACTTCTTAAGAAATTTCCAAATTGTGTTTCAAAGTGTCTGTACCATTTTACTTTCTCACCAGCAGTCATTGAATGTTCCAGTTTCTCTACATCCTCTCCAGCACTTGACAGGATCTGTCTTTTTTATTATTGCCTTTCTGCTGAATGTGAAGTGGAATCTCATTGTGGTTTCAATTTACATTCCCCTACTATGATTTAAGCTTCTTTTTATGTGTTATAGGCATTTATATTTTATCATTGAAGAAAATATCTATTAAAATATTTTCTATTTTAATTGATTTCTTTGTCTTTTGATTACTGATTTCTAAGAACCCTTTAAGTACTATTAAATCAAATTCTTTATAATATGATTTGCCAATATTTTCTCCCATTCTGTGGTTTGTCTTTTCATTTCATTATCTATGTCTCTTAAAGGGCAAACTTTTTAATTTAATGAAGTCTAAGATATCAACTCTTTCTTTTATGGATCATTTTATGATTCTGCAATTAAGAAATTTTTGACTAACCAAGTTCACAAATTTTCTCTTAAAATCTTCTAAAATGTTCTTAGTTTTACTCTTACATGTAAATCTATAATCCTTTTTTAGTTAAATTTTCTGTGTGGTATAAGTTAGGGGTCCAAATTCCTTCTTTGGCGAATGGTTACCCAATTGTTCAAATATCATTTCTTAAAAAGACATCTTTCCCCAATGAAATATCTTAACATTTCTGTCGAAACCAATTGACCATAAATGTAAAGGTTTGTTATTTAGACTTTCAGTTCTGTTCCATTGATCTCTATGCCTATCCTTATGCATATACTAAGTTGCCTTGATGACTATAGCTTCATATTAAGTTTTGAAATATGAAAGAAAAAGTTACCTAACTCCATTAGATTTCCAAGATTATTTATGCTATTCAGTTTCATTTATATCTCCAAACCCTACTGAAATTAGAAATTGTGTTGAATCTAAGAACAGATTTTGGAGAAAATTGGTATTTTGCTATTCACAGAGTAATTGAACCATTCAATTTTGGTTCCTGGTGAATTTCTAAAACCCAAGTTTATACACATATTGATTCCTGACTGTATAGGTCAGATTCATTCCAGAAACTGAACTCCAATAGCAGCTGTTTCTTCCTAGAGAGAATATCCCTTCTTGTCTTAAGAAATCCTCTATTTCCTGATATTCTCTTAGTTTATTCATGATCTTCCTGAAGGCCGGATAACCTCCTTTATACATCCAAAGTTGCATAGCATAATACTGCTGAGAATATCAACCAGTATTTCAAGTTCCCCAAAGTGCAAGAGTAACATTAACCTTTATTAATGTCTGGTAACACCTGACTAATATTGTATGCATTTGGGCATCCAGTTTAACATGATTAAATTGTAATTCATACAGGCTGTTTGTTTTCCTTTTCTAGTTAGGACATAGTGAGCATCTTTTCTAGGATCAAGTTGTGGATAAATAAGAATTTTAACCAGATATTTTCTCAAAGTCTGTAATTTGAAGATGTCATTTCTCACCTGAAGGCTGAAGGCAAACCAGAGGGAACTGCCCAGGAAGCTGCTCCACGTGCTGCATCTTGCTCCTATCACCAGCTTGCTATGGTGCCTTAGCTCCCGATGCTGAAAGATGTTTGGTAAAATTATAGCATGTTAGTATTCTGATGAGGATATTCCATGAAATACCACAAACATAGAAAATATACACTGAGTGGCCAGATTATTATGACTGGCCAGAATATTATGACCACCCCATCAGTACAATGAAGTGAATTATTTATGCAAATAATAATAATAATAATAATAAAACCTTGAGAATATTTGCTTAGGAAGTTTTCAATAGTCAGTATTTTTGGAGTGTCAATGAAGTACTGATGGGGTGGTCATAGTAATCTGGCCACTCAGTGTAAGAGTGTGAATAAAATTGCTGGAGATACATCCTTGATTTGGTGAGAAAAGAGATCTTGTATATACTGTACAGAGGAAAATTTTTATTTTATTTTTTAAATATAGTTTTATTTATTTCAGACAGGGAGAGAGAGATAGAAACATCAATGATGAGAATCACTGGTAGGCTGCCTCCTGCACATCTCCTTTTGGGGATCAAGCCCACAACCCAGCAATATGCCCTGACCAAGAATCAAACTGGGAGCTCCTGGCTAATAGGTCGACGCTCAACCACTGAGCAAAGCTGGCTGGGCTAGATAGGGGAGCAATGATATCTATGGATATATAATGGAGGGTAGGTAAATTTGTGGATAAAAGTGGGTATTCATGGTAGGTGAAATATGTCAAAATCATTACTTGACTATTTCAATTTTTCATTGAATTAGGAGTTCTCTCATTTGCTGAGTGAGAGGATTGGAAATGAGAAATGAAAGACGATGTGAAATAGTCATTTCAAATGAGAGAATAGATGGTCCATGGAAATACAGGACAATGGCCCAGACTCATTTCCAACCCACTTGGGATTCCTAGTCATTAATTTAATGTGAAACCACTCACCATGGTTGTGTAAATCTGTGTGTGTGTGTGTGTGTGTGTGTGTTGGGGTGGGGCAAAGACATCTAGAATGTAGATTAAACAGGATTTATATTTTGCCAAATATGTATAAAAACAGGATAATAAGGTAGTATATGTACTGATATAGCAGAATCACAAAGATAAACATTTAATATTTAAAACCCACAATTGTACAGTGTAATCTAATTTGTATGAATGTTAAAACACACACACACACACACACACACACACACACACACAGAAATCATGGCTTTAGACAGTTGAGATGTTGCCAGAGTTTGCTATTGTTTAGGTAAAGCCAAGGTGGTAGCTCCCCAACCCCCATTGCTGAGTCAAATCAAATTACCACGACACCCTGAGAACAGATTTTGCACAGATCTTAAGCGAAGACAAAATATTTACTGTGCTATTGGGATGATTCTTTTAACACAGTTCTGTAAGATGTTCCCTAACTCCTTTGTGTGCAGTGTTGCCAACATTTAGCAAAAAGGATACTGAACTGAGGAAGGAAGGTTAGTGGAAGAGCCTAATGACAAGACTTCACAGACCCTGCTACATTAATGAGGCTCAGTAGTTTCTCTTGCATAGAGGATGTTTTTCGTTTATTCTGTGGCTTTTGTGAATTTCCAGAGTTCTGACATAGTTGAATTTAGTTATGTCCTCCATACTTCCATTTATTTATTTATTTATTTACTTTCTTACCTACCTACCTACCTACTTACTTATTTACTTACTTACTGTTTGTTTGTTAATCCTCACCCAAGGATATTTTTCCATTGATTTTTAGGGAGAGTAGAATAGAGAGAGAAAGACGAGAGAAAAACATTGATGTGAGAGAAACACATCTATTGGATGCCTCTTGAACATGCCCCGACTGAGATCTGGCCAGGGAGGAGCCTGCAACCAAGGTACCTGCCCTGGACTGGAATCAAACTCTGGACCCTTTGGTCTGAAGGCCAATGCTCTCTCCACTGATCCAAACCAGCTAGGGTCATACTTCCATTTAGAGGAAGAGTGAGTTCAATAGGTTCTCATTCTGACATTCCAGGAATCAATCAGAAGATTATTGGATTTTTAAAAAATCCTCACCCGAGGATATGTTCTTCATTGACTTTGGAGAGAGGAAGGGAAAGAGAGAGAGAAACAGCTATGTGAGAGAGGAACATGGATTGGCTTCCTCTAGCATGTGAACCGACCGGAGATCCAACCCACAGCCCAGGTATGTGACTTTACCAGGAATGGAACCCACCACCTTTTGGTGTACAGGATGACTCTCCAACCAAGTGAGCCACACTGGCCATGATGATTGGATTTTTTTAGCAAAACATTATGACCTAGTAGAAATATTAATATTCTTGGAAAACTTTAATCCACAATGTGCTACTATTTACCTAAATGCTCTGGAGTAAGTTCCTCAAATTCATCAGAACCTTGGTTCCTCATATCCATTTCCAATATTTTGAAACCAAGGTATCTTCTCTGATTCTAGCATTATATAATGTTTTTAATTATTATTTAAAATGTTAACAGGTTTCCTGGAAGTCAAAAGGATTTTATTCCCCCTTTTCTTCATTTTCTAACTATTTAAGAATCAGACATTGAAGCAACTAGTATTTTTACTATGACTTGGTTAGTTTTTAATATATCTCATTTCTACACATTGAGTTTTTCCACAAGAAATCACCGGTTTACACATTCAGTCAGTGAAATCTCTCCCGCCTTCATATAATTCATATGTTCAATACAGAAAAGAATGAATCAACTGAAATCATTTAAAAATTGGTTTTTACAGAATCAAACATCAGCTGGAAGTAAAAGTGATTATTCATTTTATCTTCCTCTTTGGAGAATAAAATAATATAGATAGGTTAAGAACTCTCTTTATTTTAAAAGATTTCCAGAAAAGATAATTATCATCTTGTTAAAAGGAAAGAAAAGAAATTGTCTTGAGAAAGAAAGTGTTCTAAAATTTTACTTCTAGACTGCAAAATATTTGCTAATTTTACTTAAAAGCTGACATTTGGGTCAGGATCAAGAGTTTTATCCAAAATAACTGGGCAGATTAAAGAAAACAAAAAAGCACAAGAAATCAATCTGCTTTAGATCCAAAAAGGCTTTTATTGGACAGTCAAGCAGAGCAGCTCTGTTTTCTAACAATTATATTTTGCCAAACATGTGGATGGAATAATGAAGAAGATATTATTTTAATTTTCCACCTCCTTTGGAAGTGGTTCTAGAGTAGAAAAAAAAAAGAGGAAGGGTACACATATTTGCTAACTATTGAACTTCATTTCTGAAGACTGTCAAATAAGATTACATCCATTCCATTTCCTACTAAAAGTTGTTTCTAAAACATCTATTATTGGTGGAGTCTCCTCCATGTACCCACTTGTTGCTGGTGGAAGTGGGCTTCTTGGGCTGATGCAGGAATGAGTATTTCCTGAGGGCTCCATGGGAGGATGAGGTATCATGGAAAGCTTTATTTCTATGGAATGTAAACCCTGGGTTTCCAAGGTCCCATCTCCCTCTGTTCTGCCATGGAAACAGCCCATTTTGTCTTCTACGGAGCTGGGATTAAAGCTACAGCCAAGAGTTTCTGCTCCATATTAAGGTCCAGTCCAGCATCTGGCTAGGTTAGCGTGTGTTTCCAGCTTCAGTCCATTGTGTGTGGTGTCCACATGGCCATGGGCCACACAGTTTCTAGGGACACATAGCAGGCTAGTATGGGTAGCTGAACACACAAGAAACAGGAATCTAAGCAGAAAGAAGAGAGAATCCTTTGAGGATTGTGTATTCCCAAATTTTCATAAGTCCACCCTCCTATTCAATGATCTTTGTTCCCAGATTAGACAGATAGGCAAACACCTTCTCTTTGTTACCCAATTTCACTGTGCATGTGCCCATCTTCCTTTATGTTGGATCCTTTCCCCGGGGATGTGCAGGGAATAGACCAGTGGTTCCCTGGGGAGTGTAAAGTTGCAGTTTCCTCATGAAGCTGCCCAGATGACTATGCTTATAATGTCTGACTCTCCCTTTGCTCCCTTCCTATTAATAGTAGCTAGCTTGTCATGATGGCGACACAACTGTTTGAATGACCTGAAGAATGTATATTCAAGAATGTATTTTCTCATAGGCAATGTTTATATATTTTTCAGTAATATTTATAAGAATCGGTTATTGTGAGTATGTTGGCATAATAATTTGGCTAATGAGGCTTAAGCAGCCTTATTCTCTTCTACACTTCATTTGTGAGAACACATACAAATGAATATTGTACCTGTAAAAGCTAGTCTCCCCCTCTACCCAGAACCGAGAGGGAGAGGGAGAGGGAGAGGGAGAGAGAGAGAGAGAGAGAGAGAGAGAGAGGAATGAAATGTTGTTCTCCTATCAATTTTTACAATGGAGCAAAAATCTGTAATTTGCAAAATAAGGTCTCTTTTCTTCTTGAAAGAATTTAGGTTCTTGGCAAAAATAAATAAAATAATAAAATTCTCAATTTTAAAACATTTAATACCTGTTCAATAATACTGAGTAATTTTCATAATCTAAAACAAAAGAGACATAAGTAGCAGTAAGTGTGAAGAAAAGTTACAATCTTTGCTCTGTATCATAATGAGCAATATTGACTACTTTTTTAGACTGAGAATCGTGCAGAATTATGTGGAAATTTCAATAACATTATACAGCAGCTCTCTAGAACTTATCTATCTTGCATAATTAAACCTTTATGCCCATTGATTAGCAACTTCCTCCATTTTCTCCTCTCCCTCAGTCCCTGATAATTGTCATTCTACTCTCTGATTCTGTGAGTTGACTTAGATACTACACACATAAGTGCAATCATGCAGTATTTATGCTTCTCCGAATGGCTTATTTTGCTTATCATAATGTCTCCAAGATTCATCCATATTGTCCTATATTGCAGGTTTTCTTTTTTTTGTTGTTAAAGTATTACAAAGAGTATTACACATGTCTCCTTTTTTCTCCCCCTTGACATTCCCCCGGCTTCCCCCACCCCCCAGTGTCTTGTGTCCATGCATATAAGTCTTTCGGTTGATCTCCTACTCCCCCCAACCCTCCCCAGGATTCCCACTGTAGTTTGACATTCTGCTCAATGCTGCTCTGCCTCTCTATACATTTTTGTTCATCAGTCTATAATGTTTCTTATTATCCATAAATGAGTGAGTTCATGTGGTAATTTTCTCAGCTTCCGAGGGGCCGTCTCAGTCTCACAGGGGCCGTCCCAGCCTCACAGGGGCCGTCCCCACCTCACAGGTTTTCTTTCTTTTTAAGGCTGACTGACATTTCCTTTATTCATTTATCCATCAATGAACAGCATTTTTTCTTGAATATTCTGACACTATTTTTGTGTTCAATCCTTGATTACCTACAAGACAATACTTATGTATGCCAGTGAAAATATCAACCACATTATTTATGGTGCTTTGCATGGACTACATCATGAAAATGAGAGGACATTTACTTGTGAGAATAAAATTCTCTAAATAAAGCAAATCCATTGAAACAAAACATCTATAATAATAAAAGCATAATATGCTAATTAGACTGGACTCCTTCCAGACGACCTTCTGGACAAAGCTGGGGCTGCGAGGGCCAAGGCAGAGGTGGCCACCGCGATGAGTAGGGGTCAAGGCAGAGGTGGCAGAGGCCCCAGCCACAGTGGCTGCAGGGGCCGAGCCCCATGCATGAATTTCGTGCATCGGGCCTCTAGTCCTGTATAATAAAAGCCTAATATGCTAAGTGTCCAACCGTTAGACCATTTGGCAAGTCACTATGACGCACACTGATCACCAGGGCTTAGATGCTCCAAAAGGTAGGTTAGCTTGCTGCTGGGGTCTGGCCGATCGGGACTGGTTGAGACAGGCTGGACATGCCCTGGAGCCCTCCCACGGTTCCTCCCCAGCCCTGATCATGCACCGGTGGGCTCCCTTGGCCTGGCCTGCAATCCAGGACCCCTCAGGGGATGTGGGAGAGCTGGTTTTGGCCTGATCCCTGCAGGCCAGGCCGAGGGACCCCACCAGTGCACGAATATGTGCACCAGACCTCTAGTTTATATATAAAAGCCTTAACTCCATCTGCAAAATAAAAAACATGGATATGTATAAATAAATTACATGAAAGTAGGAAGATGGAAATATATAACAGGTTTTTCTCTAACCTTGGTTGATAAATTTTTTATTATTTAGTTGAAAAGAGGATATTGATTTTTGGTAGGATATTTTATGACCACTCAATTGAATTTTTCTTTGGAAAAATAACAGTTAAATCTTAACAATAAGTAGCAAAAGCAATGCTCAAATATTTTATTTATTTTAAATATAAAAAAGTATTCTATGTTATTCTATGTTGAACAAAACTAGACTATTTTATTGGAAAATGTTCAGTTTGGAAGAAAATTTAAAATACCAAAGTAAGGCTTTTGTACTTTGAGTTTTAAATATCAAAATTTCTAACAAATCAAAATTTCATTTGGTTGAATGTCTCTTGGGTACCATTATAAAATACTTGTAATATGCCAAGAATATGAGTATTTCGCTATAAAGGAAACTCAAAGAACTTGATGTATTCTAGGGAAAGCTTATAAATTTAAATTGGCACTTGTGACAAAGTAATGACTTTTGTTTTTGTTGTTGTTTTTCCCCCTACTTTTCTCTGGTAACATAATTATCATACTAGCATATTTAGTCCAAGTCTCTTGTCAAAATTAGCCCTATAAAATGCCTACTGGAAATTTTTAATCTACTTGTATTCTGTCCAGCTCAATTTCTCATATTTTTCTCTAGCAACTGATTGAAATGCTGTAGCCAATGGTAATAAACGATCCTCTTTCTTTAAAGACTGCTATAAGCTGCTCTTATTTACAACATCCATGCTTGAAAACTATGCAATGGTTTTTGGATCCTGCTTTTATTATAATAGGACTCTATATTTCTGCTTTTCATATTTGTGTTTTTGTATCCAGATTTCACTAGAATTCAAACTGAATTATCCCTTCAATTCCAAAAACCAGTTTATTTAAAATAATTCTGAGGTTAAGGGCACATAAAGGCTATTATACAAAAACTAGAGGCCCGGTGCACAAAATTTGTACATTGCAGTCTGGGAGCCCTCGGGGGATGTCTGACTGATGGCTTAGACATCCTTAGTGCTGCCGCAGAGGCGGGAGACGCTCCCACCACAAACACTGCACTCGCCAGCCATGACCCCAACTTCTGGCTGAGTGACGCTCCCTCTGTGGGAGCGCACTGACCACCAGGGGACAGCTCCTGCATTGAGCGTCTGCCCCCCTGGTGGTCAGTGTGCGTCATAGCGACTGGTCATTCTGTTCAATCTATTTGCGTATTAGCCTTTTATTATATAGGATCTATAGATGCTATAGCAATAAATTTAAGGTAGAGACTCCAGACAAAAAGAACTTACAGGTTTTGTTATCTAGAAGTTATAAAAAACTGAGAAATTTCAATAAAAAACTAAATCATTTCCATTAGTAGTTTCATCTCATAGTTTTTATGAGATAAAAATTATTAGAAAAAAATTTAATTTTCAAAGGAACATCAGTTTATAAAATTAAATTATAAATATTTCATTGCTTTTCTAAAAGACCTGGAAGATTCTGTATTCTTTAAAATTAGAAAATTTTTCAATATTGTGTAACAGAATCTCATGTGGAAAATAAAATTAAATAACCTTTTTCAAAACCAGTTTTTCTTTTTTTCACATTGAAAATATGTGGAAAGGGCAGATATAATAGCTCATAACCAAAGGTACTTAAGAGTTTATTTCACTAAGGTCAGGATATCATGACATTATATTCTAAAAATTATAAAGTCTAATATGTAATAGCATTAATCTCATCAGTAATACTATGGAGGTGAGGAATATACAACAGGAAATTGTATAAAATTGAAGGAGAAATTAAGCCAAAATTAAATTTAAAATTCTCCAATGAATAACTTTGGAAGGAGAAAGACTTTTATTATTAGATAGTTTTCTAACTTCTTCTGCTCTTTTCCACTTCCCTAAAAGCAGAACAATGCTGTCAAATGTAAGGCAATGGCACCTAAAATAGCAAAAAAGATCCATGTGTCACATACCATAAACACACAAAGTCACACAGCAAAGCTTACACAAGCAGAAAAGGGCCTATTCAGAGGCAAAAATATCAAGTATAGATTTCAGAGCTGCCTCCCTTAGCTACTTACAGTTGGTAGTAAAGGCAGATTATATATATATATATATA
>NW_005871059.1:9013582-9026465 GCF_000147115.1 Myotis lucifugus | reverse complement strand
TACTAAAGGCCTGATGCATGAAATTCATGCAAGAGTAGGCCTTCCTTCCCCCGGCTGCCGGCACCGGCTTCCCTCTGGCACCCGGGACCGGGGCTTGCTTCCCTCTGGCTGCCAGCAGGCACCCGGGACCCGAGCTTCCCTCGCAGCCCTGGCTTAGTCTGGAAGGATATACACTATATATATAATAATTAGAATATTATACTATATATATATATATATATATATATATATATATATATATGCCAGTTATACTTACTAAATATATACAAAAACTGGAAATCAAAATTCCTTCTCTTAATTCCACAACCTATGATAATTTTGTACCATTCAGTTGACATTTGTCCTGTTACCTATAGTTTAACTGTAGTAATAAACGTATTTTATATTCCTAGCTAAACTGAGGCAAGAGATCCTCTTGTCTAATTTATACCTCTCTTAGTTACTATCTTTACATTCATCATATACTCTATCATATATTCATACTTTTTTCACTAATTTGTCTTTCTTGTTTGGTTTACATGTGGAAGTACAATGAATATAGGGATTTACTCTTAGTTTATGAACCAGTGTAAAGACAAGGAAAATCGAAAGATTTAATATAAAAATATTTCCATACCAAGAAAATATTGGAAATTAGAGAACACAAAACAAAAGAAAAATTAAAAGACAATCTAGTACCACTGGGTATTAAAAAGGATTCTGACTCAGAATGACCTCCCTACAATTTTTCTTTAAGAACTCAGGGTCCTGTCTGACTGGTTTGGCTCAGTGGATAGAGCGTTGGCCTGCGGATTGAAGAGTCCCGGGTTCGATTACAGTCAAGGGCATGTACCTTGGTTGTGGGCACATCCCCAATGGGGGGCGTGCAGGAGGCAGCCGATTGATGTTTCTCTCTCATCGATGTTTCTAACTCTCTATCCCTCTCCCTTCCTCTCTGTAAAAAATCAAAAAAATATATATTTTTTTAAAAAAGAATTCAGGGTCCTTGGTGAAAATAAACCAACAAATAAATAAGTGAATAAAGCCAGCAAGCAAAAGCATTCTTACAAAGTGTGAAACTTTTATGCCTGGTGTCAAACTTTTAGGTTGGTCTTTGGATTTTTCTGTTGCTAACATGCCTCATTTTTATATTTGGGAGTTTCATGGCATTGAAATCAGACTGGTTATGAATTCTCTCTTTTTCTGTACAGAGGGAAAGTTATTCTTTGTAGAAAAAATACATAAATAAATAAGTAAATAGATAGATAAATGGAAGAGGGCAGAAAGAAGCAATTGCCAAAGATCATAAAGTCAGCAGCATTCAAGGTTACAGTGTTCAGCTTATTCCTATTTTTTAAATATGTATGATAATAGCTAATGTTAATTGAGTATTTACTAGCACTCCTATTATATATATCACCCCACTTAACCTTACTAACCTTCTGTAAGTTAGGTATTATTAGGCTTATTTTATAAATGAAGAATGAATCTAACAGAAAGGTTAAGCATCTTGCCCAAGGTGGAGCCAGGACACCATTCCATGCTAAGTAGATTACCGCAAATTGTCTCAATTTTTTGTTTAAAGTAAAGAAAAAAGAATCCAATGAAATGAGCTCCAATTTATCACTCCAAAAGTGATATTTACTGGTATGTTATGTACCAATCATGCATTTGAAAGAGATGTCAGATTAAGAACATGCCAAGAACTCAGGTTATTGATGCTCAATGTCTCCATTATTTCCTGTGAAACTGAACATTAGGAATGTTGAACACATGAACCGGTGAATTTCTACTGTGCTGATATTCATGAGAGCAGGAAATATTTAGGGAGAGCAGAAAATAGGTTTATGAATCTGAACTCTTAAATTGGTACTATCATTAATATAAAGATTTAAAAAACATATTTCTCTGAGCATCCCAAATAGGTAGTAATGGGGTCTCATAGCAGATTGTGCAAAATCCCCGTGAATCTGTTATTACCACAAACTTAACTCTAATAAAAATAAACTTTTCCATCCAACCAAAAGACCTTATCTGCAGAACAAAGCAGGAATATATCAGTTATTTTGGGCACTATATTTAAATTCCTACACTTGCAGCACTGGTACACTTGACATATAATTATTGAGCGATTAGGTTCAAAAGAATATAAAGGAGTCTTAAAACAAGTTCTGGAACTCTAAAAAAGGCAAAGAGAAGAGGAAGAAAATATTTTTCTATGAACTGAAAACAAAATTAAGTGAAATGATGATGAAATAATTTCCATTTTTCAAAGTCCCTGGCAACCACAACAATTATTGCTCACCTCTTGCCATCATAAGAATAAAAGACTGTACTTTTATACAATCATAAAAATGAGTGTTCAACCAAGAACCTACTCATTCATGCTACTTATTTCCTTTCTTTTCTTTTTACAGTGGAAAAAATCTTTTTTGTCAGATATTTTTATACATAAAATGTCTAACAATATTTACCTGAGAAATATAGTTGACAAATTTTGGAAGATGTATAGACTAAATTTTACCACTATAAGACTTTTAAAATAAAGTTATATGATTTATAACTACTTTTTTTTGGCTGAACCTTGAAGTTAGAAAAGAAAACTCACTTATTTTTGTGCTTATTTGAACATCATAAATGTATATATTTGTTACTCTAGAGCTATAATTAGTTATTGATGTAAATTCAAGTTAATAATTCTTATTTGTACAGGATTATGTAGCTTGACAGTTTTCTAATAAAAATGAAATTGAAATATAGCATAAAGTCATTGCAATTATTGAATAAAATTGTAACAGATAAAAGAGTAACACTTAACTGTTAATGTTTCAAAAATTTATCTTCAAAATGTGTATGAAAGTCTATGTCCATGAATTCAAATGCACTAGCTTGTGTTATAAAATATTGTAGCAGTAATGTGATAGACTCCTGAATAAATTTTAATATTTATCTACACTTTAAAAATGAGCATTAATAAAATAAACCATTTTCCTAGAATATCAAATTATTTTATATTTTAAAGTGTCATTTTAAAATATGGAGTGTTAGTAACATACGGTTAAATTAAATCTTGAAAGGGCTTGATATAATGGCTAACAGTTTGTAATGCATGATGACAGTGCATCTCTTTAAATATTTTCTTGTTTGTTATTTCAAAAAGTTAATAAGTACATGTGGCCAGGTAGCTTATCTAACTAAATATGAGAAGTAAAAAAAAAAGTGTTCAATGAACCTTACAGTGTTCTCATTCAATGTCTTACTCATGAAATATTACAAAATCAAATTTTAAAATATTAAGAAAATAAATTTAGCCATATTTAACTGTGTTACTTAAACAGTTTAAGTCATTGAAAACAAATGTATCTTTTTAAAGAGTAATTTCCTATAGTTATGCATAATTTTATTTTAGGGTTTTATTACTCTGTTTTTTTCCCTTTTTTTGTGGAGACATTCATGTCTTTCACCATGAAATATGAGTGATTCTTACTCAGATGGAATAAATGTTAACATATTACCAAAATGATAAGAGGGAAATAAATAAATGGGTAAGTACTGATATAGTCATTCATTGAGCCACAGAAAAATATGTTCTTCAAATGGGTACACAGAAACAAGTGTGAGCTGTTCCAGCCTTGTTTACACCAATATGAGATGAGAAAAATCTTGAAAATTATTTCTCAGTTAAATTATGTGTGCGTACACCTACATACACATTCACACACATATACATGCATGCACATATGCACACAGCCTGTTGTAGAGTACAAAAGAGCCAAACTATGGAATAATATCAAAGGCAGTGTGACAATGTATGGAAATTGAATGATCTGTGTGATCTGATTAAATTAACTGAAATTCATCTTTGAGAGAGTGGGGTAATTTTTAATATGGACAAGGTATTAGATGATAATTATTTATTATCCAGCTATTTGGGGATGATAATAGTATTTTATTTAGAAACTAGAGGCCTGGCGCACGAAATTCATACACGGGGAGGGGGGATCCCCCAGCCCAGCTTGCACCCTCTTGCAATCCGGGATCCCTCAGGGGATGTCCAACTGCCAGTTTAGGCCCAATCCTGCAGGGATCAGGCCTAAAGCGGCAGTCGGACATCCCTCTCACAATCTGGGACTGCTGGCTCCTAACCTCTCACCTGCCTGCCTGCCTGATTGCCCCTAACCCCTCTGCCTGCCTGCCTGCCTAATCGCCCCTAACCATTCTGCCTTGGCCCCCACTGCCGCGGCTTTGTCCGGAAGGACATTTGGAATGATATCCAGAAGATCGTTCGACTGTCCAGTCTAATTAGCATATTATGCTTTTATTATTATAAATAGTCATAATCATTAGAAAATAGATATAAAGGATTATGAATATGACTTAACTTGTTTCAACATACTCCCAACAAAACGGATGTATGTGAGAGGAAAAGTGTGCAGAAGGTTAAGAATTGTTGAGGCTATGGGAATGGCAGAGGGGCCTTCTGTATATTTTCCTCTTATTCATGTACATGTTTAACAATTTCTCAAAAACAACAGCTCTTGCTGACACATAAAGACATTTATAAATTACACTTTTGAAATATAAAATAGGTTTGTCTTTACTAACATTTAGTACATTGAAAATCTACTGTTTTTTAACAGTATAAATCGATGATGTGTCAAACTCAGAGATAAGTACAGGAACACACAGATATATTTGCTTTACAAATGTAAGTGCATTTTCTTATAGCATGTCTTCTACAGGCAAAGAATCTATGAACGCTGCTACATGGTTAAATGGAAGATCCTCTCCTGTGCACCAGTCAGAGAGTTATCAGTTTTGAAATTGCATGAGTCTTCACATCTCCTATCTTATACATTCCTCAGTTCAATCTTGCATTTAACTTTAAAGTTTGGGTTTTTACTGAAATTAACTAGATAGTACATCTGCCTTGTTATCCACTCTTCTCACTCCCACCCATGGGTTTTCACATCCTCATGTCTTCTAATCTACCATCAGCAAATCCTGTAAATAAGTGTCAGCAAAAACTGCAGGGGTGATTTCTCAACATCCCTGCTGATTAGACCAAAATCAGCCCGATTCGTAAATCGTTCTTATCAAAATGAGAAAGGTCATACAAAACACTCTCAGCTTAAAAGTCTTGAGTCAAACTGCAACTGTAGGCCTCACTCTCAGAAATGTGTAAAGTAGTTTTCACACTAAATTGTGTTGAATCTAGTTCTGACAAACTACCAAATGATATTTTAACATATTGGTCTTAAGAGTGCCTGGGTGCCCTAAGGCTGACAGTGTAATTTCCAACCAGCATCCTTTGCAGCCTTGATTTGTGCACACAGAAGACTATTCAAATTTCTCTCAATGTTTCTGCTTACTGAATTTAATAGGATCTGAGCTCAGAGACCCTTTTTAAAAACTTCTTTAGCTGTACTACCTTTGCTGATTCTTTACCTACTCCCATGGTATTTTCTTTCACCAAGAAACAGAATAATAATACACAAACTACAGCTCTGTTTGAGCCTATCACCTGATCCATTATCACTTGAATGCCTTTGTCACCTCAATCTTCCTCACTGCATACAGAAATGCACACATCTAGACTAGTGGATAAATCAAAAAGTGTTGACCATGTTTGTTTAGGGTATAGTAATTACTTTAATACATGGCTGTTTTTGTCACCCTTGGATTAACATGACTGCTTTACATTCTGGTGGAAAGTGTGGTCTGAATAAAGTAGACCTTGTCTTTTCGTGGCTATAGGAATGCTCAATAAAAAGAAAAATGTACATAGGGGCTCAAGTTCATGAAATCAGATCTACAAAATGTGTATAGTAAATGAGTTTGTGAGAAGCAGCAGTTTTTTATCTTATTCTAGCTTTTACCTGTAGCTACTTATCCTGCCCCTTCCATTGTCAAAGCAACTGACACAGAGCTCTAGACATGTCTCCTCTAATTCAGTAGTTTATTCCACTTAGCCCTCAATATTTTGAAATTTGGTTTAATTTTGCTTTGCATAATATATAGCTGTGCTCATCCTACTGAAGTATTCATAACCATTTCCCATGGAGTTATGTCAAGCCATCAATAAGATAAAAATGGCAAACTATGTTGATGCATTACATTTATGTGAAAATGTTTTCTAGGGAAAACTTATTTTAGTAGTGCAGTTATAGTGGGCTGAATAGTGCAGATCTCACCTCCTGCAAAATCCATGTCTCACTAAAAACTCAGAATGTGTCCTTAACATTTGGGTTCTTGTAGATGTAATTCAGTTAAGATTAGGACATACTAGACTAGGGCAAACCCTAAATACAAAAACCCATTAACCACGGAGACACAGATAAGAAGGCTACACAAAGATGGAAACAGATTAGAGTGATGCCTCTGCAAGCCAAGGAATGCCAAGGATTGCCAGCAACTGCCAGAAGCTAGCAGAGGGTCATGGAATGGTTTCTCCCAGTGAGTGTCTAGAAAGAACCAACCCTGCCAACATTTTGATTTTACACTGATTACCCCCAGAAATGTGAGAAATTATATGTCTGTTGTATTATGTTACCAAGATTGTGATAATCTGTTATGGATGATGCCAAAGAAAACAAATAGTTTAAAAATTCATATATTACTTCTGCATAAAACAAACAAGACATATTTTGAAATAGGAAATATTTCCTATAATTATTTTCATAAAAATAAGAAGGGAATATGATAAAGTGTAAAATAATATTACAGCTTTTCCCCTCACCCCCAAGTCCACTCAGCTTTGTTTTCCCTGCTATTGGGGTATTTCAGTAGAAAAACTGAGAAGTACTTTTTTTTTTTGAAAACTTAGAAACATCGCTAACTGCTACATTCAAAAGCTTCTTGAGTTTTGATATCCTCCAAATTTTAGTAACATTCAAAACTGTAGATCACCTTATTAAAAACATAAATAAAATTTTACTTTCTTATCTTCTTTGACATGAAATTATCTTCCTTCACTTTTCACTCTTCACTGTCAGTATATTGGGCTCTTAATTTTCTCCTACATATCCCAAACATGGTATGATTTTATATTTATATTTGTTTTTTAGTTATTTACAGATCCTCATCTATTATTTTTTAAATTTAAATTCAAATAAATCACTTCTTCAGCCTGTATTTCCAACAGCCTATCAGGCCTTGCCAGCTACATGTTATTGTTAACTTCTTGCACATCATATGTCTCCCATTTGTCATCATGTCCCACATTGAACTCATTATCCTACCTTTCTTGTATTTATGACAAAGTAGGTATTTTTCTTCTTATTCCTGTTCTAGCATCAGAATTCTAAACTACATAGGTTCAAAACTTTATATCCTTTCTTACTCTTCTCTCTTATTTTCCATCACACATGTAATATAACAAATAATTTTTTAAAATATAACATTTATTGATTGTTCTCTTCGTGGTAGAAAGTGAGCTCAGTGCTGCTGCATTAGTCATAGTCCCTACAGAAAACACTGTGTACACTCAAAAAGAATATTGAAATGACTATAAAAGAGGGACATAAGATGGATTAAAGAAATTCAACAAGGAAGAATGTAGCACCCTGGATGTAGGAAGAGTTGGGGGTTTGCTGTTATTAACATAAACCCTATAGAGGCAGGAGCAAAGAGCTGTTCCCAAAAGCCAGAACAGTACAATGTGGCTGTAAGAGATGTCACTTTTTATAAAGAATGTCACTTTTTATAAAGGTTCAGTAGGAGGACACTTGAAAAATCAAATATCCCAACTTTATTCTCTTCACATCAACTCCAACTCTTATCTCTTACCAGAGGCCAGATGCACGAATTTGTGCGCCAGTGGGGTCCCTCGGCCTGGCCTTCGGGGATTGGGCCAAAACTGGATCTCCGACATCTCCCAAGGGGTCCTGGATTGAGAGAGGGTCAGGCCGAGGGACCCCACTAGTGCACAATCAGGGCCGGGGAGGGATGTGGGAGGTTGGCCAGCCTGGGAGAGACCTTGGGAGGGCTCCAGGGCATGTCTGGCCCATCTCGCTCAGTCCAGATCAGCTGGACCCCAGCAGGAAGCTAACCTACTAGTCGGAGTTTCTGCCCCCTGGTAGTCAGTGCACATCATAGAGACTGGTCAACCAGTCGACTGTCTGACCCCTGATGGTCAGTGCATGTCATAGCGAGCGGTTGAGCAGCCTTAGCATATCATTAGCATATTACACTTTGATTGTTGAACGGACAACTAGACGACTGGACACTTAGCATATTAGACTCGATTATATAGGATAGTACCTCTTATTGCCTAAACCCAACCAGGAATCAGAATGCAAGGAAGGGGGCTTCTTGATGCATCCCAAAGTAGTCAGCTTCTAGGGGCAGATAATCAGATTAAAAGGGCAGATAATCAATATTTGGGACAATACACTTTTTCTCCCCCAGAAACCTCTAACTTATGTTCTTAAAATCGTTGTATAGTTTTTACTTGCTTGAAATGGAGCTATCCTATATTCTAATCTCCAATTTATACCTTTTCCTTTCCACCATAATCAAAGTCCTGAATTGTTCCTGTCTAGGTTTTCTCCATTCCCTTCTTTTATTGTGTTCTTACTTAGTTACGAATAAAAAAATCAAAATTATGTTTGGAAGGCACAGTAATATCCTATTAATGATATCTTTTCGGTCAAGACAAGATTTTGTTAAATACTGACAATGTAAATATAAATTTTAGATAGTACAGGAGTAACATAAGAAATACTTTATGGAGCTAAGCTGTTAGAAAGATAAATAATTTGGAGAAACTATAGAAAAAATATTTTATAAAACAAAAATAAGGTATTCTTGTATTTTCTGCATTTATGAAACTTGTAATATATAGGGAGGATTGTGTTGAAAGATATTTTAAATAATTAAATCTATTGCGCTTTGTTATTAATTGAAAATTGGGTTAAGGAAGAGGAAGAAATCAAGAGGATTCCCAAGGCTTTACTTGGCAACTGAGATGGGGAATACTAAAAGAGGACTGAGTGAAGGAAGGGATGTTTGATTATGAGATCGACCTTGAATATGCTGAAGATGTTTGTGAAGCATCCATGTGGAGATGTCAACCAAACAGTTCTTTGACATAAGGACTGTAGGTAAGTCCAAGGATCTGGGGATGAGAGATGAGGAAGCACCAAAGTGGTACCTTTTACTTTCTTGGTAAGCGAGAAAATAATCATCTTTGGAGAATAATACAAGGTAAAGGAGGAGTTGGAGGTGAGGAGAGCTAAAGCAGTTTGAAGTAAATGTTTTTCAAAGGAGTGGGGAATAAAGTTAATAAGGAAACAAAAAGGTTGACAGAGTTGAGAGTTAATTGGAGTTTCATGAGTGATCATGAATGTATAGTGATCTAGATCTGCCGCTTTGCAAAAGTTTCTCCAGCCATGCTTGCCAGTTCAAAGGCAATAGTATAGAAAACAGGGGTTCTGTCAATAAATGTATAAAGAGGAAATAAATTAAAGTATTAAAAAGAGTGTTATTGATGTCATGAAGAATAAAATATCAGCTATACAAAGAAGGGGTGAATATATGAGAAGGGTATTTCACTGTGACAAAATGTATGGAACTTTGCATATAATGCACAAGAATGCTATCTCTATGAAATTTTTGCACCATTCCCTCCTTGGCATAGTAATAATTCAGATCCCTATTTGATTTTAACAACCTCACAAAAGGAAAAAAATGAAGTCTTCTCAGATACATGGAGGATTTTTGGCATGGGGAGAATAAGATTGTAACAATTTTGGCTAAATGAATGTGAGTCTAAAGTTAAAAGAAATAAAATGCAAAGGAAATGAAACTAAATAATTGGGATGAAAAGATGTCATGAATTATAAATGAGATTTGCTTTGAAGAGCTGACTCACAAATGCAAAGCTTTCTATGAAAGCTTAGAATAAAATAGACCATAATTTTGCTTATGAAGAAAAAGTCTCATTTTTTTTCTAATACCATTTGGATTATTATGAAAAGGGCAGAGTAATTTTTTACATAATTCTTTGAATTGTAAGACTTTGATATTAGAACAAAAATTTGCTTTTGAAAACAATCATGTATTTTAACTTTTCTTCTTTCATAATAAAGGTAAAGGCAATGGGTTTAAGGAGAATATCAGATAGAAAAGAAAGAGAAGTTGATTTATACTCTACATACATATGGAGACTCAATCTCTCATTTTCATCAAATAAAAATATTCCTTTTCAAACTGTTTTATCCTTTATTCTAGAAAATAGTAGATATATCAACTTTAATAGAATCTCTATACACCAGAGAGAATCCCTAGTCATAGAAAGTGAAGACAGTTTTCTTGTCACTTCACCCATTCCAATTTCCCAGGTCCTGTGTATACACACGTATTCTCACCTATGTCAACATATGTATATTTAGGTAAATGCATTTGCACAGACTCATAACAGATCAGATCAGAAAAGCAAGTAGGAAAACTAACAAGACTCCTAACTGAAATTAAAATGTAGGTTAAATACCAATCTTGCTATTAGAGATACTTTGACTAATAAATTCCAGATTAAGAGACCTGCTATCTCTTAAAATATTAACCCTTAAGTATATATAATGTGCACACACTCATTTACCACCAATTATCCATCACTCTATTTAGAAAACACACAATTTTCTAATGAAATTTCAACTATTTCAACTTGATATGTATATGCATGTGTTAGGTATTTGTATGTTTGCTATAGGAATAATATGCTTCTCTCTACTTTCTTAAATAACTATTATTGAGATTTATGAAGAAATATACTATGTTAGTAGAAACATTGACATTCTTCTTTATAAGGACCATAAAACATGCCAGAAATAGTGTGATGTATCTTTTCCTGATGTTCCTTAGGGAGCTAACATATCATAGTTTTAAAATATACACTTTAACAAAATTATATTAAATTGAATTGTTGAAATATATCCATTAGAAATTGCTTAAATCCTCAGAATCCTTTCTATGCCCACCTTCTTTTCATTCTCTCTTTGAAAGTGTTAGAACATAGAACCAAAAGCTTCCTACTAAAATAAAATCATTTTATAAAAGGCATTAGAATTTATTCTGTGTTTTCATTTGCCCCCACTTTATGAAATTGCTGCCAACTTGTTTTCTCCCTTCTGCTTGGTTTATTTCCTATTAATTAACTTCATGAAACAGTTCCAATAATTAGAAAACAAAACATGTTTTCAAAAATATACCTTTTCATCATATCCATAATTTGGTGCCAGCCATGTATTCTAGAACCATACAGAACAGAGCCATCCCCTCATCTGAAAAAGAAATATACCTCATCTCTTTAAAAAAAATGTTTTTATTTATTTTAGAGAGAGAGAAGGGAGAGAGATAGAAACATCAATCTGTTGCCTCCTCCAGCATACGCCCTACTGGGGAGCAAGCCCTAAAGCTGGGCATGTTCCCTTACTGGAACTGAACCAGTGATCTCTTGGTTCATGGGCCAATGGTCTACCACTGAGCCACACTGGCAAGGCAAAACATACCTCATCTCTCATGAAGTCATGTTATCAACACTAATGAAACACTGTTGGCTTTTGATCTTCTATTCATAAAGCAGATCTCATACTCATTAAAATTTTTTTACTTCAAAGATTTGGGGGAGTATTTAGGACATATATCATACGTTTTTGTGCACAAGTATTATGCCCAGATGCTGCTGCACCTTGTTCTCCTACATGTTTTCATTTCCCAATCAAAGCTTGCTATGACCATCACTGTTACTTCTTCAGAAAAATTACTTCCTTCTGCTGTCTGACCCAGAAAAATTACAAAGTATTAGTAGTAGTCGTAATAGTAGTAGTAGTAGCAGTAGTAGTAATAGTGGTAGTAGTAGTAAATCTGCATTATTTAAAATTTCCTCTGTCCTTTTAACATAGTGCTTTTCATTGATTTAGAGATGTCATTTTGAACTACTTTGGAAAAGGCTTCAACAAGTTCCTGTAAAGTTTGTCTTCAAAAGGTATAACTATTAAAACTATTTTCCTTGGCGCACAAAATATTTGTCCATTGTCCCTAGAGTTGGCTAGGATTCACCCTGCCATCACATCTGTTCATTATACATATTATTTAAATCCTTCTTTCCAGGCAATCATGCTTCTTTCTTCCTAATCATCTGAAACACATGCATACCAAGTAATGCAAATTTCTGAGGGAAATTTAGTCTATGCCTACTGCCTCCATATCCATTCTTCATTTTTTTTCTTAACCTGGTATTGTCTGGCTCTGAAATTAGAAATGTTTTATAATCTAGTCTATTTGTTCAGTTATATTTAGTACTTTATATTATTTGTTTAGTAAGGAGAAACTATCATTATAATTTTTTAAATTGTGTATCTATTCTACCATGATAATGTTTTAAAATATATTTTATTGATTTTTTACAGAGAGGAAGAGAAAGGGATCGAGAGTTAGAAACATCGATGAGAGAGAAACATCGATCAGCTGCCTTCTGCACACCTCCTACTGGGGATGTGCCTGCAACCAAGGTACATGCCCTTGACTGGAATCGAACCTGGGACCCTTCAGTCCACAGGCCGATGCTCTATCCACCCAGCCAAACCAGTTAGGGCTACCACGATAAATTTTATTTACTTGCAAATATTTTTCCTATCACAGTTAATGGCATTTTTGTGACATATTTGGGACACTATAGTACTATTAGAAATTTGCATTTATCATGCAATTATATTTTATAAAGCCCTTGAGTTCCACACCATGAGATTGATTCCTCACCTTTCCTCATCCTAAGCATCCATTGTTTATGTAGTGTTTATTGTTTCTTTAACTTGAAAATTAATGAAATGGGTATAAAATTAAGAATAGAAAATATAACTTGCACTTCCTTTGAAAGCAGAAAATAATGTATTCCACTGAACAG
>NW_005871059.1:8893742-9013460 GCF_000147115.1 Myotis lucifugus | reverse complement strand
AGAAGGGGGTTGGAGGGGGCAGAGAGAGCTACAGGAGGGCGGGGCAGCAGGTGGAGAGCTACTGGAGGGCGGTAGCAAGCTACTGGTGCATGGATTCATGCACAGGGCTACCAGTTTTTGATAAAAACTCTCACCAAAGTGATACAAAAACCTAAAAAATGATAGAGGAATCCTATCTCATCATAATAAAGTCCATATATGACAAACCTATAGCCAACATCCTACTCAATGGGAAAAAACTAAAACCATTTTCTCTAAGAACAGGAACAAGACAGGGAAGTCTGCTTTCACCACTCTTATTCAACATAGTACTGGAAGAGCTAGCCACAGCGATCAGACAAGAAGAAATAACAAGCATTCAAATTGGAAAGAAGGAAATAAAACTCTCATTATTGGCAGGTGATATGATATTGTACATAGAAAATTCCAGCAAAAAAAAAAAAATACTAGATTTAATAAATGAATTTGGCAATGTAGCAGGATACAAAATGAACACCCCAAAACCAATGGACATTTTATACACCAATACTGAATTCTCAGCATCCAAACCAATCTGAAATGGTACTTATGGATAAATTAAGCCATCCATCCATCCATGGGGTTCAAATAAGATTTACTAAATCTTAACTTTAGTATACACTATCAAAAACACCCTGGTGAATCATGGCCTAGTACTTCTTATAAGAAGGAAAACTTTGGAAATCTTAACAGAAGTAGCTAGCAAAGCACAGTAATTATATCTTACACCAAGCATGTCAAATTCAAAGGCTAGCACGGGCCAAATAAACAAAGTTTAAGTTTAGGTGGGATGCAAAAAAACAAAAGCTTCAATTTTCATAGAAACGTAGGTTTATTTTGATAGAGACATACTGAATACAAAGAGCTGAAATAAATGAGTAATCATTAACATAAAAGATAACTTTTAATAAAAATTAATTTTTCTTGAACATTAACTTACCAGACACTGAATAAAGGCACAAATTAATAAGCGTAACACAAATAAACCTATTTTTCTTGTTCTTTGAAAGCAAAATATTTCCTGTTGCGCACACCAAACAAGTCAGTCCAAGACTAAGGAAGTGGCAATCGGCTGCTAAAATATTTGCTGCTAGTATTAGTGGAGAGAAATGGTGTGCCTGTGCGTGAGGCGAGTAAAGGAAATGAATGCAACACAATTATAGTAACCAATCATTAGCGAACATTATTAATAATTATGTATAACAGGATATTGTAAAAATTAAGTTATGAAATTTTTAAATATATTTTATTGATTTTTTACAGAGAGGAAGGAAGAGGGACAGAGAGTTAGAAACATCAATGAGAGAGAAACATCGATCAGCTGCCTCCTGCACACTCCCTACTGCGTATGTGCCCGCAACCAAGGTACATGCCCTTGACCGGAATCGAACCTGGGACCCTTGAGTCCGCAGGCCGATGCTCTATCCACTGAGCCAAACTGGTTAGGGCAAGTTATGAAATTTTTATTGAAATGTTTCTTACATACCGTTATATTGGCTGGGCCGCAAAGATGTTCATTGTGGGCCACATGTGACCCTGAGTTTGACATCCTTGTCTTACACATTTGAAGATTTTCAAATTAGGAAATATAAGCTAAATTTTTAAAAAGTATAATCTGTACTATTTGCTAAATTAAGCTTATTTAAACTCATCTTCCCAATTTTTCTGAAATAGATATACGCATTGTCATCCTATCTTCCTTCTTCTATTATATATTTATTTAAAAAATAACTTTTATATGGTTATAAATTAGTGTTTATAAAAAGCATTTTGTTATAAGGCGAAAATGAGAAAGAAGTTTTAAAAACAACTGGAATTCTACCTACAGATGACCATAAAGCTTTGCTTCATTTTGTTGACATCTAGACACATGCTCATTCCATGATCATGTTTCTTACACTTATTTAAATTTATTTTTATTTTTTCCAGAAATAAGTTGCATTTTTATACACCAATAAAAATATATTTATTTTAAATCATGATACCAACCCAGTGTGTGAATCTTCCTTTGATGTGCTTTTCCTAAGAGCAAGTTTATCAACACATTGTGAAAATTTTATAATTTTCAGAGATAAGAGCCCTTTTACAAAATGATAAAGGACTAGTTTTCATGTGACTAACATCTAGTGAATTTGAGTCTCAGTTAATAAATGAACTTATTTTAATCTCTACTAAATTTTCTTACCAAGTGTTTCAGCTTTAAGAATGCAAATTAATCCAGAAGAGATTTTTATTTTGCCATACATGAGAATAGTCCCTTGGGAGTACACACATATGCATATATTTATAACTAGCAGAGGGTTCTTTTCATCAATATTTCTTCACTAAGAAAGATGACAGGGTCCAGAGTTAATTTCTCCAGGAGTTGAATTAGTATGGCTTGTTCTGAAAGGAGGCCCACTCTTTCTACACTACTTTCAGGTTCACTGCACAATTTCAGGCCTCAGTCTGCATACGTATGTTGGCTGCAGGTCTGAAATACCAGTGGAATAAAGCTCTGACATCAGCTTCTCTCTCTACTCAGAGTGTACGTATGTGTTTAAAAAACATGCCTCCTGCTGGGGCTGGCTCCTCCCTGTGAACAGGGCTTCAGTAGCATAGGGCAGTATTTGAATGTCTTTGCTTCACCCAAACCTACAAATCCCAGGATTCCATTTATCAAAATGCTTTATCCTGGCAGGATTCTGCTTCCATTTCTTCCTGTGGTTCTATGTAATTCAATTGTCATCTAAGCCAAAAGTCTTAGAAACGTTTGCCTTTTCTCAGTCATCTTATATAATAAAACCCTAATATGCAAATTGACCGAATGGCAGAATGACTGGTCACTATGACATGCACTGACCACCAGGGGGCAGGTCCTGCATTAAGCATCTACCACCCAAAAGGGAGGCTACTGGCGGCAATGGGGGGGGGGGGCCCAGGCTGGCCAGCGGGCAGCGCCAGGCCGCCAGCCAAGGCGGGTGCCAGTGGGGGCCCCGCCCTGATCACCCTGCCCACAGGTCATCCCGCAGAGGAGGTGATGTGACAGTGGGGGACAGGGCTGGCCAGTGGGTGGTGCCAGGCTCCCAGCCAAGGCAGGTGCCAGCGAGCCCTCCCCCCCCATCGCCCTGTCCATCGGTTGCCCCACAGATGGCCCTGATCGCCGGCCAGGCCTAAGAACCCTACCCTATATATTGGGAACAATCTCTTAGATTTAAAATTTAAAACCTGGCAAGGCTACTCTAACGCTGAAAATACAGGATGATGCAGCGATGCCATGCATGGACTCTGGCTTGCACATTTTGTGGTCAGCCCTGATTCTGACCCTTATAACTGTGTGACAAAGCCAATTACTTAACTTCTCTCTGCTTCAGTTTTTCCACCCATAAAATGGGGAAAATGGTATTACTGTCTCAGAAGGATCAGGTTATGTACTACTTTTAATAATCAGGGCAAAAAAATGTAGCTGCCCATACAACAGCAAGATGCCTTTCATCTGTATGAAAAGTATGGTCACTGGTGCATGCAGCATCCTGGATTGTGAGAGGGATGTCTGACTGCCGGTTTAGGCACAACATCCCCCAAGGAGTCCCGGATTGCAAGAGGACACAAACCAGGCTGAGGGTCCCGTTCCCCGCCCCCCTTCTCACCCCCCATGCATGAATTTCATGCACTGGACCTCTAATATCTAATAATTCTATTTTCCAAATGCCTCTGTAATCCAGTCCTTCACCTTCTTCACTTCTTTTTAAGCAAACAAATAGTAAATAATAATGACTATAGTATATGCTCAGTTCCTACATACAAAGTAATTGAAAACATAACAGATTATTCATATGATAAATTTTATTTTATATACAATACCAGTGAGTTTTTCCCCCCACTTACACAGTTGATCTGACATAAAGTCTAAGACAGTTACTGAAGGAGTTGGAGAAAATAAATAAAATAATTTTATAATATATTTGAAGAGACAAAACGAAAATATAAGTGAACAACACAATACTATATCACAACAGTACATATTTATGATCCTGCCTGCTGCAGAGGGTATGTGGATAAACATGAGCTCGTGAAGCAAAGAAACACCCTTTAAGGTTGACTGGGACTTTTCTAAGCTATGAAAGGTGGATTTCTGGTAGACTATGAAATATTAAGTGAAGAAAACAAGGTGAATCTATATAGATATAGATAGATAGATATAGATATAGATATAGATATAGATATAGATATAGATATAGATATAGATATATAGATATAGATAAACATATCTATATTTCTATATATCTATACTGGTATATCTATATATGCACCTATATATCTATAGATCTATATCTACATTTAGAGAAATCCACTATGAAAGGACTTCAAAATAATGCCATTACAATGCAAAATAGAGATTAATAATTTTTTTGACAAAGTCATGGTTGATGTAAATTTCAGGAGGATAGCAGAGATTACTTGGATTCCAGGAGATCAAATATCAGATATGTTGTGGGCCTCTATTAATATGTTCCTGTTTTAAAATGCTATTGGTCTGGATAAGTAATGGGATGGGGCAATGAAAGAGCTAAAGTTAACTTTATGGTTTGTAGTACTGTCATTAGAATAATCTGGCATTACTAAAAAACTAAATAAAGACATTTGGATTAGGTTAGTTTTGGAGGAAAGGTACTGAGAATGAATGCAGTCATATCCTTAAATATGTCTCAAAACTTTAAGTCCACTTTATCAATGCAATACATTATAACTATTCTCATCAGTTAGCATTCTTGGATTAGGAGTATCTCATCTATAAATTTTGTCAATTATCATTTAAATGTATAATATTCATAATAATTTATAAAACAACTGTCTTTGATGGTGTGTGTGTGTGTGCCCTTTTGAGAAATTTTAGAATGCCACTAAAGCTTTGTTCTCACTTTACTTTAATATCCTCTCAGAAGTTTCTGTCAAATTCTTAGTAAGATTTTTTTTCTTCAGAAATCCATAGTGGAATTATTTAGTCTCTAAGATACACAGACTTGACACTTGAAGTGATTTTAGGTTTTATCTTGGGATTGCAGTCAGACTTTCTTGCTCAAGTTCTCTGCTTCCCCTCTATTAACCTCTCCCAATAATCAACTAACACATAGCAAAGCTTTAATAATTTCCTGTTGGCTTTCATCTTGTGCTCTATAATTGTTAGCTTTTAAAATGTTTAATCAATACTGAATTTCTTTGAAATGTTACCCATGAGTTGTTATTGCTGAGGAAATTAATCAGAGTCCTTCCACACTCCCCCCTGATCCAAAGATATGTGAAGAAATGGAGGACAACCACTGAAAGAGATCCAGCTCATTAAAATTGAATTTCATTAGGGACAAGAATTGGCACAAAGTAAAAAAAAAGATGGACTTACTTAGCTTATGTAATAAAAACACTTTCTCTTGACTATTAAACATCTTACAATTTTTTAAATCAAAGTTAACACTTAAATAGGAAATTAAAATATTTTTAAATATTCTGGTATTTATAAATAATGCTACAATACTGTGTTAAACAATTAAGCTAAAAGGGCATTGTATGCTTTTTGATATATATATCTGCTTTTCCCCTCTTCTTTCTAGTTTGTCTTGTTTTTGTTCAGAGGACATTACCCATTATCAGATAAGTAGGAAAGATCAGAATATGGCATAAAATCTAGATACTATAAGAAATATTAGGATGACACAATACTCATGTGGATCAAGGAAACTATACTTTAAATAACAGTTTTAGTGATAGCAGTTAACTGGGTTTTGGGTTTCAAAGATACACAAGCTACCCTAACTGGTTTGGCTCAGTGGATAGAGTGTCGGCCTGTGGACTGAAGGGTCCCAGGTTCGATTCCAGTCAAGGGCATGTACCTTGGTTGTGGGCACATCCCCAGTATGGGGCGTGCAGGAGGCAGCTGATCAATGTTTCTCTCTCATCGATGTTTCTAACTCTCTATCCCTTTCCCTTCCTCTCTGTAAAAAATCAATAAAATATATTTTTTAAAAAGATACACAAGCTAAGACTATAAGCAGATATTGCTATAGTCAGTGAAAATAGCTAAAATTCAAATCTTCTAATACCAAGTGTACCTAAGGATATGGATAAACTGGCAGTCTCATAAGATTGTTAGAATGTAAAAATTGATATGACCACTTTGAAAAGCTGTTTGGTGTTATCTATTAAATTTGAATAAATCCATACTTTATAACCAAGCAATTCCATATAAATTATGCATGCATGTATGTAGCAAGAAATACACACAAAAACATTCTTAAAAATATAGCAACACATAGGAAACAAGCTAAATATCTATCAATATTGGAATAACTACAAATTCACAAACAAATTGCACTATATTCATAACAGAATACTCTAATTATTGAAATAGTGACATATAACTATTTGTAATAGTACGGATAACTCTTACAAACGAGGTTGAGGAAAAGATTCCAGATACAAAGAAGATAGACTATTTAATAGCACTTACATAAAGATTAAAAACATGTTAAAGTTAGCCTGTGCTGTTAGAAATCAGAATTATCTTTAGGAAAGGGTATGTAGCAATGATTTTGTTGGTCATACAGCAAGCGTTTCTGCTATTCTAGCTAAATTCATTTTCTTGACTCAGACAGTGGATATAAAGGTTGATTTACTTTGTGATAATTTTTTTCTGTACATTTATTATTTATGCACTTTTCTATACTTATGTTAATTCATTTTTAAAATTTTCCCACGAAGTTCTCTCAGATAATTTTTAAGTTTTCTAATTATTTTTTATATAACTGCTCACATGTCAACTAAAGAACTTTCAGTTAGATTTAAATATAATAAAGATATTTTAAAGGACTATTTGTAATTTTGAAGCAACTGCCTTTGAATATAAAAATAAATTAAATATAACTTTGGATAATTGGAAAATTTTTCTTTGATATTATTTTCTTTGATATCATTTCTCACAATGAAATTCCTTAATCATTAAGAAAATAAGTTAACACATTATGATAAATCCATGAAACAACATATGCTTAGTGTTACATAATTTTATGAATGTTCAGTAGAAAAACAGAATCAAGAACAAGTTATCTGAGTCAACTGTTTTGATAAATATACATATTTAGTAATACTGTCAACCAGCTAGATATATAAGTACATATACCCTTGCATTATAATTATTCATAATTAACTCAAGTAACACATTATTTCATGCAGGTTATTCTAATTTATAAAGTTAATTTAAATGGAAGTATTAATCCTGAAGAAAGCTCTGACTATAAGGGTAACTTATAATCATTTAGAGTACTGATACAGAATTTAAGCACCTATAATTACCTCCATGTGTAAATATGATCATAAGTTCCTTCTTTTCCTTTCCATATATTTGCTTTTCAAATGTATGTGTGTTCACCCTAGCAGTATGAGCATATTTTTTAGTATGCTTTTTCTACTCATAATTTTCTAGTAAGACCTTTACCATGTCATTAAAAATACATAAATGCATAGCTCATGGAGATTCAACAGTGTGGTGAAGGTCAGGGGAGGATGGGGGAGGGTGAGCAGAGGTAGACCAAGAGTGGGAAAATGGAAGATATCTATAATAGTGTCAACAATAAAAATTTCATTGTAAACATAAACTTTGATGTCTGCCTTTGTCATTGCCTAAACAGAACACATAGCCCTAGCAGGTTTGGCTCAGTGGATAGAGCATTGGCCTGCGGACTGAAGGGTCCCGGGTTCGATTGCTGTCAAGAGCATATGCCCGGGTTGTGGGCTCAATCCCCAGTAGGGGGTGTGTAGGAGGCAGCAGATCAAAGATTCTCCCTCATTGATGTTTGTCTCTCTCTCTCTCTCCCTCTCCCTTCGTCTCTGAAATCAATAAAAATATTTTTTTTTTAAAGAAGAGAGATCACATAACCATTCAATTTTGTTGGGCATTAAAGTTTCTGCTAATTTTGAGTAGAATTGCTTTTAAAAATACTTGAATGTAATATTGTTAGAATATCTGCTAATTTCAAGAGTAAATATTGGGCTAAATAGATAGTTTGTAAGTTTTGATAGATAATTTTGTTAAATTACTTAATTTCTAGAGAAAATGTTTTGGAGTTCATAAAATTTATTATACTATTATCAGGATTAGCTTTTTAAAATTTACTAAAGTTTGCTTTGATATTCTAAAAATGGTATATAATAATGGCCATTAATTTCTATTATTTGATAATTAACTTTAAAATGTTGGTACTACATGTTAATGAAAAATTAAACATTTTGAATAGTACTTAAGGGGCTTCAATACCTTATCTTTCTTCTACACCAAATCTTCCATTATTTATAGCCAGTTGAAAAATCAAAGTCATTGATATCTTAATTCTTGTGATAACTACTTTATAAAAACATGCAGGTCAGTACTTTTAAAAACTAACAAAATTTTCAATTTCTTCCAAAGCAGTTTCTCTGTTTTGAGAGTCTTTGTTTTTAGGGGTCATTTGTGGAAGTTTATATTTTGCTAGAAAATTCATGTTTTAATTAAAAATGAAATTAATAAGGTTGAACAGATTCTCTTAATTTTATTTTGATATCATAAACTTATGGTATTTCCCCACTTAAATTTTCAATTTTGTAGAGTATTGTGCTTTTGGTCTTTTTACTTTTTAAAGTAATACTAGAGGTACGTGCACGAAATTTGTGCCTGGGGGTAAGGGAGGGGTGTCCCTCAGGCGGCCTGCATCCTCTCCAATCTGGGACTCCTCAGGGGATGTCCGACTGCTGGTTTAGGCCTGATGTGGGATCAGACCTAAACTGGCAGTCGGACATCCCTCTCAAAATCCAGGACCACTGGCTCTTAACTGCTCGCCTGCTTGCCTGCCTGATTGCCCCAAACCACCTCTGCCTGCCTGCCTAAATGCCCCTAACTGCCTCTGCCTGCCTGCCTGATTGCCCTTAACACCTCTGCCTGCCAGCCTGATCACCCCCTAACTGTTTGCTCCCCCACACCGGCCTGATTGCTCCCTAACTGCTGCTCCCCTGCCGGCCTGATAGCCCCTAACTGCCTCTGCCTCGGCCCCCGCGTGTGGCTTTGTCCGGAAGGAAGTCGGATGTATGGAAGATGTCTGGTTGATCTGGTACAATTAGCATATTACCCTTTTATTAGTATAGATATGTTTAGTAAACTCCTGATTTTGGTTTTTTTATTTTTTGAAGAATCAATTTAAATTGTAATTTCTTGCCTATTATATTTATAGGGTATCCCCAAAAATGTATACACACTATGGATATTTATAAAGGCAGTGTTTATTAAAATACATTTCATATTCAAAATTGAGCTATCAGTTGTTAAAGTGGGTACATATTTTTTGGGACACCTTGTATTTTAGTTTTCATCTAATTTTGTCTCTTAATATCTTATTATTTTATTATTCTGATTTTGCTTTCTCAATATTTTGAAAAATATTAGTTGTTAAAATGTCTCATTGTTTTGCAGCAATTATCACTAGATGAAAATGTACATTCTTTTTGATTTGCCAGTGTTTTGAACAATGGCATGGAAATTACTTGAAAGGTGAACTGGGAAATAGCTACTTGTAAAATGAATATTGAATTTGCCATTTACTCTCTAAATATTTTTTCAGTACTGATTCCACATGAGGAACACAGATGTTCTAATGGGTCAGTGGATTTTATGAATGGGAAGGAATATTTAATCCAAAATGAACCTATTTATGATTTTACTAATTTCCAGCAACAAAAAGTGTTTGTGCATTTGAATTTTGTTTCTATACTTGAAGAAGAGACCTGCAAGATTTAATACATATTAGAAATCATTTAAGAAAACTTCCCAAATAAAATTGTTACTTGTTAAAATCACTCATAATAAATTATGCTAAAATAATTTTAAATATCTACTCATAATTAGTGTAAATATTTAGGAAAAAAGGATTAGGGCTGTGAGATAACTCTGTATATATTAAATGCATGAGTATATAATTGTTTTTATTTCCACATTAAAATATTCTAGATAAAAATAGACTCTTTGAAAAAATGAAACATATAAAATGATATTCATATCTTTTCATCAGATGACCTGTTTTTATTTACCGAAATATCAACAAACACATACAAAAACATCTCCAGCACACACAGAAAAAGTTATATTTTCTCTGTTTCTCTGTTTCCTTAATGCACTTCAAAATTTACATATGGGTCATTATTTTTCATTGTTTTGATACTCTTAGTAAAGAAAGAAATAAAAGTGTATGATTATTTTTTTAAATTGGCTATAAGTTTCTGAAAGTTAGAGTATGTTTTTAAATATAATTTTATTGATTTCAGAGAGGAAGGGAGAAGGGGAGAGAGACAGAAACATTAATTATGAGAGATAATCATTGATTGGCTGACTCCTGCACGCCCATTACTAGGGATCTAGCCCACGACCTGAGCATGTGCCCTGACCTGGAATCCAACCATGTCCTCCTGGGTTATATGTGGGTGCTCAACCACTAAGCCACACTGGCTGGACAAGGTAGAGTATTTTAAAAGATTAAGCTTCAGAGAAAAAGTAGGACTTTCATCAGGTAGAAACTATCCAGCGACACAGATTTACTCCATATATGGCAGAAATTCAGTGTTCTTTTCTTCATGAGTTGTCTTATATAAAATATTAATTTGGTTTCATGCCATACGCTTCTATGTTTCTCCTAGTAAAATCTTTAAAAATCATATTCTTTAATATAATACTTTTATTCAAAGATGAGAAAGTATTTTTTGGCAGCATGACCTAGCTCTAGGAATGAATTTTTTAGACAGGCTGCCAAGAATTTGATAAGAGGTGTATCCAAGTAGGGCAGTCAAGACAGCTAGTGGATCTTGTTTTAGTTTATGTTTCTTTCATTTTATTTCTTAGGAATTAAACATTAATAATAATAATTAATATTATCGTAAATTAAGTATTCCACTAATAGGAAATTTTCCATTTATATCTCCAGTTAAAAGTTTGGTTTGTCAATGTTACATAATTCAGGGATTAAATGTAAATCAATAGCTATGAAATAGTAATATCTGAGTGTGTATGTTTAATAAAAACACTAGCTAGCTATAACTCTGGTGTGTAACTCAGGAAATGTTAACATTCTGTGCAGAAACTTGATTTGGTTTCTGATTAGATTCTTAAATTTAATATTTTATTTAACCACATAACTACATAATATACTAATATGCAACGTGAGTTCAAATGGGATTTTACTCTTGTAAGTTTGTTACATTTTGAAAAAATGTGCATGTTGTCAACTGTAATTAATTTATAAGTTAATATTTGAAACAAGTATTAAATATGTACAAAATATATAGATAAAATGGCAAATGAGGAGGCAATATAGAATAGAATAAAATATTAAACTAATTCAAAATTACCAGGTCAAGAAAAAGAGTGGTGGAAAGAAAACAGATGAGAAAACTAGATTACAAATTGAAAGATCAAAAACTAAAACACAGCCATATTAATAGTTATTGTATATGTAAATAGACTAAATATTCCCTTTAAGAAGACAGTGAATACAAGACAGAATATTAAAAAGTAACACACAACTCTATGTTGCCTAGAAAAGGTAATAGGTTAAATGCTAAGCACAAAGACATTAAAGCAAGAACATAGAAAAAGATATATTCCAACATTATGCACATAGAAGCTACTATGGCCATATCATTTTCTTGTAAAATAGACTTTGAAACTGGGACTAATACCAGAGAAAAATGGGGACATTTTATATTGATGAAAGGGTCAATTCATCACTAAGACATAACAATATTTTCACATTTAATATTTTCATACTTAAAACACATGAAGCAAAAAATAATCAAGGAGACAGACAAATCCACAAATATAGCTTTATATTTTAATACTTACTTCATAAATGATAGAGCAATTTGAAAGAAAATTATTAAGAATATAAAAGATTCGTAAATAGTAGAATACAAATTCATTTTGAGGTCCTGTGGAAATAATGATAGATTTTATGCTGGACCATAAAATATGTGATCACATCTATCAAAAGACTATAATAATACACATAATATTCTCTGACTATAGTGGAATTTAATTAGAATGTCCAGAGACATTTGGAAATCCAACAATTGATTACTGAATAACTAATGGGTCAAAGAAATATCACAAGAAAAATTTAGAAAATAATTTGAAGGGAATAATGAAAATAAAAAATAATTTACTAGTATGCATCATTGCTAAAGTGGTACATGATTATATCAATTCAGGAAATGCATTAAACAAAATTAACACATTTATTTGAAAAAATATGCAAGATTAAAGGAAAACTTTCTTAAATTAATATAAAGAAGGTACTAATAATCTCAGTTAATACTACATTTCATGGTATTACAAATTGTAGAAAAAAGGCAAGAATATCTTCTCTCTCAACTTTTGTATTAAAAGTCCTAATTGTGCATAAAGTAAGACAAGAAAAACAAATAAAGGCATAGATATGGGAAAGTAATAAGTAACTGTAGAAAAAAGAGATAGAGAAAGATGTAAACAATGGAAGAATATACTGTGTTCATGGATTGGTAGAACCAACATTATTAAAATGTCCATACTACCCAAAGCAATCTATAGAGTCAATGCAATACCTATTAAAATACCAATAGCATATTTCATAGACCTAGAACAAACTCTCCAAAAATTCTTATGGAATAAAAAAAGACCCTAAACATCCACAGCAATCTTAAAGAATAACAAAGTTGGAAGGAATCACAATACCAGATATCAAGCTATATTACAAAGCCACTGTTCTCAAAACTGCCTGGTACTGGCACAAGAGAAGATATATAGACCAGAACAGAGAACCCAGAAATCGACCCAAGCCATTATGCTCAATTAATATTTGACAAAGGAGGAAAGAGCATACAATGGAGGCAAGACAGTCTCTTCAATAAATGGTGTTGGGAAAATTGGACAGATACATGCAAAAAAAAATGAAACTAGACAACCAACTTACACCATACACAAAAATAAACTCAAAATGGATAAAAGACTTAAATTTAAGGCAGGAAACCATAAAAATCTTAGAACAATACATAGGCAGCAAAATATCAGACATATGTAATAGCAATATCTTTACCAACACAGCTCCTAGGGCAATGGAAACTAAGGAAAAAATAAAAAATGGGACTACATCAAAATAAAAAGCTACTGCACAGCAAAAGATACCATCAACAAAACAACAAGAAAGCCCACTGCATGGGAGAACATATTTGCCAATATTTTATCCGATAAGGGCCTAATTTCCAAAATTTATAGGGAACTCATTCATCTTAACAAAAGGAAGATAAATAATCCAATAAAAAAATGGGCAAAGGACTTAGACACTTTTTGAAAGTGGACATGTAGAAGGCCAAGAGACATATGAAAACATGCTCAAAGTCACTAATCATCCAAGAGATGCAAATAAAAAAATAAAATGAGGTACCATCTCACACATGTCAGAATGACTATCAACAACAAATCAACAAACAAGTGTTGGCGAGGATGTGGAGAAAAAGGAACTCTTGTGCACTGCTGGTAGGAATGCAGACTGGTGCAGCAACTGTGGAGAATAGTATGGAGTTTCCTCACAAAATTAAAAATGGATCTCCCATTTGACCCAGTGATCCCACTTCTAGGAATATATCCCAGGACATCAGAAACACCAATAAGAAAGGACATATGCAGCCCTATGTTCATAGCAGCACAATTTACAATAGCTAAGATTTGGAAACAGCCTAAGTTCCCATCAGCAGATGAGTGGATTAAAAAACAGTGGTACATCTACACAGTGGAACTACACTGCTGTAAAAAAGAAAGAACTCTTACCATTCGCAACAGCATGGATGGAACTGGAGAGCATTATGCTTAGCCAGTGGTTCTCAACCTTCCTAATGCCGCGACCCTTTAATACAGTTCTTCATGTTGTGGTGACCCCCAATTTCATTGTTACAAATTGAACATAATTAAAGCATAGTGATTAATCACAAAAACAATATGTAATTATATATGTGTTTTCTGATGGTCTTAGGCGACCCATGTGAAAGGGTCATTTGACCCCCAAAGGGGTCATGACCCACAGGTTGAGAACTTCTGTGCTAAGCGAAATAAGCCAGTCAGAGAAAGATAAATATCACATTATCTCACTCATTTGTGGAATATAATGAACAACATAAACTGATGAACAAAAATAGATCTAGAGACTGAGAAGCATCACACAGACTGTCAAACTTCAAAGGGTAGGCAGGGGAGATGGGAGGGCCAGGGAGCTAAGAGATCAGCCAAAGGACTTGTATCCATGTATATAAACATAACCAATGGACACAGACACTAGGGGGTGAGTGCATGTGCTGGGGGATGGGGTTGGCCGGGGAGAGGTCAATGGGGGAAAAAGGAGACATGTGTAATACTATATGTAATACTTTAAATAATAAAGAATTTTTTAAAAAAGAAGTAACTCTACTCCCAGTGAACTTGAATGTTTTTGTAGAAAGCCCTAAGAAAACAACTTACTAGAACTAAAAGTAATTTAGCAAGTTCAACCAATACAAAGTCATTTTTTAAAAATAATCAACTGTTTATATACTTGCATCCCAAAAATATAAATTATAATTAGAAAATTATATTTACAAAATGACTACAAATTTAACATAATTTTGAATACATTTAAGAAAATCTGTACAACTCTTCTACACTATAAATCAGGACTATTGCTGAGAGAAATAAAGATGACAAATAAATGGAATTATTTGTCATCTTAAAAGATAGGGAAGCCTCAAAATTGATGGATTATCTGTTTCCCTAAATTGATTTATAAATTTAAAAGCTCAGAAATTAAAAACCAAACATAATTTTTATAGAACTTAAAGGTGATTCCAAAACTTGTGAAAATGCAATCTTAGAATAGTTCAAACAATCCTTGAAAAAGAATGATGTTGAAAATTTAGACTGTCAGAGCTTTACCCAAAAGAGGCAGTTATGGAGACTATGATATAAGGGTAGATAAATTAACCAATAATAATTTTTAAAAAAGAGAGTAGAGATGACAGAAATAGGTGTATACATATATAGTCAATCAATACTCAACAAAAATGCCAAAATAATTTTATAGAAAAAGGAACATCTTTTTAACAAATTATTAAAAAAAAACTAAATTCACATGTAGAAAATCATAAATGTTACCCCCTAACTCATATCATATAAAAATTAATTAATTTCAGGTTAGATACAGGCCTAATACAAAATCTAACCTACTAAAGATTTGGTAAGAAAACATAAGGAATACCTTCCTGACTTTGAGGTAGGTAAATCTTGAGAGGAAAATATGATGAATTATACTATCAGAATAAAAACCTTCCTATATAATAACACTATTAAAACACAAGCCTAAGAAAAATTATATCTGACAAGAGGTTTGTATACAGAAATATATAAAGAGCTACAAATCAATAATTAAAAGGCAAACAAACTAATAACATGTAGCTAAAAAGGATAAACTTCACAGAAGAAAATCTATGTATAATGATTAAGAAAGATGCTCACTATCATTATGAATTGGGAATGTGAATTAATAGTATAATTAGATACCATTTCAAACACACTAATATGTTAAAATGAGAGACAGACACATTAACAAGAAATGTCGACAGTGATGTGGAGCATTGTGAACTCAAGAATTTCTGTTGAGGATACAAAATTGTGGAACCTCTTGGGAAAACAGTTTGGCTTTTTAACTTTAAAAAAAAATAAAATGAGATATACACTTATTCCATTATCTAGCAATTCTACTTTTAGCTATTTAACCAACAGAATTAAAAACATGTCCAGAGAATAATGAGAGAAAGGCTTTAATAATTAAACAAAACTAAACTAATGTCTACCAATAACAAAATAAAGATATTATAATATAATAGAGGCCCTATGCGCAAAATTCGTGCAAGAGTAGGCTTTTGCAGCCCCGGCTGACCTCGCAGCCCTGGCTGACCTCGCAGCCCTGGCTTCGTCCAGAAGGTCACATGGATGGTGGTTTGGCTGTTCGGCCACTTGATCAAGTTGTATATTATGCTTTTATAATTATAGATCTCTACTATATACTACTACTGAGCAACAAAAGGGAATGAACTACTGATACATGCAATGACACGCATAGAATTAAAAATAAAACTTACGTTGAGTGACAGAAACCCAAATCAAATATGTACATAAGATATTATTTTATTTTTATGAAGTTAACAGATAGAAATCATCCATTTTGAAAAAGGAAACCAGGATAGTGCTTGCCAATGTTGTTTTGGGAATAATATTAAGGAGAGACATAAGCAAAGTCTCTGGAGTGATATTCAAGTTCTATACCCTGATTGGTGTGTGGGGTTACATGAGGCTATATGCATTTCAGCATTCACTGAATGTTTGCACTTAAAGTCTGTGCATTTCACAATGGTAACTGGGGGAAGGGGAGAAGTGGGTGGAGAAAAAGCTTAATTCTCTAACTACAATAATACAGTGATTTCAGACTTTTTAGTTTTATAGACAGATAACATTTTAAAAGCAGTGGGACTAACACAGATTGCCAACTTTTGTTCTGCCAATAAGAGACATTTTAATATGTAGTCATACACAAGTTCTGAGAAATGTTTGGCGTTTCTAGGAAAGTTTCTTTTGTGTTTTTGTTTTGTTTTTCTTTTATGATTTAAAAATGTTTAACGGAAACAGCCTGCCATTTTTTAGAGACTAGCCTCATTCTTTAAAAATTATCTGAAAAAACTATTATTTTTTTCATGTTCTGCTTCTATTTTACATACAGAGTGGGGCAAAAGTAGGTTGACAGTTGTGAGTATGCAAAAGAGTTTATTCTTGTACTATTACTTATTAATTCTTTTATTATTTTCCATATGAACAACTGTAAAACTACTGTTGCCCCACTGTGTAAATTTTCTCTCTCTACATTGTTTATAAATGATACATGTTGCATAAATGACATAGTTTGTAGCAAAAATATATGCTATTGCCAATAATTACAACATGTCACATTTAGAATCTACAGTGGATGAAACATTACTTGCCTCTTCCTCAATTATAATTTTTCTGAGAGAAACAGAATATAGTAAAGATCATGAAGAAATATTTTAATAGTTGTGATGGAATAGAAGGCTTAATTTCTAGGCACTATATCCTAATACTTCTCCCTTATCAGGAGACTATAAAGAGGTTATATTTCTTGACTTAGTTATTTTTTGAAATCCCAGTGGGATTGAGCAATGCATCTTCCAAGGTCTGAATGAAATAACAAAACCAATTTTAAAGTGAAAGAAATTAATCTCAAATCAGGCTCCACACTTGTTCAGGGGTCATCTCAGTTAGGATAGCTTACGTGCTGCGTTCCACTAATGCTGAGGCCATGTGCAGAGGAACAAGGTCAAGAGACAATGTGGCTAAGGGCATTTTCTATGGAAGCTGACATATGGCAAGGCATCCATCTTCTCCTCCAGCCTTTGGCCATAACACAGGACACATGGGTCGCTGCGATGCCTTTCTCACCATTATTACTGTCAGGGCTTCTTTAGGTCCTCTCGCTCTTTATGCTGCATCTGTGACATACTTATTTCTTCCCTGATATTTCCCTTCCTACTAAACCAATCCCTGCATAAGGGAGCTCTTCCTAGTCCAAGGCACTCAAATTATCTTCTTTTTTTTCCTTGACATTTACTTTAAATTTTTATTTTAAGTTATTATTTATTTTCTTTATTGATTGCAGTGGTTCTCAACCTGTGAGTCACGACCCCTTTGGCGGTCGAACGACCCTTTCACAGAGGTCACCCAAGACCATCCTGCATATCAGATATTTACATTACGATTCATAACAGTAGCAACTTTACAGTTATGAAGTAGCAACGAAAATAATTTTATGGTTGGGTCACAACATGAGGAACTGTATTTAAAGGGCCAGAAGGTTGAGAACCACTGGATTAAGGTATTACATATGTGTCCTTATCCCCCCACCCACCCGCTCATGCCCTCACCCTGCTAGTGTCTGTGTCCATTATCTTCTTTGCTTTAGCATGCATTCTCCCCATTTTAAATTTTACTTCCTTTTTTAAAGTTTAAAGGCCAAAGATTAGATTTTTTTTTTAATTTCAGGTTTTGTATGTCACTCTTTCTTTGAGTCAGTGAGTATGAAATATCCTCTTACTGGGCTAAAAACCATCCTATATAATAAAAAGGTAATATGCAAATTGACCCTAAAGGCAGAGCAACCGGTTGCTATGACGCATACTGACCACCAGGGGGCAGAAGCTCAATGAAGGAATTGCCCCCTGGTGGTCAGTGCACTTCCACAGGGGGAGCGCTGCTCAGCCAGAAGCTGGCTCATGGCTGGCTAGCACAGCAACGGTGGCGGGAGCCTCTCCCACCTCCCGCGGCAGCGCTAAGAATGTCTGACTAATGGGTTAGGCCCGCTCCCCAGGGGGTCCCAGACTGCGAGAGGGTGCAGGCCGTACTGAGGAAACACCCCCTCGAGTGCATGAAATTTTGTGCACCAGGACTCTAGTCCTATATAATAAAAGCCTAATATGCTAAGTGTCCGGTGGGCCAGGTGGCCATTCAACCAATCAAAGCATAATATGCTAATGATATGCTAAGGATGCTCAACTGCTTGCTATGACGTGCACTGACCACCAGTGGGCAGACAGTCGACTGGTAGGTTAGCTTGCTGCTAGGGTCCAGCTGATCGGAACTGAGCAAGACGGGCCAGACATGCCCTGGAGCCCTTCCACAGTCCCTCCCTGGCTGACCAACCGCCCATGTCCCTCCCCTGCCCCAATTATGCACCGGTGGGGTCCCTCAGCCTGGCCTGCGCCCTCTTGAAATCCGAGACCCCTCAGGGGATGTCGGAGAGCCGGTTTAGGCCCGATCCCGCAAGCCAGGCTGAGGGCCCCCACTCGTGCATGAATTCGTGTACCAGGCCTCTAGTGTGTACAATAAGTTAATGTGGATATGTCACCATAAAAACCCCAAATCTCAATGAACACATTGAAACATTATTGTATAACAATATCTATTCTATATGTCCTTCAAATCAAGTCTGAACTAATCAAAGCCGGAGAGACTCCTATGTGCCCCTCCAACCACCTCTACTCTCAGATACTCAACTCTAACCCCACTGCCCTTTTTCAGGCCTCAAATACTCCCAAGTGATTTTCTGCTTTCAGAGCCTTTACACATCATTTCCCTATCAGGAATACTTCCCACTTTTCAGGCATACTAACAAATCTCACATCTTTCTTGATGCTACAAGGAGAAGAAATATTTCTGAAACAATCTACACCATTTTCTACCATTAATCCCTTTATTTTTCCTTTCATTAAAAAAAGCATATTATTTTATTTTTTAATTATGGAAAAATACACATGATTTACCATCATTGTTAGCTATACAGTCCAATGGTATTAAGTACGTTCATTCTGTGATGCAACCATCCATCTCCAAAACTCATCTTCTAAAACTGAAACCCTATATTTATTTATCAATTCTTCAGCCTCCCTGCAGTATCCTGGAAACCCCATTCTACTTTCTGTCTCTCTGAATTTGACTATTTTAAGTACCATATATAAAAAGAATTTGACAGTATTTGTCTTGTAGCTGGCTTATTTCACTTAGCATAATCTTCTCAAGGTTTATCCATGTTGTAGTATGTGTCAGAATTTTTTTTTCTTTTTAAATCCAAATAATATCTCATTGTATATCTACACCGTATTTTGCTTATATGTGTAACTACTGATAAACAATTGGGTCGCTATCTTTTTTTGGCTCTTGTGAACAATGCTGCTATGAGCATGAATCTGTAAATATCTCATGCTCCTGCTTTCAATTCTTTTGGGTATATGCCCATAAGTAGAATTGCTAGGTCATATAGTAATTCTATGTTTAATTTTTTGAAGAAGCACTATACTGTTTTTCATAGTGTTCCATCTTTTTACATTCCCACTAACAATGTGTAAGAGTTGGCACAAATTTTTCCAGTTGTTGGCCAGCAGTTACTACTTTCTGGGTTGTTTGTTTTATAGTAACGGGTGTGAGGTGGTTTTGATTTGCATTTCCCTAGTGATTAGTGATGTTGACTTTCTTTTCTTGAGCATGTATATCTTCTTTAGAAAAAGATCTATTCAATTTACCTGCCCATTTTTTAATTAGTCTGTCTATCTTTTGAGTTATAGGAGTCATCTATGTACCCTGGATATTGATCCCCCATCAGATTTGTGATTTAGAAAAATTTATCCTATTCTGTGGGTTGCCTTCTTATTCATTTGGTAGTGTCCTTTGATACATAACATAAAGGTTTTGAATTTGAATGAGGATCAATTTCTCTTTTTTCTTCCTGGAAATATCCACAGTGGACTTTCATTTAAACAAAAAGAAACATTTAAGTGATTTTGAAAACATTTGAGGTCATGATAGCAATTCATTGTTGGTCAAGGAAGGATTGCTATTTAAAACAAAAAAGAAGCTTGGGTGTGCCTGTATCTCTTAGAGTATTGGGCACTTAGGAACCTTCAGGAGGACTTTTGAAGAACAAGTTCCCTCTTCTCTCAACTAAACCCTGAAAAAAGTTTGCTGGAACCTCTGTGGAAGCAATCAATGTTCAATGCATGTGTACACTGAGTGCCTTTATGTTGGAAGTCCTCTCACAGTGCAGCTCTAGATCTAAGAGGTCTGTGTCCTGGCTTTGTGCCAAGATCTCTTCCTTCTCCTCTTGGAGAGGAAACACCGAACCAGAGATTTCACCAGCCTAGAGATTTGTCTTGGGACTTGGGATAAACCTTCTCGCAAGTCATTTATAAAATCCTAAACAAACTTGTGTTTATAAAAATTTACTCATGTTTTCTGTATATATCCTTGGGAAAAAATAGATGTTCACAACATTAAAACATTGGGTCTGATTAATGTCATCACTTGATTTCAAGGGAAATCATTTATAACACTGTTTCAGAAAGCATTATTATCAGGTTAATTTTTCAATTACAAATGTGGCAACAACTATATATTTGTAAAGAGTAAACAATAATCAATGGATTATCTATGATAAACTATGCATTAAAGAGCATCAGTTATTTTATAGGAATGAGTTTTCTGATGCAAGTATTCTGTTTTTCAGTTAAGAATGTAGCGGATGTTTCAGATCATCTTTTCTATGATCAAGAGTTTGATAATCTTTGAAAGAAAATGCTGAGAAACAATTTTTGATTTATAGTGAAATAAATAGAGCTGTAGCAGACATTTTTCAGGTTTAGAAATTTTCTACTCAACGACATGGCTCCATAAAGACAGAGCCTCATAAATTATTGGGATAATTTCATTCAGAGTTCAGGTTTATTGCACTGAGGCCAACACACTGGAAATAATCCTTAGGAAAACAATAGCAATCTGGCCTGTCTTATGAATAGATGGGAAAGCGGGTCAGGAGCAATTTACTAATTCACTCAGCAGTAAAGATAATTACTGTTTTTAATAATAATGTACTACAGGCCGATCTAATTGGTTCATGGCTCATGTTTAAACTGTTTTAGCTTAATAAGTGCAAGACCATTATATTTACTTTGCTGGGTCTAAAAGCCCATGATACTGAAAATTGACCTTTAAATGATCCCCTGTGCAGTTCTGTACTATTTGTTTTGGATTATTGGAAGTCCTGGATATTTTTAACTAAAACGTGTACTTGTATGTTTTCATAGGTACTCATTTCCTCTCTGTGGTGTCTATTAGGACGCAGAGAATACAGTATGAGAAGCATTGTCTCAAAAATCACACACCAGAAAACTAAAAGGAGAGAAGTTTAAATTATGTTAATTAGATAAAGAGAGTCAGAAAGAACTTTAACCTTCTTCATTCGGTTAGACTCCTGCTACTGAAGAAATAAATTCCATCTAATTTTTCTCAGTGACTTCAACATAAGGCTGTGTGGCATAAACTGTTGTATTAATGGCATCAAATATGTCATGCTGAGCATATGTTTACTCTCAACTAAAAATAGGTAATCTTTTAAGTTTCTTCATTGCCCCTGCTATGTAAATGATTTATCCTTTACAAGCTAATTTGTGCTGGTATTTCATTAATACTCATTTCCCCAGTCATTGGTGTATTGTCACATAACACCTTACATCTCAGCCCCTTCATGTCTTTAGCTGAAGTAAGTTGCATTACACAAGGTCACGTCACCTTCCTGATGCTTCATACAGCCAATAATTGATCAATACCACAATATTGTCTGTGCAGATTACTTGCCTCAATTCAGGCCAGTTGTGTGAGGCCATCTTAGCACCAGGAATCATACTCAGAGGATTTTTTTTTTTTAATGTCTGTATGGTGGACCATGTACCCTCATCCCAACTCTGCTTTCACTCCCAGACTGTACTGACAGCTAGAACAAATCCCAATTAACTTCCTGCGCATGCACATTTCCTTCGACTAAATATCCCAGGTATGTTCATGTAAACATCCCAGATATCCTAACCTGTGAAGCTACTTGATTTTCAACCTTTCTCAAGATTATAGATAAGTTTTCTAGGTTTGTTTCTGTTGGTTTGTGTTTTTATTACTTGGTTTTTATTTGGTTGGTTGTTTTTTGTCAACCAAACTAATATCGCCAATAGGTATTTTTTATTCAACATTTGTAGCAGTGGTTTGGACAAAGAATATCAACAAATTATCATAATTTTTATGTCAACATTTGACATAGATAAATGTCCTTTAAGTAAATCATCAAACATATTATCTCAGATTTGATTTTGTATATTATGTTTTCTTTTATTTACCTCAATCATAACACTGAGGATATTTTGGCAAATGTAAATTTTAATTTATATTCTCAAGTAACTAGAATTTATTTGTACCCAGAATTTTTAATTTAGATTTCTTAGAAAAAAACACACTAAAGCTCGAGTAGAGAAACTTATAACAGTAAAGAAGAGAATGAAGCTCTTACTAAAATTTGAACTTTAAATATATAATCTTAGTGACTCTTCTAATGATAATAAATATATCATTATCATATTATAGTTATGCTTACTCACATATGGGAAAACATTTTTCCCTTAGTTTAATAAGTAGTCTTATTGTAACTGCCCCCCAAAAGAATCTTAATGAACACTTTTCCTATTTTCAGCCTGTAATTTTACTTTGAGAAGAAACATCCCTTTCTCATTAAATTGATGCAATACAAATAAAATTGCCTCCACCTACTCCAGAGGTAGAGCCTGTGGCTGCATCTGCCTCTAGCTCAATAGAGCACACATTTCCTCAATTTCAGTAAGAGTAAAGCAATGGACAAACCAACCGAAGCCAATCTGAATATTGCTTCAATGACTGGGAAGAAGTATGATCCTTTTTTCCTATAACCTTAGAGCATTCAAGACTGATTGGCTTCAAGCCACTTGCCACCATAACAGAAGAGTATTCTGAGAATGTGGCCAACTCAATAAAACAGAGCACATAGCTGAGCCAACGTTTGGAGAAATCAGTTCTAATATCATTATCTAAATCCATGTTTCCTTCCAAGCCTGAAACTAGAATAATTCCTGTACTATTCTACTGTATGATTTATTTTCTTGTCAGAATGATAGCATCACATCATAGAGATTTCCTGAAAATCATCTAAAATAATGCATACAAATATTAATTTAACACTTATTGTATACCCTCTATAATGTGTATAATATCGTTTTCTCAGGATTGTTGTGCCTGAAATATATGGAATGTAGTAGGCACTCGGGAAATAATATGTAGTACAGAAATCTTCCATACAAGTTGGTGATATCATTGAGTCTTTTTTTCTGCTTCTGCTTGAGTTTAGAACACATGGTCAGAGTGTAGGGTTGCTTTTTTAATAATGGACCAGCTCATAAGAACAGTTTTAAAGGAGAACAAAGAGAAAACTCAAAATGTTAATACTATCTTATGTTCTTTCTCCTGATTTAAGTCGCCGAATTAAGCAGAGCATGACAAGTCTTTGTTATAACATGGCTCACAACTACACTTTCCAACTCTGTGAATTTTATAATTTTCTAAAATGCTATTTGAAATTCCATTGCTGATTAGGAGTAAAAAATGCTGACTGACTTCTGGTTTTGCAGGTAAGAAACTTAGAAACCACACTCTGAAAGTAATTTTAGAGACAAAACAGGCAGGTTTAGGGACTAAAGAGGGTCCATGGGAGAGGAATGCAGATATGAAGGGGAGAAATAGCTCCAAGCTGCCAAAATGCTTAACATATTTTCACAGAGGATAGAGAAATGTCGACAGGTACAAAATAAAGAGGAGAGAAAGACAGGAACATCATCTGAGTCTTGGACTTTGAAACTGATATCCTGCAAAAAGTGACCAATTAGGAAAGCACAGAGTCATAAAATGGGAAAGGGGTCCAATTAGAAGGGAACATAGATAAAGAATTTCTAGCCTTTAAAACCTTAGAAAAGGGGCTTAGCTGGTTACCGCCTTGGGAATCCCTCCCTACCTGGGAGTTTGTATTTGCTTCCAATAAATTTCCACCCTTTTACTAACAAGTCTTTTTAGTCCGCAAATTTTATTCTTCAAACTTCGTGAGGCAAGAGCCTGCAAGGGGGGGGATCTGCTTCCTGAATCCCATGTTTCAACTCCATCCTAATAACAAGTAAAAAGCTGAACCACAGAAAAAAAAATCAACAACTCCTCTAGAAGCCCTAAAAAGAATTAGGACACAGTGAAAATGGAAGATTCCCAACACTAGAGAGACCAACAGGAAAATACAGAGAATAACAACTTACCTGAGCAGAGACTCAGAAGCAGAATCGCCAGGAGAACCAGTGCTAGGGTAAGAAAAAGTAAGAATTGCTGGAGGCACAGGGTAGATAAGTTAAAAATTCCGGGGGACCCAGTCATAGGGCAGATTCAACAATTTTATGGGATTTACCTCCAAGAGCTAGACCAGGTCCTCATGGAGAATATTCACATCAGAGAAAAATACCATTTTGAAATACAAAAGGAGGAACCATTTTGAAATACACTCTGATTTTAACAACGCATGCCCTCAGGAGAAAGGAATTAAGCAGAGCCTAATTAGCTGGGGTATTATCAGAGTTTAACTAACATTGGGAAAAAGAAACACCCAACTTCATTCAGCTGTAGCCTTCCAGCTGGCAGAAGTGAAATACAGTCGACCCTTGCAGAATACAAGTTTGAACACTGTAGGTCCACTTATATGTGTGTGTTTTATTTCAATAAATACAATCTGTCCTCCTATCCATAGGTTTCACATGTGCAGATTCAACCAACTGCGGATCAAAAACAGCATTTTTGCATTCCTAACTGCATATTCCCAAATGCAGATAAAAAATACTGTTTTCAATCTGCAATTGCTTGAATCCATAGATGCAAAGAGCAAACTTTAGTGTCAAAAGTTACACTTGGCTATTTGACCGTATAGGTGTTAACACCTGTACCCCCACAATGTTCAAAGGTCAACTGTACTTACCTGGAGCAGTGCCTAACTATCCTCTCGCAGTTTAAGAATAACAGATTCTTCTCACTAAAAACACAAATCAACTGGCCTTCCTACTTGACAATCCTTTCTGAGAATCCCTTTTCTGTATTAATCTAACAATATTTATTAGCAAAGCATTGCTCTCCCACTTTTTAAATAATTTACTCCAAAATGCCATAAAAGTACTGTGACCAAGAAAACTATTTATCTTTAACCAAAAAACTATTTTTATTTTTACAACTTGCAATATTTGGATAGGTGATGATAAGCATGTATGCAGGCAAATGTAGTTGAATGACACAGAAATAATTAAAAGAGAGGAATCCTAAATATAAGAGAGTAAGACATTGAATTACCAATCTTTTAGTTTGCCATATAAAATATACTCTAACAATATGAAAGCCTCTATTTTTCTTTTAATTTAGCTTGAAACAACTTCCAGTGTTTTACTTAAATAAGAAAAACAACAAATTTAGTTTTTGGCAGTCAACCTCCAATAGGGGTGAATTGTGATTTCCCTCTACTATTTGAGAAAATCAGCAAAGAAGGCAATTTCTGTAAATTGTTCTGTAGATTTCTGAAAATAAGTTGGGACTTCACAAATTACACCCAGAAACTACTGAGGAGATTTTAGCTTATAAGTAATTATCAATAACTAATGAACTGCTTACATTTACTTAAAGAGTAGATGATAGATAAATAGATAGATACATAGATAGATAGATAGATACATACATACATACATACATACATACATACTTACAGATATACATCAACATGCCCCTTTCCTAAAATCATTGCTAAACTTGTTTTATATTAAACAAGCATGAACCTTGCAAATATTAGTAACTCCACAGCACTTCATAGTGCTCTATTGTCTATATATATGAAAGCCTAAGCAATCATCCAACCATCCAACCATCTGACTGGTATCTATGACACGCAATGACCACCAGGGGGCAGACGCTCAACGCAGGAGCTGCCGAGCTGGAGTGACTTGGCAGCTGTGGTTCTCGGGTGACACACCCGGAACCAGAGAGGAGGGAGCCTGATTCTATGGTGCATAATCTGAGAACCACCCTCTCATAATCTGGACCCCTCTGGGGATGTTGGAGAGCCAATTTTGGCCCGATCCCCACAGGACAGGACTAAGGACCCCACCAGTGCACGAATCTGTGTACTGGACCTCTAGTTATTTATAATTTAAAAAACTGATATGCTGCCATTCATTTAATCCAGTGATTTTCAATTTGTGTGTTGCAAGAGACACACTGGTGTGCTGCAAGATTTTTAAAACATGTAATACCTGACTATTTCATAAGGGGCACTGACTTCTTTTCCCTTAGATTGTCAAAAATGGAACTCCCATTTGACCCAGTGATCCCACTTCTAGGAATATATCCCAAGAAACTAGAAACACCAATCAGAAAGGATATATGCACCCCTATGTTCATAGCAGCACAATTTACCGTAGCTAAGATTTAGAAACAGCGCAAGTGCCCATCAGCAGATGAGTGGATTAAAATACGGTGGTACATCTACACAATGGAATACTACACTGCGGTAAAAAAGAAAGAATTCTTACCATTTGCAACGGCATGGATAAAACTGGAGAGCATCATGCTAAGCAAAATAAGCCAGTCAGAGAAAGATAAATATCACATGATCTCACTCATTTGTGGAATATAATGAACAACATAAACGGATGAACAAAAACAGATCCAGAGACAGAGAAGCATTGATCAAACCGTCAAACCTCTGAGGGAAGGTAAAGGAGGGTGGGGTTAAGGGGGAGAGATCAACCAAAGGACTTGTATGTATGCATATAAGCCTGACCAATGGACACAAACACCTTGGGGGTGAGTGCATGAGTGGGGGTTGGGGGGATAATGGGGGGATAAGGACACATATGTAATACCTTAATCAATAGAGAAAAAATTAATTATTTTAAACTTTAATTTAATGTAGTGACAATAGTGAAGAAGAATTTAACTAAAACTAAGATTAAATCATTTCATTTTGTTTGTCAGTATGGATAGCATCGGTTGTTAAATATAACTATTTGGTATTTTTTTTAATTTGATTCATTGCTATCTACAACTATTTATTTACAGCTCTGGGACACAGTGTTTCTCTTCCTCCTTAATGATTGATCTTCCCTGCTATAAAGGTTTCACCTTTTATCCTCCCTATAATGTACCCTGGAGTTATCTCTGTTTAGTGAATCTGATTATTTTCTTCAAGGACTGTCAGAAATAAATGATGGCATAAGGTAGATGTCCTACAAGAAGAAAAAATAAAAAACAAAACAAATACAAAAAAAAACAAGGAAGAAAGAAAGATGGAAAGAAGAAAGGAGGGATGGAAGCAAGGAAGGAGGAAGGGAGGAATGAAGGAAGAAAGAGAGAGAAGAAGAAAGGAAGAAAGAACAGGAAAAGCTAATGAGTTTTTAATTGAGTCCATTAGCAATAGTCATGATTGCTTGTACAGGGGGACAAGACTGTTATAAAATAGTCTATTAAAATGCCAGGAAATTCCTCAGTAGTTTAAATACTCTTAAATTTTTAAATGCTATACTAGCAGGCAGAGCTGTAGTAGATTGAATTAAGCATCATTATTGATTTCCCAAGACTTTGTTGGTATATTGCTCATTTTAACACATTATCAGATACTTAAAGAGTAATTTTTAATGTTTGAAGAACATTTACTTCATTTAAAATAGCTAATAACATCATTCAAATGAGAGAAGGTATCAGGACTTAATATATGAAAATGCTGGATGCAGACATAATGTCCATTAGAATAGAAGCCAAACAGATTTTTGTAATGTCTTCAATAAAATATTTCAAACATAAAACTCTTTTAATAATAGAACTGCATTCTAAACTATAATTATGAAGAGTCAATTAAATAATTATGATTAAGAACATCCATGACATTATGAAGTTATAGTAGAAAATCATCTTGGAACTGTAACGTTTCAACTCATATATAACAGTGAAATGGTTTTCTGTTTGAATACACATTTTAATTTGTTTACTAAAATTTGTACACTTGAAAACTAATATTGCATATAAATGTTCAGCTTTCTGTAAAAATGAATCACTGGCAATCTTTTTGTTTTATATTTTACAACATGCAATGTCTAGACAGAATTTCAATTTAGCTTTAAGGAGGATAAATATTTATTTAATACTAGAGGCCCAATGCACGAAAATTCATGCAAGAGTAGGCCTTCCTTTCCCCGGATGCCGGCACCAGCTTCCCTCTGGCACCCAGGACCAGGGCTCCCCTCGGGCCACCCCCAGGCACCGGGGACCTGGGCTGGCTTCCCTCTGGCCTGGCTTCATCAAGAAGGATGTGGGGAAGACATCCAGTCGAATTAGCATATTATTATTATAGATGCATATTAATGTATTAATGTGAGGCTTATCAAAACCTTCTCTTTACTTCTCTTACTAATAGGTTAAATTTTACAAAGATAAATTAAGAGAGGTAAATTTTATTTAGAAAGTCTTAGTTTATAGTCATATTTCATTAGCCACGTAGTGTGAGTTGATCATTAAGATGCCTGACTTGACCAGCTGGCATGGTTCAGTGGTTGAGCATTGATTAATGAACCAGGAGGTTATGGTTCTGTTTGATTCCCAGTCAGGGCACTTGCCCAGTTTGCGGGCTCCATCCCCATTGTGGGGCATGCAGGAGGCAGCTGATCAATGATTCTCTCTCATCATTGATGTTTTTATCTCCCTCTCCCTCTCCCTTCCTCTATGAAATCAATAAAAATATGTTTTTTTAAAGAAGATGCCTGATCCATTCAAATTATACATGTTATAATCTAGTTTCATTAAAGGATCTAGTATTTAAATAGAGAAATTAATTCGAAGTGTTAAACATTACATTAGTGTTTTACCACATTTTTTTCTCAACTGTTCTTAACATATGAGCCAACCACAAGTCAGTTACAATAAATAATTTTATTGGGGTCAAAGCCAGCTATTTTAGATTCCATCATATATATGTTCTATTATATCAGTGACGAATAATAAGAATTACTAGTTAACTATGTTAACATTAAAAAATACAGAAACATATTATAATATTATTTATTGAATATAGTTCCTTTTCACATTTTTCATTCATTCCCCGACCCACTTCTCTCTGCTAACCATCCCTTTGGTCTCTGTTTCTATTGTCTGTTTTTCTTTTTTGTTTTGTGTTTTTTCTCTCTTTTTATTTTCATTTCAGTTTGGATGGTTTTTCGTGTCTAATCACCAAAGATTATTTGCCACATTAAGTCTATCAAACCACATTGTCTATCAAAAGAATTTTCATCTTTAATATGATGATGATTTTTCATCTTTTTGTACTTTTTTTCTACCATTCACATTGTACTTATTAGAAATATTTTTTCCTATTTCTCTGATGGAATCCCTATCTGTTTATACATGCTGTCCATGTTTTTCACTAAATCCTTACACGTATTGACGAGTCATTTCATAGTCCCTGTCAGAAATTTCCGACATCTAGATAATCTCTGTCCCTGTCCTGTTGTCTACCTTTATATCTTGTTAATACATGTTTTCTCCACTTGCTTTTCTGTGTGTCTCATCTGTTTTGATGCAATGATGGACACTGGTCATAAAAAAGACTTGAGAGGGAGGTAAATAGTATTTATGTCCAGAATAGGCATACCCCATCTTCTGTCATGCAATTACTGTGGGGAATTAGGACCACTCATCTATGTCCTGCCAAAAAATAGATACATTTTGAGAATTTCAATCTAGAATTTTTGAATATATAAAAGGAAGACTGACCTTCAGTTTGGACACCCATGACCATGTGTTCATTTTTACATAATTCAAGGTGCCCAGAGTTTCGCTGTAATGTGGTATTGAGGTGTTGCTTCAGTAGTGAGAAGATTCAAGGTTATCAAGTGAAAAAATACGTTCAATAGTGGCTAGAGCTAAATATGTAGTTATATACACAATCTATTCCCAATCCCATGAAATTACATGAAGTCATTAGGCTATCTTTCTATATCAATATCGGTGAACTATGCTTTCTATGTAGAAAATTGCTGCATGCACTCAGTTATTTATAAGAAAGTCACAAGTATTACCATCATTCCTAAAATAGCATCAGATGAACAAAATTTAAAAATGTTTCATGGTGGGGTTTTTGTTGTTGTTGTTGTTGTTTTAGAATTTAATCACTCAACATTAGAGGTAAAGCAATCTGCCTGATTTTGAAAAAAAAAATAGTATCTTTGAACATTTACTTGAAATAGAAACCAAAAAAGTAAGACTGATAACACTGTTACATTTAGCCAGTGTTGGGATTCCCATCTTATCTATCTGTTCCATCTAGAGATGAAGAAATCTTCTTGCCTGGTACCTTTTGAACTAAATCACTTGGGAGCAACCTAACATGTGCCATCAGTGTCTGAGGCAGCAGAAAAGTTCCAGTTTACTGAATTTCGCCTGTAGCCAAGTGAAGATAGAAGAGGATTGTGTTTTGTGTTCCATATATAAACACAGCAGTTATCCCTGTCAACAGCTGCTATTTGGATGCATGTCTGATCTTTCTCTTGAAACTCAAAGCAGTTTTTCTTGCTATCTTTAATCATTTTTATGCATTAACATTTGGAATACCAACAATGTTAAACCGTAAATTAATGTTGTGATCTCTTTATTTTGTGGATGTTAAAATTATCCTTCAAAATAATCTCTGCCTTTCCAAGTCAGAACATGGGATACCTTGGGGGTTGGAAACTGCATGGAAGAGGCCCAAGGGCTTCTGTGTGCAGGCTGCAGTTCATTCCTCCCTCTGGACCTGCAAACACAGATGGATGCAGGTTGAGGATAGTAATCCATCTGTGTGGTTATGTTCTTTGCACTTTTCTGTACCTATATTTTACTTCACTCATAAGTTTACCCCAAAAATAGCCATATTCTTTTGCAGCTATTCTCTAAAACGAAAGTTAAAATAGTACAGAAAATTAGATTTCTTATTCACATTAGATCATTCTGGGATATTTTAATAATATAAAGGCAATACGACAGTTAAAGTGATATGGACAACACAATATGAAATGTCAACTGAACTGCTGCATTATCTTTTTAATTTTTAAAAAGGCTGAGGCTGGTGTCAAAATAAGCAGTGCAAAAAAAAATAAAAATAAAAGCAGTGCTTGTGAATAACTTTATAATTTATGACCTTGTGCAACATTATTGTCTGATAAATCTTCATTAAAAAAGTTGAAAATGCTATTTATAATATTACTGTAAATAATTAGATATATAATTTTATGACATATAACAATATATAATTATAATTATAATCTATTGTAATTAATTAGAATAATTTATCAATATTATTACTTGTGGACAAAGCTAGATCTTTAAAAAATGTTTTTTATTTATTGATTGATTTTAGAGAGAGAGAGAGAGAGGAGGAGGGAGAGAGGGAGAGAGAGACATAGACTTGTTCCATTTAGTTACGCATTCATTGGTTGATTTTTGTATACACCCTGACCAGGGGATCAAACCCTAAACCTTGGCATATCTGGACAATGCTGAGCATCCGCCAAGGCCCAAAGCTAAATGTTGAAGATTCTACTTTCTTAAAAATGACAGAATATCCCTTATATTAATAAAGATTTAATATATTTATTATTTTTGAAGTATATTTTTATAATCACATTAAGCCCCCATACTCAAAATACTTTGAAATATTAAATCAATGATTTTAAAGAAACTAAATTAACTTGGTAACGAATATATTCTTATATTTATAATGTGGGAAAATAAAAATGCTTAAAAAGGCGATTTGTTTGAGCTCACTCTGATAAAAGAACAAATCAAATGCCTTCCATCCTATCTTGATTCCTGCTCACTGATCAACAACATTAGCATTTTAAGAGTAGAACCAACTTTTCCTTGAGAAAGTTCAAGATAGAAATATCAGGAGTTTTTATATTCTGGGGAGTAAAAGGCATGTACTCTTTGTTCCTGCCATTTATTTATTTCTTGCCTAAAATATACCTTTAACTTTTTTTTCCCCAAAACTGAAGTCCTACATTACTTATCTACACCAAAAACTCTGAGTCAGGGCTTTACCTAGCGACTCAGTCAGCAGATGAAATCGCAGTACATGTTGCTCACCACCATGTTAACAAATCCGCAGAAGAGCAAATGAAAAGATGTAATAATTCAAGTGAAGTGGGATTTTTGAGCAAATGTCTAAATTGTTCAGTCACAGACCTGGGCTCAGTGGAATGAGCCCCTGAAAGCCTGCTGCCTGATTTCTCTGCTGTGTCATTCCCTGCATCTGCGCAGCTTTAAGCTTCCCCTGTGTTAGACGCCACTGCAGTGCACGCCTGCAGAGTCTCTCCAGGGGCTTAACACCAAAGTGCCAGAAAACAGGACTGAACTGGAATGAGAAGCTTGAATCTCCTATCCAGAGAAGTAAACAGTACACAGCCTGGAAGTTGTTCCCTCTCCATTTAAAAATAGAGATGAAATTTAGCTGGCGGAGCATCGCTCAATCCCCCACCATCTCAATGAGTTCATACTGTGTAAATATTGTGATCTTCATAAATAAATACTGAGGCACAGCTGGCGCCAGCAAGATATCGCTGTTAGGTTGCTGTGGCCCTGTTATCACCAGTGGGTGTTGCTAATTATTCTCAGAACTGAGGCTCTGGCATAGGAGTGGAATGGAATGTAGAGGAAAGTCAACAGAGGTTGAAACAAAAATAAAACATTGTTTGTTTCTGTCCATAGCAAGGACATTCCACCCTTGTGAAAAACCAGAGATACATACAGGGAAGGTTTTGTGAGTTGCTTTTTTCTCTGTGAGGATGATTTAACAACACAATTTTATTTCAGCCCTTGATTGCATTCCAGCTGATTAAAATTCACACCACTTGTTTGTAAGGGCAAGAGGAGGTAATTGGGGTGTTCAGAGGACAACACTGTAAACCTGAATGTCTTAAAATGAATGAGATTACTATGAGGAAGTGTTGTTTTTTTCCTTCCTCCCTCCTATCTGGCAGGTGTGTGAATGACCTAGCTTTGCACATAGCACACAAAAGAGGTTCATTGTGTGTAAACTGCCTTGGCTTGAGAAAACAAATGCTCTTTAGACATACCCTCCAGCAGAAGAGAAGCTGCATATGAATTGCTACATTCTTTTCTGAAAATGCCAAGGTTAATTTTTAATTGCTGGCAGCAGGGTAGACCTGATGACCACAGCATTCCACTCAGGTGGAGCTCGTGCTGCTGGCTCATCAAATTATTGCTCCCTCTCAAGTAATACTTTTTTGACTTTGAGCCCAATGGATAAGCAGAGAGAGTACTGTTAAAGGGCATTGTGTTGTGCTCTTATGTTAAAAAAATCTACTCTCATTTACTAAGCTCAGCATTTCATTATACAACAGGGAGGTGTGAGTACAGAGAATGCAAATAAGTACAAATCAGATTCTTTCTCCTAGTTCTCTTCATGCCTTTTCTCACCTGGTCTTACGCTTGGCAACCCTTCTTCCCCAACCTGTTAACATCCTCCTTTGACCCCCCAACCCCCATTGTTAAAAGGATTTAGACCCGAAGAGATAATTTGGAACCAGCTGCTCTTGTGACTCTCACAGGGGCACCTCTGTCTCCTAAAAATCTATTACAGGGCCTGAGATTGTTGGCAATCCCCTGCTGCTTTATTCAACAATATCTCAACATGAGGCAGTACATTCTGGGGTTTTTCCTAGCCTAGGGAAGAAAAATGCCCAATGCTTACTGAAACTGTAGGGAAATTTGTCAAAGTATGTTTAGAAAAAAATTGCCTTGTTTCATAGTTGTTACTCCTGTCCGGCTTATTCAACCAAAACTATTCTCCATGTTATTCTGTGTCCTGAATAACTTTATAAACCCCATAATAAAGCTAATAAGGTCTGAAAAAGATTGCATGTGTTCTGACTGCTCCTATCTGAATGTTGTTACCATAGTTGCCTGCCTGAGCCACTTTATTAGTAAAACGCTGTTCACTCCAATTTAACAGAGAACACATTTGGCATTTGGCATAGTTCTCAGGCATAACAATCATTGACACCAGGGGTACAATTCAAAATGCCAATTATTTGCTAGTGGGATGTGTGCATTCATTGGGACCCCACAACTTCTCAAAATTTGTACAGCACCACTTTCATTTCCTGCAGTACTTGCTTTCAATAACTGCAACCATTTCAGTCTCATCTTTGTAAAGTAGTGACATCAGCAAAATGAATGTAGGAAAATCTAATGTTCAAGTAATTCCTGTATCTGTTTATTCCTTGAATATTTAAAATACCCTGTGGTAGCCCTCTCATTCTTTGTATAGTTTAAGAACCATGGGCTTATTGGTTATTTCTTGTTTAATGTTTGACCTTGATCAATATCAATGGTCCTATGGTATGCATCAGAAAATTTTTCATATGAAAGCTAGAAGTACACTGTGTCAACTCAGATTTTTCATGGATCTTGATTGGCCACCAAACTTAGTCTATCTTTTTCCATGTTTTCCTTAGATTAAGTCATATATATTAAAACTGTATATACCCAGTGTCTCCCATTCTGTTACCTATTAGGTAAATTGGACTCAAACACAACATTACTTATAATGATTTGAGGCATGTAATCATTCATGAGAGATGATTCTTTAAACAACATTTCTCATTATTATCCAAACTGAAGAATTACAAAAGCCTTCGCTAATTTAAAGACTGGCATGCTGTACTCTCAACTAATTTTAATGAATCAGGACTTACTGGTCCTGTGGCTTTATTCCCATCCTCTTTGCTTCTTTGAAATTAGGAACTAGGATGCACAAGTGTACCTTCAGAGTATCTCCTGGGGATTCCTTGCATCCCTAGGACTGCAGGCTACATGAGTGAAGTGTTAGCTATCAACTACTATACCTTTCAGACATGGAGAAGACTTCCTCCAGCCACTAATATGTTTTGAATAACTCATTAGTAAACACTATTCTCAGGTAAATTCACACAGAAGCTTTCTTTTCCCCAAGTCACTCATCCCTATGGACTATTTCTTGGCCATATAAGCAGCAGGGCTGGCTGCTTTCTGCCAATTTTGTAGAAGATAATTTTTTGCTTCCAGGTGGCCCCTTCATCAAGGTTACGCTTGTAGTGGGAGAGTTTCTATATGAACTTAACATATGAGGCTCAAGGTTACTTTGTAATATCAGAGTTTTGTTTTTGTTCTTTTTTAAAAAAATCAGAATATTAAAAGTCAGTCTCAAGTAAACAGGACAACTAGAGCAAAGAAAAATATACTGTCTCATGGCAAAAAATAATAGGACAAACACATTTGCCTTAAATGATATAAGATCCCTTTGTGCTTTTACATGCTAAATCATTTTTAGTATAGTTTTTTAAAAACATCAAAAATATTTCAAAAGATGCTCATATAGACCTATTGCCTGGATTTTATTCTTAAATATGTACCTCATACAATTCTAGTAGTTCATTTTATAACTCATGGTCAGAACCACCATCAGAGTTTTTAGATGATCCTAAAATGCAGTGCTTTGAAATTTTTATTTCTTATAATGTTCTCATTTGGTATGAAGTAACCTTCCTATAACATTAAGAATATGCCTATTCTTGTTTTATGTAGATCACATTTTCATTATAGAGCAATCCACGTATCATAGATCCAACACTATAAGGTCATATCACCTAGATCATAGTGCTTGTCTCTCACATTATAGTGCTCTCCTTCCCCCAAACCAAACCAAAACAAAAAAACCAAAACTGTAAAACTATATCTATGTCTTTATTTGCCAAAAGATACGTGCATATTTATAAAGACCTAATATGTATTTTTGAATAACCACAGTTTTTATTTCCCACTGTTTCTTATATCCTCTCAGAACTACATCACTCTCTTCTCTCATGAAAATTGTGTGAAATTTTCTGGTTGTATGATTATTAGCCAAATTCCTTCTCAGATAGTACCCTAATATATATAATAAAAGACAGATACAATAAAAATACAATATACTGCACAGTAAAACAAACAATAATATTATGCAATGATATATTACATGTATCCTGAGAGAAAAACATTCAGAGTGAAGATTTAAATGCTCAATTGAACTTTGTCAGAAAGATTTCCTTAGAAGAATGTTGGAAATACACTAAAAGGTAGAGAAGAAAGAAGGGGTGTGTGAAGAAGAGTGAGTGCAAAGGGGGACACAACATCATGAGTAAAATGATGGTGGCATGAAAATTGTTTTATGTGTTTATGGGACTTAATACAGTTTGGTATGAATGAGATCCTTGTTGAACTATGTGAGTGTGAATGTCTCTCTGAGGGAGGTGAGTTGGGAGGAGGTGAGGGGTTGTTGCCAAGGCCAGTTCATTAAGGACTTTTAATCATATGAAGAAACTGATTGTGTTTGGGATTTAATTACTCCAGTAGTCTTGTGCAGGATGAAAAGAAAGGCCAGGCACCTAGGCAAAAATATCAGATAGGAGATTAGAGAAGAGAACTTTAAAACCATAATTTGAGTGTTTACATAGGCCCACCTTGAGCAAGTTACTCCTATTTTCCAGGCTTCAACATTTTCATACATAAGATGAGAGTGATTGTGAGAACATACATCAGACAATACACATAGAAACATAGAGTTGGGTATTGATATATAATATATGTTGAACAGATAGCAGGCATTACTAATATTGTAATTATTGTTATTTTTGTTTTGTTTTGTTTTTATAGCATCAATGCCATGTGCCTTGTTTTTTTTTAATATATTTTTTATTGATTAAGATATTACATATGTGTCCTTATCCCCATGTTACCCCCTAAGCCCCTTATGCCCTCACCCCCCCCATTGTCCGTGTCCATTAGTTAGATCTATATGCTTGCATGTAAGTCCTTTGGTTGATCTTTCCCCCTTACCCTCACCCTCCCCTACCTTCCCTCCAAGGCCCGACAGTCCAATCAATGCCTCTCTGTCTCTGGATCAGCCCCTGTTCATCAGTTTATGTTGTGCATTATATTCCACAAATGAGTGAGATCATGTGGTATTTATCCTTCTCTGACTGGCTTATTTCACTTAGCATAATGCTCTCTAGTTCCATCCATGCTGTGGCAAATGGTAAGAGTTCCTTTTTCTTCTTCCTCTTCTTAAAGAATACCTTTCAGCATTTCATATAATGCTGGTTTGGTGGTGATGAACTCCTTTAGCTTTTCCTTATCTGTGAAGCTCTTTATCTGACCTTCAATTCTGACTGATAGCTTTGCTGGATAAAGTAATCTTGGTTGTAGGTTCTTGCTATTCATCACTTTGAATATTTCTTGCCACTCTCTTCTGGCCTGCATGGTTTCTGTTGAGAAATCAGCTGACAGTTGTATGGGTACTCCCTTGTAGGTAACTGACTTTTTTTCTCTTGCTGCTTTTAAGATTCTCTCTTTGTCTTTTGCTCTTGGCATTTTAATTATGATGTGTCTTGGTGTGGTCCTCTTTGGATTCCTTTTGTTTGGGGTTCTCTGCGCTTCCTGGACTTGTAAGTCTATTTCTTTCACCAGGTAGGGGAAGTTTTCTGTCATTATTTCTTCAAATAGGTTTTCAATATCTTGCCCTCTCTCTTCTTCTGGCACCCCTATAATTCTGATGTTGGTACGCTTGAAGTTGTCCCAGAGGCTCCTTACACTATCTTCATATTTTTGGATTCTTTTTGCTTTTTGCTTTTTCGGTTGGGTGTTTTTTGTTTCTTCGTATTTCAAATCTTTGACTTGATTCTTGGGATCCCCTTGTCTGCTGTTGGATCTCTGTATATTATTCTTTATTTCAGTCAGTGTATGCTTAATTTCTAGTTGGTCTTTTTTCATATCCTCCAGGGTCTCACTAAATTTATCGGCAGTTTCCAGAAAATTCTTGAAAAACCTTATAAACGTGGTTTTAAACTCTATATCCAGTCGTTTTCTTTCTGTCATTTGTGACCTGTTTCTTTGTCTCTGCATTTTTTATGCTTCCCTGTGTTGGTAGAGTGGTTTTGTGTGCTAGGTGTCCTATAGGGCCCAGTGGCTCAGCCTCCCCAGTTACCTGAGGTGGACACTCTTGGTGCACTCCCTTGTGGGCTTTGTGCACAGTCTTGTTGTAGTTATGCCTTGATTGTTGTAGGTGTCACTGGGAGGAATTGACCTCCAGGCCAATTGGCTGTGAGAATCAGCTGTGTCTGCAGTGGGAGACCTTCTGTGCTGAAGACACCCTTCTCTGCACTTTACTTCCGCAGCTCCTCTGAGTCTCAGTGTGCTTTTCTCTTTCCTTCTAGTTGTAGAATTTCCACTCAGCCAGCCTTCCTGTAGTTCTGGATGATGTCCGTTTTGTCTTTTCATTGTATTTTTGAAGTTGTTGTGGGAGGCAGCAATTTCCAGTGTTTACCTATGCCGCCATCTTGGTTTCTCCTCCTGTAATTATTGTTATTAATAATAATTGCTAAATGTCTAACAGGACAAAGGTTGGTAGCTTATTGCCTGGAGACTTGTATATTCTTTGAGTTGGGGTGGGGGGAGAGTGGAAATCAGAGTGCAGGCTTTTTTTTTTAATATATTTTTATTGAATTCAGAGAGGAAGGGAGAGGGAGAGATAGAAACATCAATGATGAGAGAGAATCATTGATTGGCTACCTCCTGTACACCCCGCACTGGGGATTGAGTCCACAACCCAGGCATGTGCCTTTGAGCGAATCGAACCGAGACCCTTCAGCCCTCAGGCCAACACTCTATCCACTGAGCCAAACTGGCTAGGGTTGAGTGCAGGCTTTTTGAATTGAAAGGGAATCAACACTGCCCCCTCCATCCATGGGAGCCTGTAACTCCAGGAAATTGCACTTATCTAAACATGGCTGATATAAGAAATGATCCATTTTCTTATAAAAAGCTGATGGGCAGTGGTCTACTTAGGATTTACAGTAACTACCCTAATGAGATATGTATTATTGGCAGGTACAGTACACTGATAAGGAGTAAGAGATTCTGGTGCACAGGAGCACAGGAGTTTGAGATGGCCAGGAAAGTAGAATTTTCTTTGCTCTGCAGGTTTTCCCATTTAAGCAGCTCTTGTGACATGCTAGAAATATACACCTCTGTAGAGATACAGCAAATGGAAAAATGTTAGTTTCCAAATCTGTCCCCCTCTGAAGAACTCTCCTGCTGGGCTTAAGCTGACTGTTCATTTTTGGGCTCATTTATTATTTAGTTTTCAGAAGGGTTTTCAATATGTACAATGGCAAAGTTGCTTTAATTTTATTTGTGTGTTTTTTGGTTTGTTTTTTAATCCTCACTGAGGATATTTTCCCATTGATTTTTAGAGAGAGTGGAAGAGAGAGGGAAAGACAGAGAAATATTCATGTGAGAGAAACACATTGATTGGTTGCCTCCTGCATGTGCCTGACCAGGGCCCAGGCCGGGGAAAAGCCTGCAACCGAGATACATGTCCTTGACCTGAATGAAAGCCGGGACCCTTTGGTCCACAGGCCAACGCTCTATCCACTGAGCCAAACCGGCTAGGGCTAATTGTACTTGTTTTTAAACTACTTATGAATGAATACAATTTTTGAAAGCTGCAGGACCCAACACACAGAATAAATACAAAGACTGGGTTCAAGTTTCAATAAATAATCTACATGATTAGAAATTTAGCTCAGTTGAATAATAGAGCTATTTCCAAATATCCCCATGTGTTATTTTATCATTGCAAAGTATTAAAATCCATTAGTTCCTCCTCACAAATCCTTACTACATTATTAACCCTACTTTACTTACGGAAGGATTTGATGTACCTGAAATGTGTGATTATCCTAGAATTTGGCAGGTTAGTCAAAGAAAGGAAATTAAAAATCAAAGTCCTTGATTCCCGGGTGGTTGATTAGCTCCTAAGGCAGTATAACTTCTGTTGGAATCACTGTTCATACTTAGAAACTTACCATCTTGAGATCATTAAAAAGAAATCATGCAAATAGTACTAACAGGGCAAGATGGAAAGGTTTTTTAAGAATAAAGTATTTCCGGTCTATGGACATTTGCTGAAGTGGAGACAGGGCTAACTTAGTATCTGTTTCACAAAAGGAAACATTAAGGTTAGGTAAAAGAATATTAGAAAAAAAGTCATCTAGGACCTAGATTCTAGGTACTTATGACAGTTTAATCCATTTGGACCAAAAAGTATAAATGAAGGTGGGGTACACTTATTTAAAGGTGGATTCACTTGGTACAATATGATATTAATGATCAAAGTCCAAATACAGGTACACTCAACTCTTGGTAGAAATCATAAACACCACAAAACCTTGGTTTGCTTTATAAAAATAAGCAGAAGCAAAAAGGGAACAGAATATAAAGAATGGCTGATTTTGTGGAAAAGGGAAGTAAAGGCCAGAGAGTAAATATTAATAACTTAGAGGGCTTTTAGCTCAGGTCACCTTGACAGTTACTTGAATAGGCTCTTAGTGGTTCTTCTAATTTCTAGCTAGAAACAAAGCAAAATAAATAACTTCCCTCTAATCTCTCATTTTTACTCAAAAGTGATTAATCTGCTTAAGAAAATGAACTGAACCTTCTCCTATAGGCTTGGGAAGTTTATTACTAGTAAACCTTTTTTAGTATCAAGGAGTCAAAGATTCCCAGCAGGTTTTCTCTCCTGAAACTTCTTTTTCAGAAAGGAAAAACAAATCCAGTATAAAGGGAAAAAAAGCTAAGCAATAGTTATTTAATCTCCTTCTATCAGTGGACAACCCAGTTTTGGGGTTATATTTGGGAGAGCAAAACACATCTAAAAAGAAGGCAAATATCACAGTTATTTGAAACCTACCTTTGTGTCCTTAGGACTCCTTCAAAATAAATGAATAAGGAAGAAAGATTACATCCAATAGCTTTGATGTTTGTCTGCACAATGATTCTACCCCCAAGAAAATTAGGCCCAACAGGGGACTTTTGAATATGACATCACCAGTTTGGGGCTTGGGAAGAATCCTTGGCCTCCTAGGGCCCAACATTTTAATTCTTTACATTTTTTATGAACCACATGCATGGGAGAGGAGAGAGACATGACATTAAAAAATACCTCTTCTTCCTACTGTAGCAAAGGGACACATTGCAGATGGCCTTCTTGCTGTGTTATGAGGAAGGAGAGGCAGGACTCACTGATGGGGGCAGGGGCAGAACCCCAGCCAATCCTCAATGGATAGGCAGTATAAACAAGAAACAAGCTATGTTATAAGAATTTACTGTTTGGATGTTGTTTATTCCTGCAGCAGCATCTCACCTCTTTGAATATATAGTTGATATTTTCATGAGTGTTCATTAGATGATTAAAAACAGATAAATAAGATAAAAATATTTGTATTAGTTGACCAGCCTACCATAATAAACTATCAGAAACTTAGCAGCTTAAACAACAGTTTTAATGGCAGAAGTTTGAGATCAAGGTGTCAGCAGGATTTTTTTTTTCTTCTGATAACTGTGAGGAAGAATCTGGTCTCTTGGTGTTTTGCTGGCAATCTTTGGCATCCCTTAGCATATAGAAGCACACTCCAAACTCTGCCTTATCTTCAGATGGCATTCTTCTTGCATACATGTCTGTCTCCAAATGTCCCCATTTTATAAGGACATCAATCATACTGTACTAAGGACACAACTTACTCCAGTATCTTAACTAATGTCATCTGCAATGACTATTTTCAAATAAGGTCTCATTCTAAGGTACTGGTGTTTGAGACTTCAACATATGAATTTGGGGGCTACATAAATTCAGTCCATAACAAAATTCATAGAATACAATATAGACATATATTAGTATGAATCAATGAAAACCAGCCCTTGTCAACCAAAAGTTATGGTTACTCCATTTTCTTTTTTGACCTCCTCACAGATAGCATTAAGTCTCTTCTCTAACTTATAGTAAGAAAGAAAACATCTATAACAATATATAATATAGTTTGGAACTTGGAAATATTATTCTTGTTCAGATAGAACTGTATAAAGAGATTATACTTGGATTATAAAGTTTAGAGAGGTAGCATTTTGGGAACTTCCTTGTGTTCTATAGTTCTGGATCAAAGGCTGGTTTCTGCATGTGTGTTTTGAAAAACTGGAAAAGTAGCACCTAGGAGAGTTTGGGGCTGGGGGAGTGGTTCTGAACTGATATGCTGTTTTAGTAACATCACCAGCTGAGGGCTCACTTCTGCTCTTGCATGAAACCCCTCTGATTTGGGTCAGAGGATGATGAGAGTGAATGAGGGGACATTTTTGAATTAGAGCTTTAAATTGATGATGAGTGGAATGACTTAAGTTTTAAACTTTCATTTGTCTCGGTCAAGGGCAGGGCTTGGGGATTGGTGAGCTTGCTTGGACAACACAGCTGAGCAGAATTCAAAGAGGAAAATAGAAGAGAATGTAGGGTGATTAGCAGTACAGTGTGTAATGTGGCCTTTTCGGGGTTTTTTTTTTTAGAACTCCATGAAGGGACCATGGAGGGGTAATCAAAAGGTCTGGAGTCCGTGTTTGTCAGGATTACTATGAGAATGTCATAGAGGTGAAGCAACAGAGATCTAGAAAGTGGCACCAAAAGTTGGGCAATGCTCTTCTAATCGCCTGCATTTTCCCCCTAAACTGGGCAATCACAGCTCTGATTCGCTAAAGACATCACCATAACCGCATGGTGTTGACAGGCACTGAGGAGCTCTGAGACTCAGTGAAGAAATGTCCCCACCATCCCTTTCCTTCCCCGTGGCACTGTTCAAAGATAGCAGGTGTTGATCTAAATACGTCCTATTATAGGACCCTGACTGGGTCTGTTTACTTCACGGGTAATTTTCAAACAGCTTTAAGATCCAGAAAACCACAAAAAAGGCAGCTAAAACTTGGTGTTTAGGCAGTCATTTACAAGATTAATTGGAGAAATCTTTCCAAACCTCTTCAAAAAGGTAGAGAAGCGCGGTATTATTTAGGAACTCTGTCCTTTCTTGTCAGTTTGGCAGCTGTCTTTAGGCTGCTGTGCTGGCCTCAGATAAACAATTGACTGTAGGTATTGGGCCAGATTACCTCTCTCAGGCTCGTTCCCACACTTCCCTTCCCTCTAGCCCTGCCCCACCCAGATTCCAGGCAACTAACCAACATTCCTCTCATCAGACTGGTGAGAGCCAAAGGTACACAATGGTTTTGGAAATTCTAGGGAAACAGATAAAACAAACTTTACAACTCTTATTACTTCAAGGATCTCTTGAGGCCACCCTAGAAGAGATATTAACATTACTTAAGTGGGATCCACCTCAACTTGTTCAGGATCTCAATGGAATTTTGGACAAAAGTCAGTAAAATATTAAAGTATTATATTGGTTGTCTTGATCCCCTGAACGTGAACCTCCCTCAGGAGTCTGGGTGACAGATTTGCTTATTTTGGGTAGTATTCAGGCATTACTGCCTTATTAAGACAATTACTACCATTAAACTCACATTAAGCTCTATTACCAAGTCAATTTAGCTTTAATTTCTAATATACACCTTTAAGTGTTTAAAAACTAACTTTAAAAATTTGATAGGTATTGGGCGATTATTGTTCTCAATTTTAGATGACAATGCCAGTAACAAAATTTTTACAAAATTAGTTCATTTACCATGTTCTCATTTCCTATGGTTCTAGGAAAGAATTTACTTTAAAAACAAAACCAAGCCAAAAAATAGAAAAGGAAAGCATTTTAGTATTTGTTCATTTGCATTGTTATTACACAGGGCATTATTTTTGTTCTTGCTAATAAAGTGTACTACAAATTTAAAGTAAAATTTGCCATTATTCATTACTTTTTTATAGGCTTATGTTTTTATTTTCAATACAGAGCAACACATTCACAGTGATATTATGAGTTACATTGGAGATATGATTTTGAGTCTATAAAATATTGATGATTATTGTCTTTTTTATTTTTAATTTCAAGATTCTTTGAGTGACTTAGTTACAGCTACTGTATATATCCTAAAAATCCACAGTGGCTCATAAATTTGCATATACATATATTGAATTGGAAATAAACTGCCAGTGAATTTCAAATGCAATAATTTATTTTTCTTTTGAAGCTACAAGGGATGGTGATTTTTAATTCTGTTACCCTTCAAATGTCACACAAGTGTTTCAAAATAAAATGCAAGATTATTTCTTTAAAATTTAAAATACAACTTTATATGTAACTTTTCCCCCAAATATTTTACGTATCTACTTTAGTGATTGTGTATCTAATATAAAATCATAATATTGCACATGTTTTTAATTTCAAATATTAAAATGAAAACAAAAATATTTGAAAATTTAAGTTACATATGTATGTATCTATAATAATAAAAGCATAATATGCTAATTAGACCGGACATCCTTCCGGACATCCTTTCATCCTTCTGGATGAAGCTGGGGCTGCGAGGGAAGCTCAGGTCCTGGGTGCCAGAGAGAAGCCTGGGTCCCGGATGCCAGAGGGAAGCTGGTGCTGGCAGCCAGGGGAAGGAAGGCCTACTCTTGCATGAATTTTGTGCATCAGGCCTCTAGTTATATATAATGTCACATAATAAAAATAGCATCATACTAGAAATAAAATGTCTATTCCCTCTCTCACCATTACTACATGTTTACAATTGTGCAAGTACCTAACCCAGAAGTTCTTAACTTTTTGGTTTCAGGACCCATCCTATAATCTTCAAAATTATAGATGGTCCAGAAAAGCTTTTGTTAATTAAAATTAAGACTGATAAATTAAATATATGTGTACTGCTAATTCATTTTAGAAATAGAAATATGTTAGAAAATAATGTAAAATATTTTCATGAAAGTGATTATATTTTCAAAGTAAAAATATATAGTGAGAAGAATAGCATTGTTACTTGTTTTCAAATAACTTGACTGTACACCTTAACAGAAGAGTGGGCTTCTCATTATTGTATCATATTTCATAAGTCATCATAGTGGTGATTTCATCACACATTATGAATATTCTGAGGCACTCCATTGTACATTCAGAGGAGTATCAGTGGGAAAAATAATGTATCCCTCAAATCTTGTAACCAGATTTAAGGCCCAAAATGCCCCTGGATCCCACTTTGAGAACTTTGGCCTAAACCTGCTTTGTCAAAATATTTTTTCTTTGCACAGGAAAAATATGCTAATAACAGAATATTTTTGTTGTTCTCTTATGAAGTTAATGACTTTCCTTTTGGTAAGTAAAATATTTCCATTATTTTATTTACTTTTTTATTCACTCGTCCTTATATGTTTTTTAGGAACTGTACTGCTTGCTGGAGATAAAATCATGACTAAGACATTACACTTGTCTCAATGAGCTTGAAGTTTGGAGGTTTTGATCTCACTACAGCCATGCATGAAAAGGATAGGACTAGAAAGACCTGGGGTCCCTGCAGTTGGGCTCACACACAGTTTCCTTGCCTGCCCGGTGACTGCCTCACTCATGAACCACTGCACAAACACTGTGTTGACCAAGAACAGGGACTGGCAGATGTCAATTGTCCATATCATTCTAACTATTTGGTTGTTCAATGCACCTTCTCCAGTGGATGTTCTCTAGTAAGCATTGATCTTTGTACCTTACATTTTTTACCCACTCCCATAGATCCTACCATATGCCTTTCCTCCAGACATCCTGGTTTCCAATCTCCCAAACTTGCTTCTTCCAGCCCTATCTCAGTTATCAATAAATCACACCACAGTTCCAGATCCACCCATCTTTGCTCTTCTTTGTGATAATCAAGTTGGATTCTGTAAATAGTTCCCATTTGCCAGTTGGCAATGTGTTAGGTTTTGTCAGTGGAGGGTGCTTCTGGGAGGCTACAAGAGGAGACGCTTCTCTTCCTGGGTCTTGTGTGCTATCTTCTGTTTGATTTGGTGTCTCGCGGTGTCCAGCAGCATGAGAGACACCCAGAGGTACTCACCTTCCAGGTGACACTCGTTGGGTTTTGCCAGTGCCCCAGTGAACAATTTCCCAGCCAGTTTCATCCGCACTCGCCAGGGTGGCTTCCTAGCAAGTTTGCCATCATTCCAGAGGGCATCAGCCACAGCCTGACACCTCTATTTATGATTGTCTGTCTTGGTGTATGTGAACTCCTTATGATTCCTGATGGCAATATAAAAAATGTATTCTCCTTATCAGGAGATGTATGCCATATACTAGAGGCTGTTTTAATCTAGTCTGGAAAAGATGCCATAAATGGAACTGGGACTCCACAATCTTTGCATCTTTATGTCTCAGGGTAGCAATGATCTCTCTCATTTATAGAAGATATCATTTATAGCATATATATATAGATTGACATCAAGGATATATATCTATTCTTTGCTACTATGGTAGTTATTATTGTACAGGTCAAAGGACAAATGTGTGGGTCCTGCCAACTGCTATATATAGCCTTTTCACTTACACATATTGGACTAAAAAATTACTAGCTTTCCTTACTTCCACTATGAGATGGACAAGAGGCATTCTCCATTCATTATTTGATCTCCAGCTAATAATACAGGGTCATTATGAGGATACCATGAAGCTCTGTACAAGCACCAAGGCAGACCCATATTCAACAATCTTTGAAAGATCTGAATGTTCACCTTTCCCCGTTGTAGAATTGCCTTATATATGGCTGTAGGTTTGTTCAGGAGGGACTCAAGAAATCACTGCCATAGTATTGCAGGTCTGTCCTTCCTCCTGCCAGTGAGTTTTGTTTGTTTGTTTGGAGAATCGACAGTTCTGAAAACTGGGTAATGGATCAAGATTTTCCATTGGGGAGGCTGACTTCAGCCTTCTCATCATCCATTACCCTGAATTCTAGCAGAGGCCCATAAGCAGGTCAAATCTGCATTTCAGAAACTGTATAGTTCTCTGCTGGAAATGGCACAGCTTACTCCTGAACTTGAGGAAGGCAAATGTTTTCTTTAAAGTACCTGCTTCTTTTGAAGATTGCATTGTCTTTAAGCAAGTTGAGTGTTGAGCCTCTATCTTCCAATGAGGGAGAGCATGCCACTTTTGCTGGCCAAGAGTGATCCAGAGAATCTGAAGAATCAAACTCTTAAGGTGTTCTCATTTCAAATTCAGACTTACACTCTTTCTATCAGGGCTCAGATTTTGGAATAGATTTTAGACCGAAAACTCAGCCTTTTTTGAAAGTTGGTCACTCTTACAATTAGATCCTGCGCCATGTCTGCAGCTCTGTATGTTCTCTGACTGCGTGAGATTAGTTCCTCTTTAAGTGCTGGTTAGGAAAGCTTGCCAATTCTTACATTTTGCTTTAAAATAATGGTTAATCAATCTAAATTACTGATCCATAAAATCAAGCCTGTCATTTTATGTTGTTAAGCATCAATATCATGTGGCAATAGTAATCTAATTCCACATTCCTCTAAGTTACTATTATCTTGTATACCTTAAAAGCAAAACATTGCGCCCTAACTGGTTTGGCTCAGTGGATAGAGTGTCAGCCTGCGGACTCAAGGGTCCTGGGTTCGATTCCGGTCAAGGGCATGTACCTTAGTTGCGGGCACATACCCAGTGGGGAGTGTACAGGAGGCAGCTGACTGATGTTTCTCTCTCATCGATGTTTCTAACTCTCTATCCCTCTCCCTTCCTCTCTGTAAAAAAATCAATAAAAAATATATTTAAAAAAAAGCAAAACATTGCACTAACTAATGCACCTCCTTCCATCTGTTTCCTTTCCCAATTAACTACAGGTGAAAGTCAGTGATTGCGGTCTAGAGCATGCCAGACAATCAAGACTTCACCTACCAGCAGTAACATGATCTCACTGTTATCTAACCAGTTTATAATCTGCTTCCAGATACCATCCATAGAGTCTACTTCCTAGGTCTATTCCTGGCATTAGGTGACCTCAGCAAAGTCTGACATTGGGATTCTTGTGATAGTGACATAATTATTGAGGCATAGTCTCAGGAGAAAGGAATTGAGGAAAGCAGGATACGGCAGGGAAATAAAGCTAAGCAAAGAGACCATTTATCATGGTCACATGGCTCTCCCAAGCATAATCCCCCTTAATATGAATGGGCTGGTTTTTTATTCCCTGGTGTCTGTGAGTCTAGCTGAAGGAGAAGTCTGGGGAAGTAGGAAGAGAATAAAACAGGGAAAGGATATAACTTTAGGCATAGAGTTACTAGATAAAATGCAGGACCTCAGTTATATATTTAAAGCTATAAGTATGTCCCAAATATTGCACAAAATATACTTAAACTAAAATGTATATGTTCTTTATCTGGAGTTCAAATCTAACTGTATCTTATATTTTTATTTGCCAAATCTGGCAAAAATACCCAGGCCAGCTCCTGTTTGGTGAAGAGCAATTTGAGAAGGGAACAGCTAAACTGTTAGCTGCTATGTCACTCAAAGCAGATGAAGTATATTGAAGTGGCCACTAAAAGAACCCGAGCAAGGCACCAATGGATTTCATATGATATCCTATTTAGGGTTGTTGTTAAATCTGTCTGTTAGAAGAAAAGCAGGGATCCTGAATTTTGACTCAAAATACATGTTTAAGAAGAAAATTAAAACAAAATTTAACAAAATAGAATTAAGGAATTGTGTAAAACCTATAATTCTAGGTTAATTAATACTTGAAGAGATCACAAAGACTAGTCTAACCAAGTTATCCTATATAATGAAAACCCAGAGACCGAACAGCGGAATGACCAGAACGACTCCGACCAGTTGCTTTGATGTGCACTGACCACCAGGGGGCAGATGCTCAATGCAGGAGCTGCCACCTGGTGGTCAGTGCGCTCCCACTGCTCAGCTGACCTGGATGAGCAGCACTCCCACAGTGGGCCGATCCCACAGGCCACATCCCCCACCAGTGCAAGAATCCGTGTACAGGGCCTCTAGTGTTTTCATATTACTCATCATCTGTTGGTTTTCAGTAACCAGATATCTCACTTTCACTAGCATAGATAAAAGGGAATTTATTGCAAGCCTTGGCTTGTCAGCTCAATTGGTCAGAGTGTAGTCCTGAAATGCAAAGGTTGAGGGTTTTATCCACAGTCAGAGCACATATAAGAATCAACCAATGAATGCATAAATAAGTGTAACAACAAATTGATTCCTCTCTCTCTCTCTCTTTCTGTCTCCCTCCCTCTTCCTCTCCCTCCATCCTTCCCTCCCTTCAGCTCTCTAAAATGTATTACTTTTTTTCAAAAGGGAATTTATTGTAATCTAAGACAAGTTATAACTCTTGAATTTAGGATTTTGTATAGGAGGAATGTCCTTTGGCATCAGAAACAATTAGAACTAGGAACTTGATCCACTCAGCAGACTTACTTCTCTTGTTCCATTTCTTTCTTCTGTTTTCACTTCTCTAATGACAAACTAGTGTCCAGGTAAAGACTGATTTATCTTGAATCAATCATGGCTACAATCCCACCCTCAAGTCCCTCACCTTCACTGGACCTTCATGGATGTGGTAGGTAGTAGGTGAAGAGAGAACAGAGGTGCTGGGACAAGAGAAACCAATAGGTCTCTTCTGCAATCTTCACTGAAGAAATGAAAAAGATTTTAGGGAAAGGATGGTGAATAGAACAGTTAAAATAAAAAGTTGAAGTAAATGAGAGTCAAATATTTTCTCCCTTCCTGAATAGAGTGCAGATGGGGGAAAAAATATTATTGGCAATGAAAGTTTTTATACTTATCCTTAATGTCGTGTAACCATGATGGTCTTATAAACTGTCCTTAAGGGAAATGTGTTAATTTCTGAATTATAGAAGAATATTTTAAACGAAAAGAGCAAGTTAATTTAAAAACTAGAACATAGAACACTGTGAAGCTTGTAAAAGTAAAACAAAGTCAAATATATTATGTTGATTAAAAAGAAAACAAAAGAAAATCTAGAAGAATGCCCTTCATCCACAGAGTAAAAGTAGCATTAAACTTTAATTTCTATAAGAGTGACTAAATGATGGTGAGAAAGTTTTCACAAAGTAGTTAGAAAAATTCCCTGCTTAAACAAAGATAACTGGATAAGACAAATAATGGGAATGAGCACCCAGCTCTCTACTAATTTGCAAGAAATGACATTATTATTGTGACATCATTGTGACAGATGAGAAAAGACAGAGGCTTAATGGCCCTCTAAGAAAAGTTGTGAACTACTCTTTATGATCCTGCCAGAGAAAGATAAACATTGAGACTCTGGCATTCCAGTTATTTTACTGGAGGTCAAAGGATAGAGAATCCTGGCATTATTGTAGTTATTCCTTTAATACATTGTACAAATGGGTTTGAATGGCCTAGGAATTTTTATGGTTTTAATCATGTTAGCACATTCATAATTCATTCAACCAATACTTCTCAGTATGATATAATGTTATCATAAATACATGGAATTTGAAGGTTGTAAAGGATCTTAAATGTCCAACTTTCCTGCCAAGAGAGAAATAACTTCTATTCCTGAAACATGGACATTTCTAACATATGGCATTCCATACTTTCTGAAGCAGCTCATTACACTGTTAAACAGTTCTAATTCCTGGCAAATTCTTTTAACATAAAGCTAAAAATTACCTTCTCAGATTTTTCACTTATTGGTTTTGTCTTATCTCTGCCCTCTGGAGATAAATAAAACCTGTACACTCTTCTATATATTATAGTATTCCAAATATTTGCAAACAATTATTATAACCTGTTAAGTATTCTCTTTTCCATGCTAAACAGTCCCAATTCCCTTAGCAAATGCTGAGCTGGTTTAAAAATATCTTCTACAATCTCAGAGGCTCTCTTCTTCTAAATCATTAAGCCCCTAAGCTAAATAACAAAGCAGTTGTGCATTCAGTTCAAAATAGAGTAGGATTTATTTCCTTCTTGATTAATATAACTTAATATAATGCAAATTATAAAATAAATCATCCTACCTTCTTTTACTGTCTTGAAATCATTACTTTTTGGAAGAAATTAATAAATTAATCAATATATATTTTAAATCCTAAAACTTTTCATACATTTTTTCATATAAAATATCTTGTCATGTTTTTGAAGGATAATTTTTAAAAATATATTTTTATTGATTTCAGAGAAAAAGGTAAATAGAGAAAAACATCAATGATGAGAGAGAGAATCATCAATTGGCTGCCTTTTGCACTCTGGGGATTGAACCAGCAACTCGGGCCTGTGCCCTGACCTGGAATCAAATTTTGACCTCGGGGTTCCTAGGTCAGCTTGAAAGACAATTTTTTAAAAAAAAATTTCAATTTTTCTGCATATATAATTTTGGTCTCAGTCAACTGATTCCCACATATTACAATCTTTTTGAACCTAAAATCTGCCATTAATATATTAGTCATCTCACCTAGTGTTATCATCCATGAGTCCCTTAAATACTTTTGAGTACATATTAATTATTAGATACTACAATGGGTGTGAATGATAGAGTGCTCTTCTCTCACAGAGATTATAGTATAGTGGGGTATGGATATGATCTGCATATCTAATTTTATTTTATTTTTTTTAATTTATCTTTATTGATCTCAGAGAGGAAGGGAGAGGGAGAGAGAAACATCGATGATGAGAAATAATCATTGATTGGCTGCCTCCTGCACACCCACTACTGGGGATTGAGCCTACAACCTGGGCATATGCCCTTGGCCAGAATCAAATCTGGGACCTTTCAGTCCACAGGCTGATGCTCTACCCACTGAGCCAAACTGGCTAGGACTGCATATCTAATTTTAATCAATCTTTGCAAATCTCAGCATTCATTTCATTTGCTATAATAGACTTTATATAGGCATACATATTTAGTAGAGTGACTAAATAATTTGTTAAAGTTGGGGAGATTTTAAGAGAGGAAGGGGTGTTATCTATCTATATTATAAAAACCCAGTGGTCCTAACACCATAACGTCCAAAGACCGGTGTGGGAGGGTGGGGCTGTGCATGCGGGTAGGCGGGCCTGCAAGCATGGCAAGGCCACGTGGGTGGGCAGGGCTGCGTGATTTCACGTACTGGGCTTCTCGTATACATATAAAAGGCTAAGCGACCTGCCGAAACCGGTTTGGCTCAGTGGATAGAGCGTCGGCCTGCGGACTGAAAGGTCCCAGGTTCGATTCCGGTCAAGGGCATGTACCTGGGTTGCGGGCACATCCCCAGTAGGAGATGTGCGGGAGGCAGCTGATCGATGTTTCTCTCTCATCGATGTTTCTAACTCTCTACCACGTGGGTGGGCAGGGCTGCGTGATTTCACGTACTGGGCTTCTCGTATACATATAAAAGGCTAAGCGACCTTCCGACCATCTGACTAGCCAATAGGTATGATGCGTACTGACCACCAGGGGGCAGACGCTCAACGCAGGACTTGCCAAGCTGCAGTGACTTGGCAGCATGGTTCTCAGGTGACATACCCCGGAACCAGAGAGGAGGGAGCCCAATTCCTCACAGGGCCCCCGATTCCACCTTTGGCCATGTTGTTGTTGGGGCACTGTTGGCTCCAAATCTGGTTTACTGCACACTTGCATTTGCGTTCCACCCCTTGTATGACAGCAACTTTGCAGAGTACCCTCTCACACTCCAAGAACCCTCAGGGGATGATGGAGAGCTGGTTTTGGCCTGATCCCCACAGGCCAGGCCAAGGGACCCCACCTGCCCGAGGGACTCAGCTCATTCCTCAGACACCCTTTGAGCCGTGGCACTGCCCCAGGTGGTGCTGGCCAGTGAGGGATCATGGGAGGTTGGCTCCAGGGCATGTCCAGCCCGTCTTACCCAGTCCCACACTGCTGACCACCTTTTAATTTTCTTTCAGTGTGCAAGAATCCGTGCACCAGGCCACTAGTTAATAATAATACCTATGTAACTTGCATGAATTGGCAATGTACCTTTTATATTAAGTGGTCCTACATTTAAGAACATTTCTAGAACCAATTTCCTTTTGAACTACTGAAACTTTAGCATTCAGAAAAATGGTATGTTTATTATACCTGTATATCCCAGCAAAGTATAAGCCTATCCATGGGAAAACTGTATAACCATAGATAATTTTTTTTTATAAAATATATGCTAAAATATATTAGCCAAAGCCTTTTCAAAATATAATTAATTTTGGTGGGTTGTGCATTGGATCATATGTATATGAACCATCTGACGTTTCTCATAGGTCAGGGTTATTTTAATATGATGACTTTCTCATATTCAATTAAACATGTAGTTCTCTAATGTAACATACAGAATAAAAAGTGTCTAATATGAATCAGCTCAAATAAGATTACATCACTTGATTATATATCACAATTGCCATGATTGTTAAAATTAGTTCTAAGACTCAGAAATTGTTTTGCCGTATAGAGAAAAGCTAGCATACTACCACTTCATTTTTGCGTCATAGCGCCATAGCTGTGTAATAAACTAATGCCACCCAATCTCAATGATTTAACTTCAAATCACTATATGCCTATTGAATATCATTAAGGATCTCTGTTCTTCATGTTTAGTTAGGGAATGGGCTTTTCTGATTACCTTTATAGGGAGAAGAGATCACTAAAATGGTTTGCAATATCAATTGACTGCCTCCACCTGCAAGTGACCCATCACACTTCCATTCGTCTTTCATTGGCTTATTCAAGCCACTCTACAATCTCTAAATAGAAATGAAATCCTTTCATGTGGCTAAAGTAAGAACTGTGCAATTTATGATTGACTCAACAAACTCATACTTCCGCTTTTAACAACATATTGATAACTCTTAAAAACAATGCTTTCAAACATTACCAATAGAAGTCAAGGATCTGTTAATTTTCTGGGTTAGATCACAGTATGTTATTAGTTTAAACAGATACATTTCATAATACAGAGTAAAATCAATTGGTACAAATAATGTTTTAAGCCCTAGCCAGTTTGGCTCAGTGGATAGAGCATCAGCCTGCAAACTGAAGGGTCCCAGGTTCGATTCCAGTCAAGGGTACATGCCAGGTTGTGGGCTCAATCCCAGTTGGGAGCATGCAGGAGGCAACCTATCAATGATTCTCTCTCATCATTGATGTTTCTATCTCTCTCTCCCTCTCCCTTCCTCTCTGAAGTCAATAAAAATATATTTAAAATAATAATAATCATAATGTTTTAACACAATGACTAATCTTATGAGGAATTTATAAAAAAGCATTAATACTATAACGTAGAGTCATCAAAGTCTCACAAATATAAAAGTAATAAATTATAGGTATATTCTGAAAGGAATTCTGGGAAATAAACAACTGTAAATCAGCATAAATACTGATAAAGGAAAAGATAAAATAATTAAAGTGTTGGATCTCATTTTTAGTTAATTGTGAAGGGCTAAGTTATTACAAACACTTTATTACAAATAATAATGTAGTTTTGTTATTAAAATATTTCATATATTCTTTTTTTACCTTTTATTTTTATTTTTTTATTTTTTCTTTATGATTAAGGTATTACATATGTGTCCTTATCCCCCCATCGCCCCCCCAACCCCACCCCACTCATGCCCTCACCCCCCTGGTGTCTGTGTCCATTGGTTAGGCTTATATGCATGCATATAAGTCCTATGGTTGATCTCTCCCCCTTACCCCATCCTCCCCTACCCTCCATCTGAGGTTTGACGGTCTGATCGACGCTTCTCTACCACTTTTATTTCTAAAAACAGGAATTTGGGTCACCTTTATGCTCAGAATCTAGAGTTCTTAAACATGTAAGTTGTTAATTGCAAAAATAAATTTTCCTTTTTTTAAGGCTTAATTATTTGACTACTTTCTGAGAAGTATACTACATACTTTTTTCCCCTAAATATACCAATAAAAATGAACCTACATAGTTCCTATTATAAATGCCTTTATTCATTTACTTAAGTTTTCACAGCAGTCTCTATTTCATCAATGTTTGTTTGTGTGAGCATATATATGTGTCAAACAGCATAAGGTCTCAGACGTGAAAGTCTAGGATATAAAACAGAAATGCATATAAATGAACCTGTGAGGAAAAGGTAATAACCAGGTGAAAGTAATTTATGTGCAAGAGAAATAAAAAATCGTTCCCTACCTGGATTTAATAAGCAACTACTTGTCATATAAGAATATTTGAATAGCCTGGCTGGCATGGCTCAGTGGTTGAGCTTGGAACTATGAACAAGGAGGTTGAGGTTCCAATCCAGGTCAAGGCATATGCCCAAGATGCAGGCTCAATCACCCTTGTGAGATGTGCAGGAGGCAGCTGATCAATGATTCCTCTCTCACCATTAATATTTCTATCTTTCTCTCCCTTTCCTTTCCTCTCGCTGAGATAAACAAAAAATATATTTTGAAAAAAGTAATAATTGAATAAGTATCAATTATACTTTAAATTTTACATGTTTTGTTACCATAAAACTTACATTTGTGCATTAACCAGCAACAGAAGACAAAACGGTAAAAGTAATTATAATCATATTACTAATATATACAAAAGATAATTTGGTACAGGAATCTAAGCTTGAAATTTGTTTTTAAAGCACAGTGCTGAATTTTAAATAAAATTAATTTCAATATGTTAGCACAGCCTCTGGAAAAACATTTTAAAATAAGCACAAATATTGTATGTGGTATTGTTTTAATAGCACTTTTTTTTTTTTTGCCATGAAGCATAAGTGTGAGCTAATCTATACGAATAAAAGCCTAGGTGACCATCACACCCTCATATCATCACAAGATGGCTGCCCCCATGTAATCACAAGATGGCCACCCCCATGTCATCACAAGATGGCCACCACAAGATGGCCATCACAAGATGGCTGGCAGGGGAGGGCAGTTGTGGGCAAACAGGCCAGCAGGGGAGGGCAGTTGGGGGTGATCGGACCGTCAGGGGAGCAGTTAGGCATCAATCAGGCCATTAGGGGAGCAGTTAGAGGTCAATCAGGTAGGCAGGCAGGGGAGCGGTTAGGAGCTGGCAGTCAGACATCCCCCGAGGGGTCCCAGATTGAAGAGGGTGCGGGCTGGGCTGAGGGACACCCCCCCCAGTGTACAAATTTCATGCACCGGGCCTCTAGTCTATAGCCTATCTAATAATAGACAAACATGGTAATTAACCATACCTCCGACACGCTTCCCATTGGCTAATCAGGGCGATATGCAAATTAACTGCCAACCAAGATGGCGGCCAGCAGCCAGGCAGCTGAAGCGAACAGGAGACTTGCGTGCTCCAGTGATGGAGGAAGCCACAGTTCCCCGCCTGCCGCAGCCCAGCTCTGAGCTGCACTCTAAGCAACTATGTTGCAATTATAGAAGCTAAACAATCCCCAGAAACCTGCTTTCAGCCATCAGAGCTGGAGTGAGCAGGACCGCAACAATGTTTCAATTATAGAACCCAAACAAACCCAGATACCTGCTTTCAGCCAGCCGGGCCTCAGAGCTGGAATTGCAACAGTGTTTCAATAATAGAAGCTAAACAAAGCCAAGATACCTGCTTGCTGGAGCCGAGCCTCAGAGCTAAAGCTGGCTCTCAGCTCCAGTGACAGCCATAGAAGGTAAATAAATCCCAGAATGAAAAAAAGAAAAAAGAAAAAAAGGAGAGGTTGGGAGCTTCAGTCACCCGCCAGCCTGAAAATGGCCCTCAGCCCCTCACCCAGACTGGCCAGGCACCCCAGTGGTGACCCCCACCATGAAGGGGGTGTGACCAGCTGCAAACACCGTCATCCCCTCATCCAGGCTGGCCAGGCACCCAAGCGGGATCCCCACCCTGATCCGGGACACCCTTCAGGGCAAACCAGCCGGCCCCCACCTGTGCACCAGGTCTCTATCCTATATAGTAAAAGGGTAATATGCAAACTGACCCTAACAGCAGAAGGACTGGGAATGACTGGTCACTATGACACACACTGACCACCAGGGGACAGACGCTCAATGCAGGAGCTGCCCCCTGGTGGTCAGTTCGCTCCCACAGAGGGAGCTCTGCTCAGCCACAAGCAAGGCTGATGGCTGCCAGTACAGCGGTGGTGGTGGGAGCCTCTCCTGCCTCCTCAGCAGCGCTAAGGATGTCTGACTGCAGTTTAGGCCTGCTCCCCGCTGGCAAGTGGACATCCCCCGAGGGCTGCCGGGCTGCCAGAGGGATGTCTGATTGCCATCTTAGGCCCAATCCCCCGGGGAGCGGACCTAAGCCAGCAGGTGGTCATCCCCTGAGGGGTCCCAGACTGTGAGAGGGCACAGGCTGGGCTGAGGGGCCCCCCATTCCCCCCAAATGCACAAATTTTTGTGCACCGGGCCTCTAGTCTACACTAATAAAAGAGAAACATGGTAATTAGCGTACGACCGCTACCCTTTTCATTGGCTAATCAGTGAGTATATGCAAATTAACTGTCAGCCAAGATGGCGGCCGGCAGCCAGGCAGCTGGAAGCGAACATGAGGCTTGCTTGCTTCAGTGAAGGAGGACTCCAACGTTCCCTGCCTGCGCTGCCGGCCTCTGAGCTGGCAGTTTGAAACTTTGTAACAAATATAGAAGCTAAACAAAACCGCAGGGATCTCAGAGCTGGAGTTATACATTGTTTCAATTATAGAATGCTAACAAACAAGCAGCGGAAGCCTCAGAGCTAGAGCCAGAGCTAAAGCTGGACCAGAATAAAAAAAAAAAAAAAAAGGAGCGGTTGGGAGCTTCAGTCAATCGCCAGCCTTAAGGCAGCCCTCAGCCCCTCACCCAGACTGGCCAGGCACCCTAGTGGGGACCCCCACCCTGAAGGGTGTGTGACCAGCTGAAAACAGCCATCATCCCCTCATCCAGGCTGGCCAGGCACCCCAGTGGGGACCCCCACCCTGATCCAGGACACCCTTCAGGGCAAACCAGCCTGCCCCCAGGCCTCTATCCTATATAGTAAAAGGGTAATATGCCTCAAAGCACTGGGATCCGCGGAGCAGCGAGGCCTCCTGGCACTGGAGCAGCGTGACAGGGGGCAGCGCCCAAACCCCCTGATCGCCCTGCGGCTCTGTGTGTGACAGGGTGCGGCGTCCCAACCCCCTGATCGGCCCTGCTCTGTGTGTGACAGGGTGTGGTGCCCCAACCCCCCCCACCCCCCCACAGGCCCTGCTCTGTGTGTGACAGGGTAGAGTCATAACCTCCCCATCGCCCTGCCCTGAGTGTGACAGTGGCGGCGCCCCAACCCCCTGATCGGCCCTGCTCTGTGGGTGATAGAGGGTGGTGCCCCAACCCCCTGATCCGCCCTGCTCTGTGTGTGACAGGGGGCGGTGCCCTAACTCCCCTATCGGCCCTACTCTGTGAGTGACAGGGGGGAGCTCCTCAACCCCCTGATGGGCCCTGCTCTGTGAGTGACAGGGGGGAGCTCCCCAACCCCCTGATGGGCCCTGCTCTGTGCATGACAGGGGGGAGCTCCCCAACCCCCTGATGGGCCCTGCTCTGTGCATACAGGGGGGAGCTCCCCAACCCCCTGATGGGCCCTGCTCTGTGCATACAGGGGGGAGCTCCCCAACCCCCTGATGGGCCCTGCTCTGTGCGTGACAGGGGGTGGCGCCGCAACCTCCCCATCGACCATGCCTTGAGTGTGACAGGGGGCGGCGCCCCAACTCCCCAATTGGCCCTGCTCTGAGCCTGACCAGGGGCTGCACCTAGGGATTGGGCCTGCCCTCTGCCACCTGGGAGCAGGCCTAAGCCAGCAGGTCGTTATCTCCTGAGGGGTCCCAGACTGCGAGAGGGCACAGGCCGGGCTGAGGGACCCCCCTCGCTTCCCCCCCGAGTGCACAAATTTTTGTGCACCAGGCCTCTAGTATATATATAAAAGCCTAAGCAACCGAATGACCTAACAACTGAATGCCTGAACGACCGGTCAACCAGTCACTATGATGTGCACTGATAACCAAGAGGCAGATGCTCAATGCAGGAGCTGTCTCCTGATGGTCAGTGTGCTCCCACAGTGGGAGTGCCACTTAGCTGACTGACCTGTCCTGGCGACCCAACAGCCTGGTAGCAGCCACTCACTCCCTCAGTAGTCCTGCAGGTCCAATCTCTGAAGAACGGGCCAGGCGCCGATGGACTGGAGCCACCAGCACTATCCTGACAGTGACACTGGCCTCCTGAAAGTTGGCCTCAGGCACTGCGGCCTCTTTCCCTCCCTAGACACTCTGCAAGGAAGAAATGATATAAAAGTGGCTGCCAGGTGGCTCCCAACAACCGGCATGAACATCAGCAGGATGGATCCAGATCCTGGGCCGGCAAGGGCGTCCCTCCGCCTGCCTGGAGGGCCTATCATGTCATGGCCACCTCTAGGGACAGGTGCCAGACACTGTATTGGCATTAGCCTCTCCCGATTGGAACTGATTGGGTGCAGTCGGGCTGGGATGAGTGGGAGTGGCACACAGGAGTGGCAGGCAGCTTTGGACTGCTGGTTTAGGCCTGATCCTTGCAGGCTACCCTGAGGGACCCCACCCTTGCATGAATTCATGCACTGGGCCTCTAGTCCTATATAATAAAAGCGTAGCATGCAAATTGTCCCCTTGACCGGAGTTCTTACGGGAGTTCGATCAGGGGACAGGCCAGTGGGGGGAAGGAAGGGAGGCCCTGGCTGGTGGCAGCAGGCAGCCAGGGGAAGGGAGGGAGTACCCGGCTGGTAGCCAGCAACTGTTAGGGATCCTACCAGTGCACGGATTTGTGCACTGGGTCTCTAGTATAAACATAAGAAAGAAATTTCAGTCAGACAGAATATGCAAACTGTAGGGGGGAAAACTGCATTGCAGATGTATCACAGTTATTTTGCTGCTCATATTTCCTAAGTGCTTTTGCTTAGAAATAGAATTCAGTGTTATTCATTCGTTTCTCTGTGCTACATAGACAAATTTGTAACTGGTGAGAAGTGGCATTGTATTGCACAGGAATATACATGACATAGGAAAGTGATTTGTTATATACACACATTTTGCTATTCCTTCCACTATCATAAAGCATCCCACATATCACGATTAGCAAAAGTAGATAAAACAGAATTTCTACTGACAGATGTCCTTTCCTCCAGATTGTACTTGACACCCAGATATTTGTACATTTGCTCAGTGTTCTGCAGTATAGGATTAGTGCTTAGCGGTTTAGAAATTCACTGGTAGCCTGCCTGCAATTTCCATTACCTGTTTACCTCTTTATTTTTCAGTTATTGGCAGTGCTCTGTACAGTAAGAATCTTTTCTCTTTTTCATCACTGTTGTGTTCCAAACCTTTTTATTATTTATAATACTTCCTTTAGCACAAATCTGAAGAGCATCCTAGATCCCTCCACCGCAAGTCTTTATCCTCTAATTTCAACCAATCTCTACATAACTGTTTCCAATCTCAACCCATACTTGGCCTACTTCATACTTGAATTATTTTTCACATAAAATGCTAATAGACTAGAGTTCTTGTTTTGGACTCATATGCTCTATCCTCTAGGCCAGGGGTGGGCAAACTTTTTGACTCGAGGGCCACAATGGGTTCTTAAACTGTACCAGAGGGCTGGAACAAAAGCATGGATGGAGTGTTTATGTGAACTAATATAAATTCAAAGTAAACATCATTACATAAAAGGGTACGGTCTTTTTTTTTTTTAGTTTTATTCATTTCAAACGGGCCGGATCCGGCCCGCGGGCCGTAGTTTGCCCACGGCTGCTCTAGGCTGTTGCAAAAAATGAAGAGGATCTAATATAGCTTCCTTTGACTAATCCTTTAACTAATAATAAACATTTATTATGTGAAATATGGAGGGTTAGAAATTTGCATATTTTATCTCACTAGTTCTCCTAATAGCTCTACACTATAGGTAAGAGAGTATCAGTTAGATACAATTAAGGAAATATATACTTGATTCCTCAGCAGCATTTAATATTAGCTATTATTTCTACTATCCTGAAACATTTGCTGGCCTTGACATCGATGGCACAGCTCTCTTTCTCTGGGGGTTCTTGTCCTTCAGGGCCCATCCTATCTAGCATGTTATTAAATATTCAGATTCTTTAAGCCTTGTCCCAATGTCTTTTTGTCTTACTGCTGTCATTCTCTCTCTGTAGTCAATTTCACCAATTCAAAAAATGTTTGGAGCTTTACATACATATTTTCAGCCAACTACTTAGTATTTCTTTTGGATGTTTCTTAAGTATCTAAAGTTTTAGATTTAAAATTGAATTCATTGCCTTCCTTACAAAACTTGTCCTCTTTTTGGTATGCCTTTTACCAGTCAGTAATGTCAAAAGCATCCCTCCTTGTGTGTAAGCAAAAAACCTAAAAGTCATCCTTGATACTTCTGCCTTTATTACTTCCCCACCTATGATCAAATCCCCTAACAAGTTTCAACTATATCTTCAACCAAAATTTATTTATTTCCACTATCACCATATTACATTAAGCTTGGTAATATCTTTACACTGGACAGCTATAATTAAATCTTCATTGTTTAACTTTACATATTCTTGGTCAAGTCTGACCCATTTGAACTTATATTTTGCATGAAGTTTTTTCTGTCAAGGCATTTGATTATCTTTAACACTGGAGACTATACTAACTAGCATTACTAAGCAGAAGAGAAGACAAGACAAATTTCAAAAGTTTTGTTAATATATGAAGGTAAAATTTGGAAATAAGAGCTACCATAGCAGCCAGCATTTTGGAGACCCAAATGAAATAGTGGTTTTCCCTTTGACATATTTAAAGCATTGATAAGCTAGATAAGACAAGTAGAAAGGAAAGCCAGTGGAAAGTCATAGAGAAGTACAGCAAAGTTGCTGGCAACACCATAATCTTAAAGAGAAAAAAAATATGGATCAGAAAACAACTCAGGATTTCAGTTGGTACCATGCTGGTTATACCCAAAGAGTTTAAAGTAGGAATATAAGGCTTAGAAAATCCATCCCGTTCTCAAGTTCAATTCCTAATTATATTAAAGGTTGGAGGTCATCACTCTGATAACCTATTGAAGGAAACAATCAATCTACTCATCAACCAGAGCTTAATCCTATCTAATAAAAGACAAAGATGCAAATTGACCATACCTTTGCTCCGCCCACCAGCCAATCAGAGTGATATGCAAATTAACTGTCAACAAAATAGCAGCTAATTTGCATACTGCAGGCAGGGCGGGACAGCTGGAGCCGCCATCCACGTCCCCATGTGCGGCCCCGGCCTGTGGGGCTCAGGCGGTGAGATCAGCGAAGTGGGACTGGGGATTGTCAAATGGGCGCAAGGCAGACCTCCTGGTCTTTCCCCCAGCCGGCAGGCTCCTATCAATCTTCAGTTTCTACTGAAAGGAATGTGGCGCCTCCACTGCGCAGCCTCCCAGGACTCGGACTCCCAGGCTCCAGAGTGGAGACTTCAACAAGGACTTCAGTGCCTGCTCAGGGGAAAAACTGCCACCTCCCTACACCACAGCTGCTTCTGTGTTTGCAAGAAACTGCGCATGCTCCTCCCTGTGAGATGGGCAGGGCCAGAGCCTGAGTTGAGTGGTTCTAAGGTAGCGATAGCAGCTGGACCAGTGCAGGGATGGAGGGAAGGAGGGCGGGGAAGGAGCAAGGGGGAAGCCCTGGTTTCCTGCTCCTCTTCCCACAGGCATGGCCCTTGCTGCTGTTATGATAAAAGGAGTTGTGTTTTTCTAACTCTGTCTGGGTAAAGGAAACAAGTGTCTGCTGACTTCTGATCTTACTCTCTGAGCTGCCAGTTAATCCCTCTGGATACATCATATCCAACCTCCAAAGGATCCGAGGGGCAGGATCAACCTTCGTTCCATAGTTGAGGAAACTGACCAATAAACACATGTGTCTCATGCCTCAGTGTCAACTCCTGCAGAAATCTCCGGGTAATGACTCAGATTCTATATCTAAGGGTATATTTTCATGTTTAATTCAGCCCCAGGAATCAAATGATTCAAATGATACAATAAAGAATAAAATGAGTTCAGAGGGCTCAGCATTGTATTCCCAGGGCCTGTGGTCCCACACAAACCGCAGAGCTCAGTTATCCTGAGATGAAAGGAAAGGAAAGAGAAACATGAAAGGTTTCCCAGCTCAGTCACAGAGACATCTCATAACCACATATTAAGGACACGACATTAACCTAGGGGTGGAAAGGACACAAATGGAATAGAAGATGGAGCCATTTGGAGTGAGCAGGCCAGCAGGGGGGCAGTTGGGGGCAAGCAGGACAGAAGGGGTGGGCAGTTAGGGGCGAGCACACTGGTACGGGGGGCAGTTGGGGATGATCAGGCTGGCGGAGGGGCATTTGGGAGAGAGTAGGCATTTGGGGGAAGTTGGGGGCAAGCAGGCTGGCAGGCAGAGTGGTTAGGGGCAATCAGGCAGGCAGGCAGGTGAGTGGTTAGGAGCCAGCAGTCCCAGATTGTGAGAGGGATGTCCGACTGCCAGTTTAGGCCCGATCCCTGTAAACCAGCAGTAGGACATCCTTCCAGGGGTCCCAGATTGGAGAGGGTGCAGGCCGGGCTGAGGGACACACCCCCCCGACCCCGGGTGCAGAAATTTTTGTGCACCGGGCCACTAGTAATAGATAATATTGGTCTTTCAATAAAAAAAAATCCTGGGCATATAAAAATATTGAATAAAGCAGAACAATGTGATCAATGATCTAGAAATGGTTAAAAAAGACCTACATTTGTAATAGCAAATGAGAACTTTGGAAATGACAAGACAAATTTTTTAAGACTGAATAAAATGGTTACTAGGTGGAATGGAAGGAATGAAGAGCACTAGGAAAGGGAAAACATGTAAGGACATATAAAATATTTATTTTAACTGATTAAAGTAAAATATATTTTGAGGTTTATAATTAATATATAAACCTATTGATAGAGACAAAAATATATGGAAACAGAAACCCAATGTATGGGATACAGTTTAGTAGAATTATGTACTGTAAGGTTGTTTTATGTTTACTAGAGGCCTGGTGCACAAAATTCGTGCTCTCGGTGTGTGTGTGTGGGGGGGTCCCTCAGCCCAGCCTGTGCCCTCTCGCAGCTTAGAAGCCCTCAGGGGATGTCTGAATGATGGCTAAGCTGTCAGTAGGACATCCTTAGTGCTGCCACGGAGGTGGAAGAGGCTCCCGCCACCATCTTTGCACTTGCCAGCTGTGAACCTGGCTTCTGGCTGAGTAGCACTCCCCCTGTGGGAGTACACTGACCACCAAGGGGCAGCTCCTGCATTGAGCATCTGCCCCTGGTGGTCAGTGCGTGTCATAGTGACCAGTTGTTCCACCATTTGGTCAATTTGCATATTAGCCCTTTATTATATAGGATAAGTCAATAAAATATTAGTTCAAGGTAGAATAGGATAAGATAATCACAAACTTACTTACTAAAGAAAAAAAGTTAAACAACAATAAAAAGAATCAACCAAAGGACTTGTATGCATGCATATAAGCATAACCAATGGACACAGCTACTAGGGGGGTGAGGGCACAAGTGGGGGGTGGGCATGGGGGGCAATATGGGAACACATATGTAATACCTTAATCAACAAAGAAAAAGTAATAATTTAAAAAGAGATAGCGCTGGAGGCTAAGACCAGTAGGACTTAATAAATGAGAGAAGTCCTCAGAAGGCTGATGGACTTCGATATTCAGCAGGGCTGAAAATCTGCATTTATTACCTGCTGCTGGCTGAACAGCTGAAGGCAATTCCCCTAACTTGATAATTCTTTATTGTTTACCAAACCTTACCATTAATGTGTGTTTGCTTTGCTAAAGGGCAAATGTATATTGTAGTAAATAAAAAACCATGGGTCTGAAGATTCAGGGAGCCACTCCACTAGAGAGGAGGTTTCTGCCTGGTTCCCCATGCCTTCTAAATTTATATTTCTTGTCTAGTGTATCCATTTATGTTGCAGCCCCTTCTCCAGATCCTGAACCCTTGCTGCAAAAGACTGCACATTTATGGCGCCTCTAGACAGGGACTGGAGAAGATTTGCCTGACCAAAAAATGAAGTCCACCAGTAAAGGTGGGGATCATCGGTAAAGGTGGGGATCACTGAACAGGTGGGGAGATTCACTGTGCATAAAGCTCACACCAAGCTTTGGAATTCACGATCCAAAGTGGGCGATGACATCTTTTGCTTCAAGGCAGGCCATAATGGGGAAGAATTAGACTAAAAGGCAAAAATGTCATTGTAAATTTTCAGCTTGTATATTCAAGGATAGAGAAATTGAAATCTCAAAAGGTACTCTCTTAAATGAGGCTCAAAGAAAAAGAGTGCCCTTGTCATATTTAACTATGTGGGGTCTTGTTCAAATTGCAAAATGCCTAACTCAAATATTCCTTCTAATTAATTTCCTTTCAATATGCATGAATTCGTGCACCGGGCCACTAGTATAATTATAATTAAGATATGATGTAGATCTTAATGTACATTAACATGCAGGGAGGGAATCTTTTATTTTTATCTAAAACATTATTTTCATATTAACATATTAATAAAATATCTCCAATTTTCTTTTTTTCATAACTAATGATTCCCTACTTTAAACATTATGATCATTTGTACATCTATTTCCTCGTTTATCATAGCATCTCATTTAAACTAATACACTTTTTCTCTCAGTAAATGCAGGAAATAATAAAATTCCTTTTATTTTTCACATTTTCTTTTCACTCAGTACCAATTTATATTTTCTTATATCTATATTGCCAAAATATGTCACCATAACATAACACAGTGTCTTTTGTAATTCTACCAATTAGGCTGAGTTTTACAGGTAAATTTATATTCAATGTTCAACAAAGCCACATGCTAATGATTATCTATTTATTTTACTTGTCTCAAGCACAGTGAGCATTTATTTGCCTTCTGAAAATGGGCTCTTGAGAACAACATTCAGAGAATCTTGCATGCATGGCAAGGTTCTGCAGTCACTATATTTAAAAGTCAGTTTGCCTGGCTATAAAATCAATGACTACATTGGATTTCTTTGTGCAGACTAAAATGTTTCTTTATTATCTCATGGCATAAGGGCAGCTGTGGAGAAATCTGCTGCTAATTTTATTTTCTTTGCCTTATAAATTAGTATGCTTTTTTTTTTTTACTTTCTGAAGTTTTACTTCAAAGTTTAACAGTAGTTATAGAATATGTCTTGGTATTGGCTGTTCTGAGATATTTTTCCTAGCTATGTGGTACAAAATTTTAATATATAGGTTTAAGTCATATTTTAATTCAAAGTTTACACATTAATTATAAATATTAGTATTTGTTCTATTCCAATGTTTTGATTTTTCCAAATGGAGGCCCCCGTTATCTGTACATTGGACCTTTGTTGTCTATCTTCTATAACTATCACCTTTTCATATTTTTAAATTCTTTTTTCAATATCTTCTTTCTTTTCCTCCTTTCTCCTTTGCATCTCCTATTTATTTTATAATGTTATTTGTGAAATTTATTCACTCTTTCATGTTTTCTAGGTTAATCTTCAATATAAACATAAATATTTTTATCATTTCTAACATTTTTCTGCTTGTTATTAGCTTTTTAAGTTTTTTAAAAATCTCTGATTTATAATTTCTTTAATTCTATGCTGTTTTATTTATACACTGACTATATTTTAGAATCACATTATCTTGTTTTTAATAATTAGCTTAAATTTTATATTTGCTTTTTAAGCACGTGGTTCTACTTATCTTTTATTACCTCTAATCCTGGCCATTATTCTTTTGGGTCTTATAATAAATATCTCTTCTTTTTTCTCAACCAATATTCCTGTATTTTTCAATATAACTTCTACTCTGAACAATTTCTTCTCAGTGTTGGTTTTTATTCTCAAAAGGATCCTCCTTTGATTAATATGAGAGTTCCTGCATTACAGAACATTCTGGCATCTATTCATCTTTCCACAGTTCTCTTACATTTGCCTGTGAGTTTGATAATCTCTTCCCTAATTTTGGCTGTGTTCCCAGATCATTCTGTTGAGATTTACATTCAAGTTGTACCCCTCAGTTCAGTAGAGACAACTTATTAACAATAATGTTTTGGAGCTCTCTTGCTGTTTGAAAGGTAGAATTCCCTTGGCTTTTCCTCCTATTCCTCTCAAATAGTTATTTTTACCACACATCTTCTTGCTTTCAATGAATGCTTTTCACTCACCTTTTGTAATTGTTTGTCTGTAGGTGTCTCATTTTGGTAGCCAAAGCACTCCATCTTAGTTATTGAAGGTATTCATAGAGATTCAAACACTACATCCCCACTAGCCTTCCTTAGCCCACTAATTTTTTTTATCTCAATACTGAACAATAAATGGCAAATTCTCAGCAGATGAACCTTAGAATGCAACTGGATAAAGATTTTAAACAGAGTATTTAACCAATTTGCTGAGATAAAGGGTTGTACATCATGTTCAGAAATCAAATAGTTATCCAGAAAATGAATTATGTGCAGTTAATACATTTAAGGTAAAATTAGAATTTTTTTTGCAGCTGGGTAGTAGGACTCTGAATAATAGCATAATAAATTTCTTGTTATTACTATTTATTATTTTCTTTTTCTCATCATATTTCTTCTGTTGTTGTCATAAAGCTTCCCTTTAAGCACTGGATTGTGACAGATGTTTAATGAAAGTGTTATTCAATGCCACAGTTTTTCAGCAGAAAGACAACATGCAAATTTAAATCATAAATAACTGAAGTGAGAATCAGATGTTTTTTCAAAGAAAAACATAAGTAGTATCTTAAAAAGAGATAAAATATAATGGAATTAGATTTAAAGGATTATGAAATTGAAGAATACAGAATCCCAATCTGTTTCATTATTCTGGAGAGTTAATTTTATTTCACCAGAGTATCTACCTAGACAGAGAAGAAAGTGAGTATCAGGCACATTAGGTAAATAACTCTGCCAAGAAGTAATATATAACTACAACATATCTGCTGAAAGATAAATAAATGCAGCTGATAACAGGTTATCTTCCAAATCATCAACATTAAGGGGGAATTAGTTCAGTGAATTATAACTCCATACTTTTAATGAAATGCTGTTCATACAATGTTGTTTTTAAAAGTTATAATAAAAATGAAATATGTTCATGTTAAATGGTGTTGATGTATGTGTTTATATGTTTTGTTAGGGGGATGCTTACTCCCACTTAGTGTTTCTTTCCAAGTGGAGAGTATTTCATTGGTGAAACACTCCTGACATATCATTTTAATCTTTCTCTCTTCAATGTACATGGAGAATTTTAACATTTGTTTTTTGTTTCTTTCACAAACCAAGAATGAAGTTGTTTTAATGAGTCCCCACAAAATAATTTGCCTGGTTCATCCAGGGATTCACAAATTCTCAAAGGCAACTATTTGAAAACACAGACAGAAGTTTAAATTGGGGTAATTCACATTTCAAAAATCCCTTCTAATTTCAACTTATAAGATACTCATGTAATTGCACTACTCAAGAAAATATGAGCTATTGTTCAATTTTTAAAATATAAATTCATTATAGAATGAGAGCACAGTGCAAACTGAGATGCTAAGTTGTGGATATAGATATAAGTGAAATTATTTACATTTCATTGAATGAATAAGGTAATTGCATGTAATTTTGGTTTTTATTAACCTGAACACAAATTTGATGACCCAACTTTATGAAGATTACAAAAAATTCTAACAGATTAAATGATAGTAAAATTTTAAAAAGAGTTATAATTAATATAACTGAAGTGATTAAGAGTTCAAATTTGGAAAATTAGCAAAAAATGAATCCTAATTTAAGAACTGTATGAACACATGAACATTATACAAATATGTGTATACTATTAACTTCAATAGAGGAAACTGCTATAAATGAGAAATTTTCATCTACTCATTAAAGTGTATGAACTATTTAGAGGTCTCCTTGAGCTTAACTATAGATTGCTAACACCTTTAAAGAGTATTGTATGTATATATAATTTTTTGTATAAAGTATATCATTTTAACAGACTATTTAAACTTTATATTTAAGTATATAGATTAAATAGACAATTTTTTATCAATATGTGTAAAAGTATGTGTAAAAGTTCAAAGGAAATATATACATTAGTAGCAGTTGATTCTCAGTTCTAGAATAATAGATTATTTTTTCTTTTATAGGTATACTAGAGGCCAGATGCACGAAATTCATGCAAGGGTCTTGGCCCTCGCAGATCTGGCTGCCTTGGCCCTTGTAGCCCCGGCTTCATTCGGAAGGTTGTCCAGAAGGTCGTCTGGATGGTTGCTACACTGTCCGGTCTAATTAGCATATTAGCTCTTTAGTATATAGGATTTTCTATATATTAAAACATTCTATATTGGGGTCAGAAAAAATAATTGATTTTAAAAACTGGCATTGTATAAACCAAATATCCAGGTAGTTGGCTAGATGTTTGAAGTTTCAGTATGATGCTAGGACATTAATAGATATAAACTCAATGAAATCCATTCATAAAAATCTATCTTCACTACAGAAAAACAAGGATGTATCCTATCTAATAAAAGAGTAATATGCAAATTAACCATCACTTTGTGACAAAGATGGCGGTGCCCATAGCCACAAAGATGGCAGCACCCATAGCCACAAAGATGGTGGCGCCGGTTAGAGCCACAGAGCCGGTGGACACACAAGCCCGCAGGGGGGTCTGGACCCCAGCCCCAGCCCCACGGAAGCCACAGAACTGGGCTGCTGGGGCCGGAGCCAGCGGACACATCCTGCATCCCTAGGTCCCCTCCTCTCATTTCCAGGAAATAAAATATCTGCTGTGCACCCACCTTTTAGCACAGCCCCCGCCCGCCGCAGGTGCCCCCTCCCCCAGCAGGCAGCGCCGTGTAGCTCTCGCGCACCCACCTTCCCATATCTTACATGGTCAAATGCATGCAGGCAAAGTCAGGAATTCAGGCCCCTGATATCAGCTTCCAGCTCTCAGGGCACCGCCTGGGAGACCGAGGGGAGTGGGTGGGGATGGTGGGAAGGAAGGAGGGGGAAAGGCACCAACAAGCAGTTGCTCCAGCTCTGCCGAAGTTTCACTTTTTATCTGTGAGTTCGCTCCTGGACCCCGCTCAAGCTTTCCTGGGATAAGTAGCTTTAATGAGCAGGGGGACAACTGGGTGCTTCAAGGTAAGGGCTGGTTGCACGGTTGGGGTGCAGGACATGCTGTGGGGCATGGGGCCGGGCCTGTCTTGGGCTGGGGACAACGGGAGGGGGAGTGCCTGGAGACCTCCTCCTATGCCTTAGCCACCACCTCCAGCCACCACTGCCACCGCCGCTGCCTCGGCTGCCTCCTCCCAGAGGTATTATTGCAAAACCTCCTTCCTCCCCGCCCACCCTCAGCCTGCAGGTGCCTCAGGAGCCCCCAGCCTCCCCAGGCATGAGTGCCTCTGCTGTGGCAGCAGCACGGGCACAGGGTGTGGAGTGTGCACCCTGCCTGGGCGGAAGGGCCCACGGTACAGAAGTGCCAGCCATAGTGCAATCACAGGGTACATGCCATTGAAGGGAGACCCGAAGTTTTTCGGGAAGCTCAGATTGCGGTCTGGGCAGGGTTGGAGCCCTTCCTTGTGTGACCCCAGCCTGGGCCTTTCTGGGCACCCAGGGGGTGGGGCCACACCAGTTGCTTAGAGCTTTTGCAGAATCTCAGTTGTCACATTGGAAGGGGCCTAAGAATCCAGTTATCCAAGCCCCATTTTACAGTTGGGGCAACTGAGGTCCAGAGAGAAGGAAAGCCTCCCCAGAAGCCAGTCACTAAAGGCCAAACTGTAATGGCTCCCAATAAATGGCTCCCAATTCCTAATTTCCATTCTCCAGCATTACTGCAGCGCCCACAGACCGGCGGGGCGGGGGGGGTATTTGGGGGCAATCAGGCTGGCAGGTAGGTGAGCAGTTAGGAGCCACTGGTCCCGAATTTTGAGAGGGATGTCCAACTGCCGGTGTGGAATTGGGCCTAAACCAACAGTCTGACATCTCTTGAGGGGCCAGATTGGAGAGGGTGCAGGCCAGGCTGAGGGACCCCTCCCTCCCTTCTGTGCACAAATTTGTGCACTGATCACCAAGGGGGAAAAGCTCAACGCAGGAGCTGCCCCCTGGTGGTCAGTGCACTCCCACAGTAGGAGTGCCACTCAGCTGACAGACAGGCGCCAGATGCTGGGCTCACTGATGGCAAGTGCAGCTGAGGTGGCAGGTGCCTCTCCTGTGGCTACTCTCCCTGTGCACCTGAGCCGTGGCAGCAGGTATAGTGGGGCTGGGATGAGCAGGAATGGCATGGCACCCAGCCTGGGCTTGGGCTCCTCCCTGGCTGCCTGCCATTTCATGCACTGCTTTGTGCTGTGCGGAATCAACACAGACAGCAGGCTGGAGTCTGATGAGCTGGCGAGTAAGGCTAGGCTGCAGCAGCATGGAGATCCACTGATCACTGCAGGCCAAGCTGAGGGACCCCACCGGGGTCCCTGTGCACTGGGCCTCTGGTTTTGATGTAAGTGCTGAAACAAAAGTCGAAACTTGACTTCCATACTGGGACTATGCAGTCGACTACCAGATACACTGAATTATTTCCTGCCAAAATGTTTGTTGATCTATATCTTGCTCTATGATCCATGAGGAAAATGGTTATGTTCTACTGATTATGATGCATTTTATTCACAACTATAACATCATAAGTATATCCATGTATGTAGAGATTCACTTTGTTATCAGTAATATTTACCAGGCTGTAAACTTTTCTCTCAATTTCTTTAGTCCCTGTGTAAGAAAATTAGAGATCTCTATTATAATTACAAAGTCTTCTTGTCTAGTAATTTATAAGCATAAGTATAAAGGAAAATAATTAGCAATGGTTTTCATTCATATCCTCCGGAATGTAGAAATACTTTTTTGAGGGTTCCTAGTCTGTGATTTTCTAATAGTGCTTTATGTTAAAAATTGGGCATAAAAGAAAAAGCTCTCAACAACTCAAGACTATTTTTGATATATCATATCATATCATATCATATCATATCATATCATATCTATATATATAAAAGCCCAGAGATCAGAATGGCAGAATGACCAGAATGACTGTAACATGTGGCTATGACGCACACTGCGCCAGCCAACCAGCCTGATCCGGGCCCTGATAGGTGCCCCCCTGCTGACCGTCCTGGACCCCGATCAACCCCCAACACCTTGATCAGGGGTGAGGCTGGACGGACAACTACCCACAGCCCCTCCCCATGCTGGCCCTGCCTTCGATTGGCCCTCAACAGCCCGATTGGAGGTGGGGTTGGACAGCCAATCACTGTCCAGCTCCTCCCCCCAGCCAGCCCAGCCCAATGGGCCCCCATTGGGGCTGGCCGGCCAGACCCCACCTGTGCACGAATTTGTGCACCGGGCCTCTAGTAATATGATATGATATGATATGATATGATATGATATGATATATGATATGATATGATATATGATATAACATAACATAACATAACAACATAACATAACATCCTATAAAATAAAAGGCTAATATGCAAATCGACCAAACAGCAGAACGACCCATCACTAGGATACGCACCAACCACCAGAGGGCAGATGCTCAATGAAGGAGCTGCCCCTGGCAGTCAGTGCGCTCCCACAAGCAGGAGTGCCACTCAGCCAGAAGCCAGGCTCATGGCTGGCAAATGCAGCAGTGGTGGCGGGAGCCTCTCCCACCTCTGTGGCCCCATTAAGGATGCCCAACTGTATTGAGCAGGCCTAAGCCGTCAGTCAGACATCCCCCAAGGACTCCCGGACTGCGAGAAGGCTCAGTCTGGGCTGAGGACCCCCGCTCCCCGGGTATGAATTCCATGCACCGGGCCTCTAGTCTATATATATAAAAGCCTAAGCAACCTTTACAACTGAATGACTGGAATTACTGATACTGATCAACCAGTTGCTATGATGTGCCCTGACCAGGGGTTAGAAGCTCAATGCAGGAGCTGCCTCCTCTTGGTCAGTGCACTCCCACAGCCAACATCCCACAGCCAGCCAACCTCCTCCAGTTCCTCCCCCTATCCCTCCCCCAATCTGGCACGCCCCGTTCTGCAGCCAGCAGACCCCGTCTGGCCCCGCACCAATCGGGACTGTGCAAGATGGTCCTGATAGGCCCTGATTGCCAGCCAGGCCTAGGGACCCCACCCATGTACAAATTTCTTGCACTGGGCCTCTAGAATAATATAATATTAAAGTGTATTTTACTATGATTTTAGAAAAGACAAAATTTTTATATATCAGATTAGTGCAAAATTCTAATTTGCCAATCAGCCACGATTTGGCTTTACTCAACAATACTCTTTCATAAGTCACTTCCCTTCTCTTTTGAGAGCATATGTTTACAAATCAAAGGCAGTAATATTGCACTGGGAAGCACACATTAGGAATCATACTTATTTTACTGACACATGATATTTTTCTTATCTTACTCTGTTCTTGATGTTTAGAAGAGCATGGTAGAATCTTTTGGTAATTTCTAAAGTCTTTTGGTAATTTCTAGATCTTGGCTATTGAAAATAATGCTACTGTGAACATAGGATGCATATATTCTTTTGAATTGGTATTTTGGCATTCTAAGGATATATTCCCAGAAGTGAGATTACTGGGTCAAAAGGCAGGTCCAGTTTTAATCTTTAGAGGGAACACCATACTGTTTGCCACAGTGGCTTCACAGTCTGCCTACCTACCAACAGTGCACTAAAGTTTCCTTTTGTTCCATATCCTCACCAACACTTGTTTGCCGAAGGCTAAAGCAAACAGCAATTAGCATAAAAGTGCAAAAGAGACATTGGAAGGCCAATGGACTTTGATATTCAGCAGTGCTGAATTTCAGCACAAGACCCACTGTGATTGCAATAGCTCCAGACAATTTCCCGACCTGATAATCTTTACATTGTTTACCAAACTTTACCTTTGATCTGCCTGTATGCATTGCTAACAGGCAAATGTGTATTCAAAGTGAATAAAAAGTGGACTAGGCCAGAACTCAGTGTGTCTTTTCAAGAAAGAGGCTCTGCCTGGCCCCTAACGCCTTCTAAATTTATATTTCTTGTAAAGCATTTTCATTCGTGCATTGGCCTCTCCTTCAGATCCTGCGAAGGTTGTGGCACGTGTTGTTTGTTGATTTATTGATGGTAGCCATTCTGGCAAGTGTGAGGTGGTATCTCATGAGGTTTTAATTTGTATCTCTCTGATGACTGGTGACATTGAACATTTTTTCATCTTTATTGGCTAACTATATATCCTTTTTGGAGAAATGCCTATTCAGGTCCTTTTCCCATTTTTTAATTGGATTGTTTGCCTTCCTGGTGTTGAGTTGGATAAGTTCTTTATATATTTTGGAAATTAACTACTTATTGGATATATCATTGGTGAATATGCTCTCCCATATAGTGGGTTCCCTTGGAACAACAACAACAAAATACCCCGAATATCCTAAGCAATCTTGAGAAAGAAGAAAAAAGTTGGAGGTACCACAATAACTGACATCAAACTATACCTACAAGGCCATTTTAATCAAAACAGCCTAGTACTGGCATAAAAACAGGCATGTAGATTAATAGAACAGAACAGAGAGGCCAGAAACAACCCATGCCTATACGGCCAAATAATAGTTGACAAAGGACACAAGAGCATACAATGGAGTAAAAATAGTTTCTTCAATAATTAATTTTTGGAAAATTGGAGAGGTACATGCAAAAGTAGACCACCAACTTACACCATACACAGGAAAACTCAAAATGCATAAAAGACTTAAATGTAAGTCACAAAACCATAAAAATCCTAGACGAGAACATAAGCAGTAAAATCTCAGACATATCGTAGAAATATTTTGGCTGATATGTCTCCTGGGGCAAGGGACAAAGGTAAAAATAAACTCATAGGACTACATCAAACTGAAAAGTTTCTGCCCAGCAAAAGAAACTATCAACAACTGATCTTTCCTCGATATCATTGTCCTGATATTACAACTGCCCATAATATATATATATATTGCAGTGGTGTGCTAGAGGTGGTTGGTAATAGCACGAAAGACTTAAATTCTCTTTTCAACTCCATCTTCATTGAGATGGTATTGTAGCTTGAAATCAGTCAAGGCAGAAATATTTGCACCTTGAAAATCACCAAATGCTACAAATCAATCCCTTCCATACCTAGCCAGATATGAAATATTTACCAGCACATCACTGAGTCTTTGGATGTAGAAAGAACATGAAATATAAAATCAGAGACATATTTGGGCTCTAATTCCAACTGTTACTAGCTATTAACCATAGAAAAGTATCGAAAGCTCAGTCAATTATTTCTAAAATAGAGACAAAGTATTTTTAATGTGATAATAATTAAATGTGAAATCATATGTAATGTCACTAATCAGTCACTTGGAAAAGAATGTGTCCATCTAAATGTTAACTTATTTGTCTTATATAATTGGGAAGTTATCAAAATTCAAAAAACAAATTGAACCTGCTTATTTCCCCCCCTTGTAATATTCAAAATCTGGTGACTTATTTTCTGGATCCCAAACTACTTATGTATCTTTTTAGGAAGTATAATAGTCAAGTTTGTGTGCCTATCAAATAATGGTCTTTCAAAAGTGGGAGAAGCTTTGGCTTCAATATTTCAATTGAAAAAGCATATCTAAAATTATAAATTTGGTGTTCCTTCATGGGCTTATCATTATAGTTTCCTATCTTTCTTCTGTTACATTTTACTTGGAATATATTTTGTAGAGCTGGCTCTTAAGTATTGAGGAAACAATCATAATGCTAGCAAGTCTTCATATCCTTCTCAGTACAATGAACTCTTCATTTATTTCCCTATCCAAATATCTAATCTAATAAAAGAGAAACATGCAAATTGACCGCATCTCTGCTACTCCCCAAGCCACGCCCACCAGCCAATCAGAGTGACTATATGCAAATTAACCCAACCAAGATGGCTGTTGGCAGCCATGGAGCTGGAGCAAGCAGGAGGCTTGGTTGCCCCAGCGATGGAGGAAGCCAAGCTTCCTGCCTGCCCTGGCCAGTTGTGGGCTCTGCTCAAGGCAACAAAGTTTCAATTATAGAAGATAAATAAATCCCAGATACCTGCTTCCAGCCAGCCTCCACTGGGAGCTTGGGTGGCTGGGGGCTGTGGCCAGACTTCAAAAAGCCATCAGCCCCTCACTCAGGCTGGCCACACCCTCATGGGGTGAGGGTCCCTGCTGGGGGCTTGGCCAGCCTGCAAACAGCCATCAGCCACTCACCCAGGCTGGCCAGGCACCCCAGCAGGACCCCCCTCCCTGAAGGGGATGTTTCCAGCCTGCAAAAAGCCATCAGCCCCTCACCCAGGCTGGCCAGGCACTCCAGCGGGGACCCCCACCCTGAAGGGGCTGTGGCCAGCTTTCAAAAAGCCATAAGCCCCTCACTCAGGCTGGCCAGGCACCCCAGCAGGACCCCCCTCCCTGAAGGGGATGTTTCCAGCCTGAAAACGGCCATCAGCCCCTCACCCAGGCTGGCCAGGCACTCCAGCGGGGACCCCCACCCTGAAGGGGCTGTGGCCAGCTTGCAAACATCCATCAGCCACTCACCCAGGCTGGCCAGGCACCCCAGCAGGACCCACCTCCCAGAAGGGGGTGTATCCAGCCTGAAAACGGCCATCAGCCCCTCACCTAGGCTGACCAGGCACTCCAGCGGGGAACCCCACCCTGAAGGGGCTGTGGCCAGTCTGAAAATGGCCCTCAGCCCCTCACCCAGGCTGGCCAGGGCACCACAGTGGGACCCCCACCCTGATCTGGACACCCTTCAGGGCAAACCCACCGGCCCCCACCATGCACCAGGCCTCTATCCTATATAATAAAAAGGTAATATGCGATTGACCCTAACAGCAGAACAACTGGGAATGACTGGCCACTATGACACACTGACCACCAGGGGGCAGACGCTTAATGCAGGAGCAGCCCCCTGGTGGTCAGTGTGCTCCCACAGGGGGAGCTCTGCTCAACCACAAGCCAGGCTGACAGCTGCCAGTACAGCGGTGGTGGTGGGAGCCTCTCCCGCCTCTTCAGCAGCACGAAGGATGTCTGACTGCAGCTTAGGCCTGCTCCCCGCTGGCAAGTGGACATCCCCCGGGGGCTCCTGGGCTGCCAGAGGGATATCTGACTGCCAGCTTAGGCCCAATCCCCTGGGGAGCGAGCCTAAGCCAGCAGGTGGTCATCCCCCTAGGGGTCCCAGACTGTGAGAGGGCACAGGCTGGGCTGAAGGACCCCCCAAGTGCACAAATTTTTGTGCATCGGGCCTCTAGTAATTAACATAAAATCCAAAAGTCTAGGTTTGAATTCTTATTTAAATGAAAATGCCCTTAAATATAACACAATGTGAATTTGGAGACTGGAAATATTATTTGTAGCTTAGAGGGAATAAAACTAGTTATGGTTGAACACAGTAGAGGTTAAGTTTTGGATTGCTTTTGAAAGTTGACTGGGATATGTACTTGGGACTAGATTGAATGGGGTAGAATACAGATATAAGGGGAGGAGGGAGAATATAACACTCTGTGATAGCAACACTAGTCTGAAGAAACAGACTTAGATGGTATAGGAAATCTATTCAGATAAGGGACAAAAATACATATAAATTATCACAATATTCTCTTTTAACTAGTCATTTTAATGATGAAATATAAATAGAGGAGCTTTGTATCTCCCATGATTAAACCCATGGCTCAGTAGATATGTATTGGTAATTATAGCATGCCAACTCATAATAAAAGGAAATACATTTCAAATATATAACATTGTGTATAACTATAACTTACACAAAACATGAAAGACCACTGGTAGATATTATTGGTCCTAAGAGAAGAAGAGCTAAGCAAGGAGGACACCTTATGTGCAACTTGTGCCCCAAAGAGCTAGGACAATACATAGAATTAAATCAGAGTTCAATACATGTTTATTGAGTCTATTCTGAATGATAAATAATAAGTGTAAAGTGAAAAGGTATCTATCTATATCTAATATATCTATATCTATATCTATCTATATCTATATCTATATCTATCTATATCTATATCTATATCTATCTATATCTACCTTGTATAGATAGAGCTATCTATACTAATAAAAGAGAAACATGCAAATTGGTGTTACTCTGCTATGCCCACCAGCCAATTAGGATGAGTATGCAAATTAACCCAACAAAGATGGCAGTTAATTTGTATATGCAGGCGCAGAGCGAAGACTGAAGATGACTGAAGACTGAAGACGACTAAAGACTGAAGAGGCTTGGCTTCTCCGCTGCAGCCGGAGCAAAGGCCTGGGTCCCGGGTGCCAAAGGAAAACTGGTGCCGGCAGCCAGGGTAAGGAAAGTCTATTACACGAATCTCTTTGTGCAACGGGCCTCTATTATCTATCTATCTATCTATCTATCTATCTATCTATCTATCTATCTACCTATCTACCTATATGTCATCTATATCTATATAAAATCTATATCTCTATATAGGTATATGTTTGTAACATTAAAGAATCAGAGGCCTATATAATCATGTTTTTCTTCTAAACAATCTGTCAAGAAATTCATGAATTTCTGTTTCCTTGGAACATAACATTTTTTTTTTTTTGGCATATTTCTCATTAAAGTGAACAAAGCACAACACCACCAAAGCAGATGGCATGTTTTCAATCAATATAAAATCTCAATTTATATATAGTTAATGCTTTTGTTAAATAAAATTCATTACTATCTATTTACATATTTAGTTTTTAGATGTGTGCATAGTGCTTAATTATTAGGAACTATGCCAGTTTATTCTCAATTTAATTTTTTTAAAATCCAAAAACATTTATTAAATGACTACCATATGTTAGCATGCAGGTATTGTTACAGAGATAAATGAAGCATTTTCTTTGTTTGAAAGTCTTCACAGTTTAGAAGGGTTGACAGTCACATAAATGAATGATTATAATACCATGATCAATGATAACTATGTAATTTTGTATAAAGTAGTATGAAATCATAAATAAATGAATGAATCTGCTTTGTGATAGCTCGCCTGTGTTGATCATATTTAAGCACTTTTTTTGTATAAAAATATTAATTAAAACTATAGTATTGTTCCCCTTTCCTATAAATATTTGAAATAGCCTGTAATTTGGGAAGAAAAATGTCTAACAACACAGCTCATCAACAGCAAATAATGATCACATGTGAGGATGCTATATTTTTTTCCCAAACAGCCTTATGATTTGACAGTTCTTCCTAATTTATGATCTGCACTACAGTTCTAAAAGTCAGTATTCATTTCTTTCAACCTTGATTCTGTACCAGAGAAGCAATACAGAGTCCAAAAAGAATATATCATCCTTTGGATTCAGAGCTTCTGTGGCTTCCCTTAAGAATTACATATCATTTATGAGCATTTTCATGTTCATAAATTATATTTATTAGAGAAGCCTATTGCTTAATAACCTTTGGGTGCATTTACAAAAGTAATAAGACAATCTCAGCCACTGCAGCTTCAGTTTAATAGGCAGCAGAAAATCAAAACATACTTAGCCACATGAAGCACAAATAAAAAACGAGTCCAGATTAAATTTGTCCCAAATCTCAGGAATGTAAAAAGAGATACGGGAACTTTAAAATTTATCCTGACTTAGGGAAATAGTCATATTTATTATCCTTTTACATGTATGTTACTCAATGATATATATCCTAAATTTTAGGACATATACAAGGTTAAGGGTATGCATAAGGCTACCGAAGAGAATCAGAAATAAAACTAAAAACAAAATAAAGGGTACATTTCCAGCTTTTGAATGAGGCTACATATCCATATGGGAATCCAGAGTTTTGATTCATTGAGGTTAGCAGGACTTTGGGTATATTCTATTACATCTTTAATGTTCATATTTTACATTCAATATATATTATACTACCATTTAAAGGATATGCTTAATTTCCTTTGGCTGGAGGGATCTAGTATTTGCCCTCATTGATGTCAAACAGAATGTGAGTTAGGAGCACTGTTGATTTCCATGTTAGGGAAATATTTATTTACTAGAGGCCCGGTGCACAAAACTTTGTGCACTGGTGGTGGTGGGGGGGTGTCCCTCAGCCTCACTTGTGCCTTCTCACAGTCTGGGACCCCTCGGGAGATAACGATGTGCTGGCTTAGGCCCGCTCCTGGGTGGCAGAGGGCAGGCCCAATCCCTAGGTGCAGCGCCTGGTTGGGCTCAGAGCAGGGCCGATTGGGGGGTTGGGGTGCCACCCCCTGTCACACTCAAGGCAGGGTTGATGGGGAGGTTGCTGCACCACCCCCTGTCACGCACAGAGCAGGGCCCATCAGGGGGGTTGGGGTTCCGTACCCTGTCACACACAGAGTAGGGCTGATCAGGGGGTTGGGGTGTCACCCCGTTGACCACAGAGCAGGGCTGATCAGGGGGTTGGGGAGCTCCCCCCTGTCACAAACAGAGCAGGGCGGATCAGGGGGTTGGGGCACTCCCCCGTCACACTCAGGGCAGGGCCGATGGGGAGGTTGCGGCTCCACCCCATAACACACAGAGCAGGGCCCATGGGGGGGTTGGGGCGCCGCACCCTGTCACACACAGAGCAGGGCTGATCAGGGGGTTGGGGAGCTCCCCCCTATCAGGCACAGAACAGGGCTGATCAGGGGTTTGGGGTGCCTTCCCCTGTCACGAACAGAGCAGGGCGGATAGGGAGGTTGTGGCCCCACCCCCTGTCACACACAGAGCCGCAGGGTGATCAGGGAGTTTGGGCTCTGCTCCCTGTCACACTGCTCCAGGGGCCAGGAGGCCTCGTGGCTCCGCTGATCCCAGTGCTGGGAGGCCTCATGGCTCCACTTGACACAGGGGCAGTGAGGTCTCGCTGTTCAGCTGATCCCGGTGCCGGGAGGCCTCAAGGCTCCGCTAATCCTGGTGCCGGGAGGCCTCGCGGTTCTGCTGATTCTGGTGCTTTGAGGCATATTACCCTTTTACTATATAGGATAGAGGCCTGGTGCATGGGTGGGGGCCGCCTGGTTTGCCCTGAAGGGTGTCCTGGATCAGGGTGGGGTTCCCCACTGGGGTGCCTGGCCAGCCTGGGTGGGGGGCTGAGGGTCGTTTTCAGGCTGGCGGGCAACTGAAGCTCCAAACCTCTCCTTTTTTTCTTTATTTTTGGATTTATTTACCTTCTATGGCTGTCACTGGAACTGAGAGCCGGCTTTCTCTCTGAGGCTTGGCTCCAGCTCCGAGACCTCGGCTGCTGAAAGCAGGCATGTGGTTTGTTTGGGTTCTATAATTGAAACACTGTTTCAACTCCAGCTCTGAGGCCTGTCTGGCTGAAAGCAGGTTTCTGGGGTTTTGTTTAGCTTCTATATTTGTAACAATGTTTCTTAAACTGCAAGCTCAGAGGCCGGCAGCGGCAGGCCGGGAACATTGGCTTCCTCCGTCACTGAAGCAAGCAAGCCTCCTGTTCGCTTCAAGCTGCCTGGCTGCCGGCCGCCATCTTGGTTGGCAGTTAATTTGCATATCGCCCTTATTAGCCAATGGGAAGGGTAGCTGAGGTACGGCTAATTACCATGTTTCTCTATTATTAGATAGGATATCCTTTGATGTCTGTTACGAGTTGAATTTTATCCCCTCAAAAAAGACATAATTGAAGTCCTAACCTTGGGAATCTTCTTAATGTGACCTAATTTGGAATTGAAGTTTTTGCAGATGTCATCAAAGTAAGATGAGGTCCTACTGGATAAGAGTGGGTCCTAACAAATGACTGGTGTCTTTATAACAAAATGGAAATTTGGACAGTGACATACAGAGAAGACCATTTGGAGATGGAGGCAGAGATTGAAGTGATTCAACTATAATCCTAGGAATGCCAAGAGTTGCTGATAACCACCCCAGCATGAGAAGAGACAAGGAACTATTCTTCCCCTAGAGCCTTCAGAGAAAGTATGAACCTGTCAATTTTATAAATATTGCTGCAATGAACATAGGGGTGCATACGTTTTTTCAAATCAGTGTTTCAGGTTTCCTCGGTTATATTACCAGAAGTGGAATTGCTGGGTTATAAGGCAGTGCCATTTTTTTTTCCTTAAGAAATTCCATACTATTTTCCGCAGTGGTTGCACCAATCTGCATTCCCACCAACAGTGCATGAAGATTCCCTTTTCTCCACATCCTCACCAACATTTGTGTTTTGTGGATTTATTGATCATAACCATTCTGATAGGCATGAGGTAATCTCTCATTGTGGTTTAAATTTTCATTTCTCTGATGATTAGTGATATTGAGCATATTTTCATATGCCTATTGGCCATCTTCCTGTCTTCTTTGGAGAAATGTTTATTCAGATCCTTTGACCATTTTTAAGTGGATTGTTTTTTTGTTTTGTGTTGTTGTTGTTTTTGGTGTTGTTTGGATTCTTATTGGAGTCTTATGGGAGCTTTCATGTAGACAGTCTTTCTCTTGCTTCTTTTAAGATTCTCTTCTTTTAAGATTTGTCTCTAACCTTTGCTATTTTAATTATGATGTGGCTTTGTGTGAGCCTCTTTGGGTTTATCTTGTTTGGGATCCTGTGGGCTTATTGGACCGGTGTCCTTTATTCCCCCTCCAGGTTATGGAAGTTTTCAACCCATTATTTCTTCAAATAGGTTCTTGCTTTTTTTGCTCCCTCTTTTCTCCTTCTGATACCCATATGATGCAGATGTTGTTATGCTTAATATTGTCACAGAGATCCTGTAGACTATTCTAATTCCCCCTCCCCCACCCATTTTTGCTGCTCTAATTGGGTGTTTTCCGCTACCTTGTCTTCCAAATAGCTGATTCAGTCATCTGCTTCACCTAGCCTGCTCTCTTCTTGGCTTTTAGGTTGATGTCACTTTGAATATGTTACTCAGATGTGGTAGACAGATTAACGTTTCCTGGAATATGTCCATGTTCTAATTCCTGCAATCTGTGAATATATTACCTTACATGGTAAAATGGACTGTCATTGACAGAGGTGATTAAATGTAGAATCTTCTGATGATGCAATTATCCTGAATTAACCGTGTGGTCCCGACCCTATCTAATAATAGACAAACATGGTAATTGACTGTACCTTCGCTACGCCTCCCATTGGCTAATCAGTGCGATATGCAAATTAACCACCAACAAAGATGGTGGCTAATTTGCATACTGCAGGCAGGGTGGGACAGCGCAGTTGCCAGCACAAGCCGCCATCCCAGGCCACAGGCCGGCCCCAGAAGCCGCCCAGAATCCGGTGATCGGGGAGGAGATGGGGGTCCCCTGCCCAGGCCTTACGCCTGGGCCAGAGACAACAGGCCTGGGTTGGGGGCGGAGCCAGTGATAGGGGGATATGGGGGTCCCCTGACCAGGCCTGAAGCCTGGCCAGAGGTATCAGGCCTGGGTGGGGGGCAGAGCCGGCAATTGGAGGGGTCTGGGCAGGGGGGCAAAGCCAGTGATCAGAGGGAGATAGGGGTCCCCTGCCCAGGCCTGATGCCTGGGCCAGAGGCATCAGGCATGGGCGGGAGGTGGAGCCAGTGATTGGGCGAAGATGGGGGTCCTCTGCCCAGGCCTGACTCCTCTGGTGGAGGCGTCAGGCGTGGGTGGGGGGGCCGATCCTGCAGTTGGAGGGTGATGGGGGTCAATGCCTCTGGCTGAGGCATCAGGCCTGGGCGAGGGGCCGATCTGGCGATCAGAGGGAGATGGGGGCCTGACACCTGGGCCAGAGGCATCAGGCCTGGGCGAGGGCGAGGGCGGAGCCGGCAATGGGAGGGAGATGGGGGTCCTCTGCCCAGGCCTGAAGCCTGGGCCAGAGGTGTCAGGCCTCGGGTCGGGGGGGGGAGGAGGGCAAGCCGGCGATTGGTGTGAACTACAGAGGAAACACCTTTTCTGACCGCTCATTGGTTAAGCTCCCTGTATGCCACTGGTAATATTCTTAGTAACTTGGGTAATAAGAACCCAAAAAGGTGATCGAGGGTTTTTCACCACACTCCTGGTGAAAAAAATGAAGGTCTGCTGCTGGAGGGCTAAGAAATGTCATATCATGCCCTAGTCTGTTTGGCTCAGTGGATAATGCCTTGGCCTGCTGATGGCAGGGTCTGAGTTCAATTCTGACCAAGGGCATGTACCTAGGTTGCAGGCTCTTCCCTGGCCGAGGCCCAGGTCAGGGCTCATGCAGGAGGCAACCAATCAAAGTGTTCCTCTCACTTTGATGTTTCTCTCTGTCTTTCCCTTTCTCTTCCACATTCTCTAAAAATCAATGGAAACGTATCCTCAGGTGAGGATAAAAAAAAAATAATAAAGAAATTATTATTATATGAAGGACACATCTTGAAAATGCCTAAAGAAAGTTGTCATTTTTTCATGGTGAAGGGACTGGAGTCCGTGTTGATGAAAACACCTTGGTGGCTGTGGTGACTGGCAGTGGCTGCAGCAGTGGGGTGATGGGGCTGGTGCCTTCCCCTGATCAGCCTGGTCACCTCCCACAAAGGGAGGCCAGACTGTGGCTTAGGCCCTATCCCCAAGGGGAGCAGGGAGCGGGCCTAAGCTGTCACTAGGATATCCTCTGAGGGCTCCCAGTATGTGAGAGGGGGCAGGCTGGACTGAAGGACAACCACCCCCCTCGGTGCACAAATATTGTGCACCGGGCCCCTAGTGTAATCATAAAAGTCCTTATTGCTACACTGCTGACTTGAAAATGGACTATGGGGCCATGAGGCAAGAAATACAAGGGATCCCTAAAAGCTAGAGAAGGCATGGAATTAAACTTCCCAAATGTGAGCTATTCTCACTCAACCAGTATAATGGTTGAATATGGCTTACCATATATGGTAGAATACACAAGCCTAATCTTGACAAAGAACTGCATTGGATGTTCAATATTCTCGGTGTAGACCAAAGGGCCTCTGACAATGTTGCACTGTCACTGATGTCTCCATTGAAAGAACTACCCCAATCGGGAAGACTCTTATTCATCATACATAGGAGACATAAACTAAAATTAGAATACGATTCTTGTAAGATTACTGTCACCAAAAGGCAATCTTAAAGTAATCCTTGGAAAAAAGGTTCTCACAGCCATCCCTGGAAATTGAGTTCAATATTAGTTTGCAATTCCTTCCCCTCAAATCAGTAGGAAACAACGTCTAGGAGGTGCAAATTACCACTCCAGACCTAGGGAATACAGGCATTATAGAGTACTCCGTGTTTGTTCTTATATTCTCCCTCAAGTTCAGGATTAAACCTGGGAATGATTATTTGTCTTGGGAAAGTTACTGAACTTCCCACTCTCCTGGAACCAATCATTGTAAAAATTGTCCCGTCCAGTGTAACAGCCCTGTACTGGAAACGAAACATGTACCCACAGCCTGGCAGGGGAAATGCTCATTTCATGTCCTTCTCACACCGTCCTCTATCTCACAACAGCATCCCCGGACTCTGAGTGTCCCCAGCTAGAATACCTCTCACTCGGGCTCCACTGAGGACTTGGAAATTCATTTGCTGCTACTTTTCCAGAAGAAACAAAGGACAATAGAAGAGACTTTTTGAGGGATACACAAAACACAGACACAAAACAAAATTGCTGTATAATTTTCACAGATAATTATCCATGTGAAAAGAGAGAAAACTACACTAATTTTAAAACTCTGCTTTTGTTAGTAGTGTTTGGTGATGGTTGGATCAATTGGAATGTGATGATGTCATTGAGGCCTGATTTTAAAACATGAAGACAGGGTGGTTTAGATCATAAATGAATGTTGATTATGACTCTAAGGGAATAAAATAAAACTCTGAAAAGGAACCTTAGAACAAAATCAAACAGATGACAAGGAAGAGGCTGTTCAAGGAAGCTGTTTCATCATCCATGTTGTTTGTTTCTATAGATGCTTTTGCAATACAAGCTGACAAGTAATTTTTACCATATTCCTACCTGCAGAGTAACAGAAAGTTCCTAGTAAATTAAAACTTCATGATTTTGTGAATTCACAATTCTCCTTCTACATTCTTAAGTAAATGAATTTGCATTGAACAAAACACTGACTGTAATAGCAAGAATTGATTAAAAATTGTTTTACTTCTTTTTGTATCAATAAATTACCAGTTCTCCAATGTTTACAAGCAATGACTAACAATGATGGATACTTTCAGATATTCTTCCTTTGTTTCCCATGAACAGTTTATATTACATAAAATACGTTTTAAGATATAGACATTTTAAACATTTATAAATTTTTCATTAAAGCAAATCACACGTAAGAAACACAAATGTAGGCCTAGCTGGTTTAGCTCAGTGGATAGAGAGTTGGCCTATGGACTGAAGGGTCCTGGGTTTGATTCCACTCAAGGGCACATGCCTGGGTTGAAGGCTCAATCCCCAGTAAGGGGCGTGCAGGAGGCAGCCAATCAATGATTCTCTCTCATCATTGATGTTTCTCTCTCTCTCCCTCTCCCTTCCTCTCTGAAATCAATAAAAATATATATTTTTAAAAAGAAACAGAAATGTAGAGTTCAACAAATGATCACAAACTGAATACCCAGGTAATCACTACCTAAGTGAAAAAACAGACTGTTATTATTTCCAGAAGTCTCCTTCCAGAGCACTTTCAATCACCACTACCTTCTCCCCCTGTCAGAGACAATGTGGCTTCAGAGTTGCAATATCATACAACTCTGTCTGTTCTTCAATTGTATATAAAGTAGGTATTATGTTTATTTTGTATCTAGTTTTGTTTACTTACATTAGGTTTGTGAGATTCATCCATTGTGTTTGTAAAGCTCTAGTTCTCCTGATTTTATATTCAACTAGTAGCCCTGTGCATGAATCTGTGCACCAGTAGCTCACCAGTAGCTTGCTGCCGCCCTCCTGTAGCTCTCTGCCTGCTTCCCTGCCCGCCTGTAGCTCCCTCCGTCAACCCCCCCCCCATAGCTTGCTGTCCTGCCCCCCTCCTGCAGCTCTCTGCCACCATTTGTAGCTCGCTGCCCCACCCTCCTGCTGATCTGTGATCCGGTTGTTATGTGGTCAGTCGTTACAGTTTACAATGTAACGACCATTTGCATATTACATCTTTATTATATAGGATTGTGTTACCAGAAAACTATCAAATTGTTGTTGTTGGTCAAGTTTTGAAATATTATTAAAATTCACATTCTTATACACATGCATATTGATACACATGTAAAGAAGTGGATAAATTAGTCATCTGGTATGTTTAAGCTCCAACATAAATTGGCTATTCCAAGAGCAGCTCTGAGCTGGGGAAATATCTCCTAGTTGAAGCCACATTTGAAATTATATAAAGGTATTCTTGATGTGCCCTTAAAACCCTTAAAACCTTTCTGATATCCTTCTTGGGAAAGAAACATTGTATAATTTAAGTATTAATAATGGTATTTTATTCTTTCACATGGGGAGTTTTGTTAGTTTATATTATAAGAGAAATAACTATTAAATTAGTTGATCAGATATAGAAAATTACTCCTATATTTAATGTGAGATTTTGTCATATGTCATTTATATGCCAAAAAGTTCATACATATGTTAAAGGGAATAATTTTTCTATTTATATTAATACCGTTATTATTTTGATTAATTGTTACATGCTTTGAGATGTAGTATTTATCTCAATACAGAGAACAATGTAAAGTTGGGGAAACTGTAAGTAATTATACTTATTATTGTTACAATTTAAATGGTGACCAAGTTTGTGAAGGTCAATGACGGAGAGTAAATTCCTTGAGCTTAATGTTTTCCTACTGGTTACTGACTAGACTTTTGACTAGCACTGAGAGTTGAACACTGTATCCATGGAAACAAGCACTTAACCTTCTCAAATGGAAATATGTTTAATTTTTCTATTCTTTATAAATATTTTTGTAGTTCAAGATAATGATTAAGAAATCAAGGCTAGGCACTTCCTGACATCAATGAACAGATGACTAAAAGGCCTTTAGCAAATATTTTAAGGTAGACATTAATGCCAGAAATGTGCCCCAAACCCACAGGTCATGGTTCTTAAATATTTGGTAGTTGATAGTTATTGCTAATTCTACACATATGCTATGCATAAAAATATTCCACATGAGTTGAAAGGTATTAAGTCTGAAATTAAAGCTAATGTATATTGTGTCATATACATTCATCAGAAAAGCATAGAGGGGCTAAAGTTGTTTTATATAGAACTGATAATCAACCAAGCTGAAAAATAGAATGCATTAGCTATAAAACAAAACTATGTTTTATCTTCTACTAGAGGCCCAATGCACACAATTCGTGCAAGGGGCTTGGCCCTCGCAGCCCCGGCTACCTCACGGCCCCACGGCCCCACACACTGGTCATTCCAGAATTTCATCCGGAAGGTCGTTCTGGAAGGTCATTCCACCATCCAGTCTAATTCGCATATTAGCTCTTTATTATACAGTATTTAGGTGAACACATATTATACATGCATATATTCATTGGTTAGTTTAATTATTAAAAATAGCTTTTCATATTCACATTGCTGACATTGTTACCAATAGAAATGTGTAGTGTAATAGTTTAATAACATCGCCAATTTTCTTGAATTATTTTTCTGAATAATTTTCCAGAAATTATTGTTTTAAAATTTTATTTAGCTTAAAGTGAAGTACATTTAGATATTGTACCTCATGTACTGGAAAATTTTATATTATCTCTTTCAGCACACATATTACTAGCTGAATAACTTTACCACAACTTTGTATTATATAACTTCACAAACATTTTTTTTTTATGGTGAGAGTAACATGAAATAAATTATAACTTCTAAAAACAATATCCATCGCATGTTAAGGTAACTGAAATTTTCATTACTGATAGCTAAAACTCAATAAAGGCCAGATGATCATTTTATAGACATTATCACATTTATTCTTTAAAAATAACCTTTTAATGTTATGCTTTTATTCTATTGATTTTAATGAAAATGTAATGTCTAGACTATGGGGAATATTTTCAAATCCATATGGGCAGCAAATGTAGAATTGACACTCAAAACTCTCAGTGTGTCTCCATATACTTATTATTTATCCTTTCTGGTGCCATTTTAAATCATAGATTAATTGCAAAATATTTAATTTTTGTATTAAGGATTTCTTTGCTAGAGAAAATGGGTAATCTCATGGATATAGAACTTTCTAATTGGAACTCATTTCAAGAAACCTAATGCATAATTTGTAAATATTTCGGTTTGGGATTTAGTTGGGGGTAGGGGTGAGCTGGAACCCTTGAAAAGGGATGCATGACTTCAGCCCAGAATAAAGTCTACCAAAACATCAACAAAAGAAAAGACAACAGAAAGCAACTATTGGAATCTGTTTGGATATTTGTTATAAGAGCTAACGTTATAGTCAATACTCTGCTTGATAAATATATTTTGTGTAAAGAAAGCTATAATGCCAAAGATAGGATTACAAATAAGATAACCAGCAAAGAGGAACATATTCTACTCTCTCAAAACACACTAGGAACATATTTCAGAATCAGCATCTTAGAAATAGATTTCTTCTTGATGATTTGTGTATCTTGAAAATAAATTAGAAAGATACATGTTTTCTATTACAGTTCTTCAAACTACCAATCTTAGCTTCATAAGAAACCCTAAAAGTCTGAAACTATTTGTCAAGTGGTAATACACTGAGTACTGTATTATGTTCTCGTGGCAGTGTATTGAAATATTTGTAATTTTCATGTTTTATAGTTCCCTGGAATCATTAGCACACTTTCATTTTAGAGGCTGTGCTAAATTCAGCACTAGAGTCAATAGTTTGAGGAAATGAAAGTGAGGGGTAAGATTCATTTTAATAGTTGAGAAACTTGACTGGGAAAATGATCTGTCAGTATTTTTCTGGAACAAAACACTCTATGTAATTAGATTGGTGGAATGAAGGGAGATAGAAAGGACAAGATTAGAGATGTTCTTTGGGGAATAATTAGCCTCGAGAATGCAGTTAAAACTGTGTGAGCATAAAAACTTGCATAGTCAAATCTTGAGGGAAAAGAAGAAAGACTATAAAAAGATTAAGAGCAATGGAAAAGGGCATCTTAACAGAAGTAGAAGGCAAAAGGTAAGCTTTGGAACTAATAGAATTCTTTTTTACTAGAATGGAACCATTAAACAATCTTTTTGTTGTTGTTAAATTGGGTGTGTTTATATTACATTAATATCTCTTGTACTTTAATTCATTTTGTAAAAAAAATATACTACTTTGTTCATGCCCTCTATTAAATTATGAAACCCTTGAATAGGAAACTGCAACCTTCAGTTATGCCATGAATATAACATTATTTAATACATAATATTGAGCAAGAAAATCTGAGGCATCTTTAGACAGATATCATCATAGGTCTATCAACAAAAGAAATATCTCAAACCAGAGGAAGCCTTAATACTAATTTATTTGAGCCAAAATTTTAAGGACATGCCCAGAAATAAGATCTCAGTGGAGAAAGGCAGTTTTGCAGTTCATTTTGCACATTTAGAATCAATAGAGAAAAGGTAAGGATGGTTACTTTCGATGGTAGATTAAGGAGCCAGGAGAAAGCAAAGAAGGTAAATCTCTAAGATTCATTGAAAAGGAAAATGGAGAGATGTATACTTCTTCCACATTGGTGAGCACAACATAGCTAACATTTATCAATTACAGATAACAGAGATAGAATGTGGCCAACAAGATAACAACACAAAGTTTCTGTCATCCTGCTATATTGCCAGTGGTCTGTTTTCAAAGGGTCTCGAAGAGAAAACAACTGTGACATTTAAAAGGGATGCTTTCTAAGATGCACAAGAATAATATACAGGGCTCATTTAAGGTGCAGATTAACCTTTTACTAAGGAAGCCATAGGCCTGGGATGTGACTACCCACCATGCCCATGCCCAGTTAGGAGTTAATGTTCAGACCATCCTGTGTGGTTACTTTCGGTCACTAGGCTTGTCAGGTCTGTGTAGCTCCCTTTTCGTTCATGGATCACAGATAACTTTATTTTTTGATGTGTAGTTTGCCATATTCAGGACCAAAATTTACTCTTTGCCTACCATCAAATAGGTCACTTACCAAATGCCCATTACAGATCTTGTAAGAAAATACAAGCTTATGCTAGGAGTCCGGGGGCATTTAAGTATCTATACTAATATAAGGGTAATATGCTAATTAGACAGGGAGACCTTCCGACAAAGCCATGGCAGTGGGGATGAGGCAGAGGTGGTTAGGGGCAATCAGGCCAGGAGGGGAGGGCAGTTGGGGGCAATCAGGCTGGCGGGGGGGGCAGTTGGGGGTGATCAGGCTGGCAGGGGGGGCAGTTGGGGGCGATCAGGCAGGTGAGCGGTTAGAAGCCAGCAGTCCCAGATTGCGGGACCTGTGGAATCGGGCATAAACCAGCAGTCGGACATCCCCCAAGGGGTCCCAGATTGGAGTGGGTGCAGGTCAGGCTGAGGGACACCCCCCCATGCACGAATTTCGTGCACCGGGCTACTAGTCCTATATAATAAAAGGCTAATATGCAAATTGTCCCCTCGACCAGGAGTTCAACAGGGAGTTCCACCAGGGGGCAGGACCAGCTGGCTAACCACCCACAGCCCCTCCTCCCAGCCAGCCCCACCTCTGATCAGCCCCAATCAGGGGGCGGGCTGGCCAGACCCCACCCGTGCACGAATTCATGCACTGGGCCTCTAGTAAACATATAAATCAACAGAATACAATTGAGAATGCTGAAACAAACTCATGTATCTCTTGCCAACTGATTTTTTGACAAGGATACCAAAACCAGAACATGGGAAAAGAACAATGTTATTAACAAATGAAGCTAAGACAACTGAATTTCCACATGGACAATGATAAAATCGGACCCTTTCCTCTCACCATATGAAAAACTTACATATAATGGGCCAAAGACCTAACTTTCAGAGGAAAACAAGGGAGTTAACTTTCATGACCTAGGGTTTGGCAATAGATTCTTAAATATGACACCAAAAGCATGAGCAACAAAATAAACAATTCATACATTGAATTTTATCAAAATTAAAATAATTGTTTCAAAGCACACCACCAAGAAAGTGAAAAGATCCATAAAGTGGGAAAACATTTTCAAATTATATAGTTAATAAGGGACTAGTACCTAGAATATATAAAGAACAGCTCCAACTCAATAATAAAAAGACAAAGAAAAAACATTTCTTCAAAGAAGATTTACAAATTTCCAATGAATACATGCAAAGATACTCAGCATCATTAGACATGATGGGAATGTGAATCAAAACCACAGTGGGATACCTCTTTATATACACTAGAATTATTGTAATAAAAAAAGTTTGATAATAACGGATGTTGGCAAGGATGTGGAGAAATCAGAACCTTCATACACTGCTAGAGTAAATGTAAAATGATGCAGCCACTCTGGAAAACAGCCTGGAAGTTCCTCAAATAGTTAAACATAAAGTTCACATATGACATAGCAATGCCACTGTTAGGCAAATACCCAAGAAATGAAAGTATATATCCACATGACTGTTTATAGCAGCATGATTCATAATAGACAAGAGGTTGAAATAACCCAAATGTCTATCAATTCATGAATGGATAAACAAATGTGGTATCCATACACTGCAATATGATTTAGTCATAAAAAGAAATGGGACTGAAGTAATGATGCATGCTATAACATAAATGGACCTTGAAAACATTAACTAAGTGAAAGAAGATTGTTACCCCCAAAATCACATATTATATGCTTCCATTTATATGAAACCTCTCTAAGAGACAGATCTATGGAGACAAGAAATAGTTGGGTGTTGTTTAGGGCTGGGGAATAATGGCTAAAAGTGACAGTAGAAGGTATGGCTTTCTTTGTGAGGTGCTGAAAATGTTCTAAAATTGACTGTGGCGATGGTTACACATACCTGTGACTATATTAAAAACTGAACTGTACACTTTAGATGAATTATGTGCTTTATGAATTATGTCAGTAAAGCTGTTATTAAAAAATAGATATTGACCTGAGAAGATATTGTGATATGGTGGGAAAACAACTTTTTAAATCTTTTCTCTATGTTCTCCTTATTTCACCCTCCATGGCCTTCTTGAATCCAGATATAGTACAAATATTTTGTTAGTATTTGCAAGATATGTGTCCAGAATGAAATCTTCAATAGATATCATGAATTCCTTACAAGCTTGTGAGTTTTTTCTCTTTCCACTGGAGAAAGAATCCCATAAACTAGGCCAAGAATTTTCTTTTTCTTCTTTAGAAATTAATGTTAGAGGTTATGTACATTGTAAAGAAACCTTCAGATTTTGGACATGTTTCTCTATTTCATAATATTCAGTGATACTCAGCAGAGTAATGGAGTTTAGGGACTTGGAGTCTTCTATCCTACCTCTCTTCTGACCCAGACCATTGAAAAATAGCTTCTGAGAGTTCCAGGAGGACCTGGACTCCAGAAGTAGTGTAAATCCCTGCCAAATCCAACATGTTTAGTGGGGCACGGCCCCCATACTTTTTCTGACATTCTATATAGACTCATGATTTTACTGCACATCGAAATTCAAAAATGTTGCCAAAGAGAATGGGGGATTTTCAAACTAGTGACTCAAGCTGAAAGACAAACATGTATAATGTTTGTACCCTGTGTTAACTCAAGACACCTCATCTGTGTGGGTTGTATGTCCCAGGGAGAAGGGATCTAGTTGTTTTTGTTAGTGTGAATAATATTTTGCACACTGTAGCCAAGTCTGAAAGGCAGGGTGCTAAATGCAGTGACTGAAGCCTTGAAAGAACACAATATGTTGAACCCCTTAATAGGATGGCTGAAAACATACATGATGTGTACACTAGATTACACACAACAGGATGGTCATTTCGGAGGAGCTGTTTTTCATTTTCCTTTAAAACTCTAAAATAAAGCATGCACAAGTCAGGCTTCCAGGAGCATGTTTATTTTTCCAAGGAGACAATTTATCACATTGTTTTGGTATGTGGTTTATTCTAAAATTATTTGCTAAAGATATGTTGCCATTCTATTTTATACTTTGTGGTGGTAGTATAGAGTCAGAATATTTATAGATATGTAATATGAAGCATTCTAGATTTATAATAAAAGGTCCTTTTCTATACTATGCATATAATTGGCTTTATTATTTTTGTCTTCTATCAGATCAATGTGTTCTCTTTTAACTAGAATATACTTTGAATAATGAGGGCCCAAAGGAAAGGTATGACATTACATAATTGTAATGTGTGGAAAGCTAGGTCCTAAATACCACAAGCCAATGAAAAAGAATAGATTTCATCTCCTTTCAATATTGAAAGTTAGTTTTCTGTTTAAATCTTTTCCTGACAGATAGTAATCGAACAAAGAGTGGCAAAAAAACTGAAGACATTATTTATCTAAAATAGAGAAAGGAGAGGGAAATTCCCTAAGTGGAAATATTTATATTTTAAAAATCAGAATAACATTTTTATAGGTGTTACATTATTCTTATTATGAAGTTAGAATTTCATACTAAGGCATTTGAATTTTATGCTACTTTATGTTTTCCATTAAAATTTCTTTCTTTCTCATTGATGTATTTTTTTAAAACATGGTATGCTTGGAACCTACACATTTCTAACTAAGTTATTTCTCCTAGAAATATTCTAAAGCATATGTGACAATCCCTTCCAAAAAAAGACACATGTGACACCTACATTTTAAAAACAAAAAAGGATTTAGACATAACAGAATCCTGGGAACAGAATTCTGACAACTGTAATATTTGATTGTGTCTTTAATATTTAAGAATAAAGTTGATAAAAATAGAGCATGGTCACCTTTGCTTATGTCAATAGAAGTGTGAGACATATAAGATGAGTAATCAGATACTGGAGGATCTTAAACATTATGCTAAGCATTTGTTGATATGATCCATAGTTATTAGGGAACTAGGGATGCTTTGAGGAAGGGAATTGCAATATTAAGTGAGAATAACAATACTTTTCTGATCTTAAAATATTCAACATACTACAAATAGTAAATTAATTAATATTTTAAACAAAATAAATGTAAATATTCTTGTCATTTTACCTGAATATGCTATTTGTCAAATGGTCCCTTCATTACATCGTTAACTAGGTAACATTGAATCAATTCAGTTAAAGCAATGTGTCAAAAGAATGAACAAATCATGATCTAAACAGAGAGGAGGTTGTGCAGTCAGTGCACAGAGAGATTTATACAGTAAGCAAGTGCATTTAATTTATTTTTATCAGGCATTCATTATTTTAGTGTTTGAGTTATTTCAAAATACTTCAATATAAATCTCAAAGAAATGTTACTCCAAATAAAATTACAGATTACTAACACCAAAAAAATCTCACCTCTTTCTTATTAATTAGCTTCAGTTAATGTCTTTTGACATTTTTAAGATAATTAATTTTATTTGCTTTTGTTTTTATCTTGTTGTGATGGGTTTTTAATCTAACAATAGAATATGTAGATACTTCACTTGACAAGGTTTTAGCAACATTTATATTTGATGAGCCTTAGTCAGAGGAATATGAAAACAATACTTGTCTAAATTCAACCAGTTATAAACATTAGAATCCAAAATTAGATGTTTGTGACAACTTAATTTTTCTGTAGACTCCTACTCATGTTTATGTTCCTAGAGTGGCTAACACAGAGCTATTCATCTGGTAGGTTCTCAGTAAATATGTTATAGGATGTAATGAAAATTTGTAGCAAAGTAGAAGAAATGTTAAAGGACTGATTAACACAATGTACAACAATAGAGAGCTAAAAAAGTCTACATAGCTTAAGTGTGATTTTACGAAAGTCATCACTTAATAGAGTAGGGGGGAGGATTAAAAATCCTTGGTATAGATTCTGAGGATTTGTGACTAGAAAATACTGCTACTTTCAAACTTTTTAAAATGTCCAAACATCTGTTGGGTGATATATATATTTCCCACGTTCAAAGGCTGTTAAATTGCATTGTTTACCCATATCTTCAGAAAAAAATCACTTCTACTGTCGTGGTAAACAACCTGCTTCCCTATTTATAATGGTCTGGCCCTCTAGCAACTTCAGCGCGAAATTATAGCTAATTTGCCTATAAACGTCAGGTGGTCATAATAATCTGGCCACTCAGTGTATATTTATGGTTTATTGAAAAAATGCAAAAGTTACATGGGGCACAAGTTAATGACCCAAAGAAAAGAAAGTATTGTAACTACGGAATATGCAACAACATAGATGAATCTCAAAAGTATCATGTTAAATACAAAAAGCCAAATATGAAAAATATTAAAACGGTATTGTTCCATTTCTATAACATTCTGGCTAAAGCAAATCTATAAGGTAGAAATCAATGAGTGGTTGCCAGAAACCAAGAATGTTGGAAGAGGACTGACTAAAGAAATAGGAGGGAACTTCTCATGGTGATGAAAATACTTGATATCTTTATTTTGGTGATTGTTATAAGACCTTCACATCTGTCAAAATACACAAAAATGCATTACTAAAAACGGTTAAATTTATTCTATTTAAATTATAACTCAATGAACAATCTTAAGGAGGATAAAAAGCCTGAAGAACACCAGAAAGATGAAGAACGTGGAGAAAAATTACCCTGGTACAATTGGCAAGCATGCCTTGGGCCTGGGAGAACAATGGCCCACCCACCCACATGACAGGAAACCTTCCAAGAGAGGTCACCCCAGTGCAGGGTATCAGAGGCAGTCACGGCATTCATTAAGGACGACCTAGGCCTTCTTCCCTCTAGTCCTCAAGAAGTCTATAATTTCTGTCAAAAGACACAGAATTTCTTATCTTCATAGGAACTATAATTACAACTCATTTATTGCACAAACAGTGAGCACTAAGAAGTGTCAGCCCGTTTTTTGTGCACTGACATTCCACTGGTAAACAACAAAAGAAAGGGCATTATTCTCAAGGAGCATAGATGCTGGTCTGGCCCTGCTTATGGAAGTGGTGCCAGACAGTGAACTGAATGAGTATATCAATGTAATAGAATTGATATATTCAAGTATAGGTCGACCCTCTGGCTATTTGTTCCTACTGTCCAACCTATTTATTTTTTTAAACATATATTTTGTTGATTTTTTTTTTTTAAATATATTTTATTGATTTTCCACAGAGAGGAAGGGAGAGAGACAGAGAGCTAGAAACATCGATGAGAGAGAAACATCGATCAGCTGCCTCCTGCACATCCCACTGGGGATGTGCCCGCAACCCAGGCACATGCCCCTGACCGGAATCGAACCCGGGACCCTTCAGTCCGCAGGCCGACGCTCCATCCACTGAGCCAAACCGGTCTCGGTTTTTGTTGATTTTTTATAGAGAGGAAGGGAGAGGGATAGAGAGTTAGAAACATCGATGAGAGAGAAACATGGATCACCAGCCTCCTGCGCACCTTCTACTGGGGATGTGCCTGCAACCGAGGTACATGCCCTTGACCAGAATCGAACCTGGGACCTTTCAGTCCGACACTCTATCCACTGAGCCAAACAGGTTAGGGCTATTCATTTTTTTATTCTCTCCTTTTTTTTTTTTTTTTATAAACTATCAAATTATTTTCAGTATTGGATCCTAAATCATTGTAGTGAAACTGTGGAGTGCTGCCAAGATCACCTTTGAGTCAAGGTATTCATTTCTTCATCTATCAAAACTCTATGAAAGGCTCACACTGGAGTCATTCATCAGGACTTGCCCTCAGCATGAAGAAGCTGCTTTGCCCAGGTGTCCGCCTTCTTCCAGGGGTAGCCAACAGCTAATGACTAGTTGCTAGAGAGGGAGAAAGTTTTTTCTTCCCCTGCTTCTTTCAATTTTCTGAGGTACTTTGGTAGTGATGGTAAAGAGGGCTGCCCCTTAGTTCCTGCACGCATGTATCCTAACGGTTGGTATTACTGTAGCATATTAAGTTTTCCCTTCAATGAGCAATGATTTATGCAGAAGTGGTACGATTTTAGAGGTATTTGAGATATACCTTTAACTTATTAATGTCTAATATTAAAACTTAAATTACTTTAACTTTATTTACTCTGCTCTCTTTTTGTATTATTGTTGACATTTTCAATGTTTGTATTTTAAACCACTTGGGATATTATTAATTTTGTTTTATATTAATATTAATTTAGGTTTATTACAACATTTGCTCTTTTCAATTTTATCTCTTGTACATATCAATGCTTTCATCTATTACCATTTCCATTTTGCCTGAAGAAAATCCTTTTATACTTGCTTTAGCATGTGTATGCTGTTAATATCTTTTCTCAATTGAAATGTATTTATTTCAACAGATTTTTGAAGGGTATTTTCACTGGTTATACATTCCCAGATTGATAGTTATTTTATTTCAACACTTTGAAGATGTAGTTCCATTTTATGTTAGATACTACTTATTTATTTTCTTAATTTTTCTTTAGATAAACATCATTTCCAAAATCTTTTGTTGATATATTGTTTTGAGTATACATACTTATACTTTTGGTCTTTTTTTTGTCTATTTTATTCGTTGAAATATAGTCTCTGCAGATTATATTAGGGCTATATTTGAAAAACAACTGTTTTTTTTTTAATTGCTGTGTTGCTTTCCTAACAATTTTTAAAATGTTTACCTAATGTATTTTTTTCCTGCTTGTAATTTTTGTTACAATGTTGAATAGAAATAGTTAACATGGGATGGAAATTAGAGAAATGCATGTCTTATTTCTGTCCTAAAACAAATTCTTCTAAAATTTTATAATTTAATATTATGTTTTATCAACAATTTTCTTGTTACCAAATAACAGGCTAAGAAAGTTCTGGTCTATTACTATCTTCCAGTGAGTATCATCTTCAAATAATATTGAAATATATCAAGTAGTTTTTATCTACTGAAATGATTTTGTTTTTCTCCATTAATCTGTTAATTTAATAAATTCTTCAATCTTTTAACAACATCAGAAAAGTTATTGAAGAGCAACTCCTTTCTTTGAATAAAGTTTTAAATTTGATTTGTTTAGGATGTTTATAAATATGTTTATGAGTAATATAAGATTGTGATTTTTATGCTTATGTTCTTACTAGGGGCCCTTGGAAGGAACTGTGGGCCACAAGGCTGTGGAGGGCACAGGGGCAGGTCTCGCCTATCCTCCACACCCCCACCCAGCCCCTCCTTCTGTGGCCCCTGTCTGCTGGCAGCCCCACTCCTGCTCCCACTGCCACGCTCCCACGCCGCTGATGGCACTGAGCGACTGGGGCCAGGGCCAGCAGTGGGTGCGAGTGGGGCTGGTGCCATCAGCTGGTGCGAGCACCAGGCAGGACTGCAGTGCGTGGGAGCAAAGAATTTTCAGTAACCACCAGAGGCTCGCCCTGATGACAACAACCGGTGCCCCACCTTGGTCTGGCGCCCCCACTCACCTGCTCCACCATCTCGCTGCAGCAGACACTGCCATGTTCCACAGTCTGCCGCCTGCTGCTGACGCCTGCCATGTTCCACACATGCCCCCTGATGGTCAGCACACATCATAGCGACCTGTTGTTCAGTTGTTCCACTGTTTGGTCTATTTGCATATTAGGGTTTTATATATATATATATACTAGAGGCCCAGTGCACAAAAATTTGTGCACTGGGGGGGGGGGGGAGAGAGCCCTCAGCCCGGCCTGTGCCTTTCACAGTCTGGGTCCCCTTGGGGGATGACCACTTGCTGGCTTAGGCCTGCTCCCCGGGGGATTGGGCCTAAGCTGGCAATCAGACATCCCTCTGGCAGCCCAGGAGCCCTCGGGGGATGTCCACTTTCCAGCAGGGAGCAGGCCTAAGCTGCAGTCTGACATCCTTAGCGCTGCTGAGGAGGCAGGAGAGGCTCCCACCACCAACACTGTACTGGCAGCCATCAGCCTGGCTTGTGGCTGAGCAGAGATCCCCCTGTGGGAGTGCACTGACCACCAGGGGGCAGCTCCTGCATTGAGCGTCTGCCCCCAGGTGGTCAGTGTGTGTCATAGTGACCAGTCATTCCCAGTCGCTCTGTTGTTAGGGTCAGTTTGCATATTACCCTTTTATTATATAGGGTAGAGGCCTGGTGCATGGGTGGGGGCCAGCTGGTTTGCCCTGAAGGGTGTCCCGGATCAGGGTGGGGGTCCCTGCTGGGGTGCCTGGCCAGCCTGGGTGAGGGGCTAATGGCTGTTTGCAGGGTGGTCACAACCCCTTCAGGGTTGGGGTCCCCACTGGGATGCCTGGCCAGTCTGGGTGAGGGGCTGAGGGCTGTTTTCAGGCTGGCCAAGCCGGTTGATGATGGAAGCTCCCAGCCTCTCCTTTTTTCTTTTTTTTTTTTATTCTGGGATTTATTTACCTTCTATAATTGAAACTTTGTTGCCTTCAGTGGAGCTGAGAGCCTGCTCCTGCTCGCTCCAGCTCTGTGGCCACAGCCGGCTGAAAGCAGGTATCTGGGGTTTATTTACCTTCTATAATTGAAACTTTGTTGCTTTTGAGTGGAGCTGAGAGCCGGTGGCAGGCTGGCTTCCTCCATCACTGGAGCAAGCAAGTCTCCTGCTCGCTTCAGCTCCGTGGCTGCCAGCCACCATCTTGGTTGGGTTAATTTGCATACAGTCGCTCTGATTGGCTGGTGGGCGTGGCTTAAGACATAGTGAAGGTATGGTCAATTTGCATGTTTGTCTTTTATTAGATTAGATATATAGATACTACTCTCATCTGATTTGTCATCAGCATATTACTAACATCATAAAATTATTTGATGGGACTTCTACTTTTATATTTTCCCACTATTTGTGCTGTTCTTAGATAAGAAGTATCTGTCACTTATGGTAGAACTAATTTTAAAGCATCTGAGTATTTACAGCAAGATTCTAAGACGGTTTTATTTTTTTTAATAGTTTTAATCTGCATATGTAATATTCCCAAATTTAGCTGTGAAATTTTGATAAATATATAAAGTACGGTAACCACCACCATAATTACATTACAGAAAAATGTCATCGCTTTTTAAAGTTATTTTGCCCTTTTTTGCAGTGAATTCTCTCCCTCACTCTGCACTTTGGAGACACCCTGCTCTGCTTGCTATCCTTGTAAGTTTGCTATTTCTAGAATTTGACACAGACATAATCATTAACAATACAGACACTTTATGTATGAAATAATTCACTTAACATAATGTTTTTGAGATTCAGCCATGTTGTTGCATGTATCAATAGTTTTATTTTTTATTGTTGGATAGTATTAAACTTTATATATATGCCACATTTTTTTTTACCCATCACCTATTAATTACCATTTGGTTTATTTCTAGGTTTTTACCATTTTGAATAAAATCTTAGGAATTTTAAATCCAAGTCTTTCTGTGAACATGTTTCATTTATATTTTTGTGTTACATTTAGGTCTATGATATATTTTGAAGCAACCATTGAGTGTAGTATGAGGTCAGGTATTGTTCATATTTTACATAGGATAAGCCCATTGCTCCAGCACCATTTGTTGGCAAGACTATTTTTTTCTATTGAACTAACTTGGCATGCTTGCTAAAAATCAATTGACCACATCTATTTGAGCCTATTTCTAGACTCTCAGTTCTCTTCCATTGATCTATGTTTCTATGCTTATGCCAATACCATGTTGTCTTGATTAATGGAGCTCTCTAGTAAATCTCAAAATCAAATAGTTGAAGTTCTCCAACTTTATTGTAATTTTTCAAAAGTTTTGTCTATTATAAGACCATTAAGTGTCCATACATATTTATGAACAATTTGACAATGTATACAAAAAGCCTATTAGAATTTTGATTGAATCTATAGATAAATTTGTGAAAAATTAACATCTTAACTATATTGAATATTCCAACCTTTTGTAAACATATATTTCTCTATTACTTAGATTCAACTTTATATTCTCCCAGGAATATTTTTTTCTTTCAATGTACACAACCAGTGCATATTGTGTTAAGTTTATTCCTAAGTCCTGCATGCTTAATGATATTGTGAATAGTTCTTTTCCTATTTCAATTTTGAAAAATTTTTGTTAGTATATAGAAATACAAATAAATTCTTAACTATTGATGTGGTCTTTAAAACATATAATTTAGATTTCTTATTACTCTAAAATAATAACTTCATTTCTATAAAATTACAAATTACCAGTAATTCTTTTATTTAATCAACCAAAATTTGCTGCAGCAGCCACAGGAAACTGATACATTGCCCTTCTCATCCTTTTTTACCCATATAATATGAAAAATTCAACACATTTTTCAGAAATCAGAATGAGCATCATAGCAGAACGTTCATTAATTATGCAAATAAATGTTAAAGTGTGATAAATCATGCAAAATAAAATCTACATTACTAAAGAGAATATTAGTGAGAGAGTAACAAATTTATCAAATAAAAATATATTTTAAATTTAGTGTTTCCATGATTTTCTATGTAACAATTTAGAAAACATTTAAGGGCACTAATACTTTTTATTAAATCCATGTAATTCTAATTTCAAAGGAAATGTTTTAATTTGGAATCTAGTAATTAATTCTTTTACTTGGTATAATTTAATTAATTTTGTATTAATGAATTTTAAGAGTAAGAAGCAAAAATACGAATCTCTTCATTTACACTTAGCTATGAAGTATGTATACATTAAAAATGATGAGTTAGAAATATTTTTTAAAACAATTGCTATCACAAACTTAAATAATATAAGTTGTTTTTAAAAACAATTTACATCAGCACTTATGGACTAAAATTTATTTGATAATTATATTACCTACATTTATAACTCACAAATTATAAATGTAGTATTAAAATGTTATTTTAATATATACATAAATAGGTTTACTTATATTGTACAATCTAAAAGAAAAGCTAAGAGTTTTCCTCACATAGAATACACAGAGAACATTTTATATTTAAATTTTTTTAAAGTACCATAAATATATTATAATTAAGACGTGAATATGATTTATTTATTTAACAAATAGTTACAATTTTTATATTTTTAATGTGACAAGCATTGTTAGATGCTTGGTAAAGACACATTAGTAAATCCAACAGAGCAAGTGCTTGCCTTCATTTTGTTTACAGAGCGATGAGTTACAAAATCAAAATAAATAATAATTTTAAAAACTGAATTTACTTCATTGAGAAATAATTTAAAATCAGATTTTAAAAGATATTTCTCTCTCTAATATTATAAATTTACTTTATGATAAATGGGATTTTTAATAATTCCTTTACATTGTGTGCATGACAACTAGATTATTAATTGGCCATGCATCTGTCTTTTCTACACTGAGCCCTAGTTCCAACTATCTGGAAATAATTACTTTCAGAGACATGACTTACATTAGCACAAATCAATATCACTGGGCTGAAATCAAGAGAATGGCAAAGATTCTCTTCCCAGAAATCAGTCCTTTGCCACTTATAGCCTCTGATGGCTGCCATCGTTCCTTTGTTTGCGGTCTTTTCTTTTTTAAAAAAATATGTTTTTATTGATTTCAGAGAAGAAGGGAGAGGGAGAGAGAGATAGAAACATCAATGATGAGAGAGAATCATTGATTGGCTGCCTCCTACATGTCCCCCACAGGGGACTGAGCTCACAACCCAGGCATGTGTGTGCCCTTACCCGAATCAAACCCAGGAACCTTCAGTCCACAGGCCAACTCTCTATTCACTTAGCCAAACTGCCTAGGGCTGTTTGTGGTCCTTTCAATCTCTCTTTTATTAAATTGCCTTCTGTGATGCTTAATTTTATGTTTCAACTTGGCTAGACCATGATACCAGATATTTGGTTGAACACATCTGGATGTTACATTGAACATATTATTAAAATGAGTTTAAGTTTCTTTAAAGTTCTTTTAAACATTTAAATCAATAATTGAGGAAAGCCCGTGATCTAACATGTGTGTGGACTTTATTCAAATAGTTCATCAGTTGAACACTTTAAGAAAATTCCCCAAGAAAGAGAGAATTCTGTCAGCAGATTGCCTTCCGATTCAAGCTTCAACATCAACTCTACCTTGGATCTCAAGCCAGCCAGTCTACTCTGCACATTTTGGAGAATATATATTTGAATAAAATCCTTGATATTCTGGATATCTAGGTGGGTTCTAAATGTATCCCTAGAGAATCAGAGTAAGATAGGCAGAAGAGAAGAAAGTGTATTAGTCAGGGATAATGTCCCAAGTGAGGATCCGTGACTATGGGGATATATTGTGAGAAATTCATGCTTAGGAGAGATTGTGTGTACATCATTGTGTGTACATACCTACACCTAGATTTGTACATACCACAAACCTAGGCTATATGCTATAGCTTATTGCTACTAGGGTACAAGGATGTACAGCATGTTACTGTACAAAGCAACAAGAGATTAAGCACAAGAGAAAATGCTGCAATCAAGAGATGCTGTAAAACATGAGATGTAGGAGGCTGCTGCCAGCTAACATGGCATACTGTTTTCTAGCAAACTTTTTTTAAATGAAAAGAAAAAGTTCATTCTAACATAAAAAGTATAGTATAGTAAATACATAAGCCAGTAATATAATTGCTTATTATCGTTATAAGTATTATGTTTTGTATGAAATTGTATGCACTATACTTCTATGATTGGCAGAGCAGGCTTGTTTACATCAGCAGCGCCACAAACATGTGAGTCATGCTTTGCACTGTGATGTTATGAAAGCTATCATGTCACTAGAACATAAGAATTTTTCAGCTCCATTATAAAACTCTGGGACTACCATCATATATGCAGTCCGACGCTGACCAAAATGAGATATGCGGCACATGACTTTAACTGTAAAACGCTTTTTCTCTCCTGTGAGGTATCATTCATAGCTTCTAGGGATCAGCACTTGGATATCTTTTGGGGAGCCATTATTCAGCCTACCACAGGTAAACTTAAAATATCTCACTCTTTAAAAAAACTGTAATAATATTTGTGTCAATCTTAAGTAGAGAATGAAGACTGTCTCATTAGTTCTGCATAAGATATATTTAAACTATAACAGAACACCTAATAATCTAGTGTTCAATCTTTTAGGGCGACTGATATGCATGAAAATCTCATGATAACTTTAAATATTTCACTTGCTTTTTAAGATATTCAGAAAAATGATAATATGAAATACAGAAAGATAGATAGCTTTTAAATTATATATTAATAACATTAGCAATTATGGATATAAACTTTTACTTGTTACATCTTATATTCCATAATTATTTAAAATATTTAAATTTTAATTAAGTGGCTGGCCACATAGCTCAGTTGGTTTGGGCATCGTCCTGATACACCAAGTTGCAGGTTTGATTTGCAGTCAGGGTACATACAAGAATCAACCAATGAACCCTACCTGGTTTGGCTCAGTGGATTGAGTGTCGGCCTATGGACTGAAGGTTCCTGCCTTCAATTCCAGTCAAGGGCACATGCCTGGGTTGCAGGCTCACTTCCTAATAGGGGGTGTGCAGGAGGCAGCCCATCAATGACTCTCTCTCATCATTGATGTTCCTATTTCTCTCTCCCTCTCCCTTCCTCTCTGAAATCAATGAAAATATATTTTTTAAAAAGAATCAACCAATAAATGCATAGATACATGGTACAAAAAATCAATGTTGTTTTCTCTCTCCTTCCCTCTCTCAAATCAATAAATAAATAAAATTTAAAAAAATAATTAGGTGGACCTAAATAATTAAATCAGATGCATTGTATAACAAATTTTACAAAATGCATTAAAACACACATGGATTTCTCGTAAAAAACAACACATTTTTGAATAAAAGAAATTTAAGACTCCACAGACAAAAATAATGGCTAAGTGTAGTGGGTTAGTTGATGACAATGAATGAAACAATCATCCTGATGACAAGATATGAGTGGAGAAAGGATTCCTTGGAAAGGCAAATAAAGTAGGTAAACTACACATATGTCATTCTTCACTTATTTCCTTGAGAGGTCATCAATAGTTTTTGTTTTTTTACATTTTTATTGATTTCAGAGAGGAAGGGAGAGGGAGAGAGAGGGAGAGAGAGAGAGAGAGAGAGAGAGAGAGAGAGAGAGAGAGAGAGAGAGAGAGACATCAATGATGAGAGAGAATCATTGATTGGCTGCCTCCTACATGCCCCACACTGGGGATCGAGCCCACAACCTGAGCATGTGCCCAACCAGGAAATGAACCATGACCTCATGGTTCATAGGCCAACACTCAACCATCAATAGTTTTAAAAGAACAAAAGGACAATGTGAAGGCGAATGTTTAAGTCTTACTCATTTTGTAAAACTGCCATTTCTGTTAATAAAAGTATTAACACTTGAATAAAAGTAGCTATTTTGCATTTTGTGCATGCCTAATGTTCTGCAATAATCATTTCATCTAAAGACAGATTAAATATTTTAATAATGTGATGTTCTCTAGATTCAGAACTTTATTAAATATTCTATTAATAATTAAGTCAGGTGTTCTTTAATGCATTTATCTTCTTTTTATGTGGTCAAGTAACATTATTCTGTATTTCAAATCCTTATTAGTTATAAAATATAAGTGCAATAAAAATTAGTTAGCTATAAATCAGTCATTGCTGTGGTTCTTTATTTCCTAAGAACTGTATTTTTTGTTTTGTTTTTCTGTTTCTTTGATTTACTGGTTTTTATTTTTCAAAAGCCTGGAAAATTATTGTTAAATCATTTAATCATTTATATACTTTATAGGCTTTATAAAAGGTTTTTGCAGGGTTCTATAAAAGGAGGGGTGAGGGGGGTTGATAGCTCTGAAGTCAGTTTCATTTGCTTTTTGTAGTTCTAGGCAAAGATTTAAAAATGAATCTTAACCAAACAAATTGTAATATTTATAGCTTTTGCTGAACAAAAGGCAAACATAATAGAATGTGTTATGTACCATTATTTGAATATTCTAAAAAGCAAAGCAAAGAGGTTTCCATGCAGAATTAATTAATAACACTATTGTAACAAAAAGTCAATTTACTCCTTCAACCGTAGCATATTTCTGTCAAGCTTCTTACTCAGTCCCATAAAAGATTATGGGGAAGATGAGACAACAATGATAAGCTTATTCATTACCTCTGAAAAGCTGATCTAAGTAAAACAGATATCTAGATCAAATAATACAATGGATTCACTATATTATACTCTTGTGATTTATGAGGAAAATTCCCCTAAATGTTTTTGTATTAACATTTAAAATTGTTATGCTTAATATTGAATATGGAACTTCTATTTTTATTAGGTTTCAGATTTAAGAAGCAATATTGAGAGCTCAATTTAAATTGATATCTGGCCGCCAGCCTGATGCAACTTCTAAATTTGAACCAAAATGCCTACAAAAACAAAAAGAGATGTGGGCTCTTGCATAACCACCCCAAACAAAGGCTGCCAGAGCCCATCACCAGAATAGGGTCAGATTATTCCAGTAGCTTTAAATTCCAGGAGGTTAAATTCTGTGATACAAAGTGTGACTTACTCATGGATTTCCAGGTGAAACAAAATAGACCTGTGATCCAGAAAGAAGACAAAAGGCATTCAATCCATTCTACCTTGCGTTTGCCTTTGGTTCAAAGACTTTCAGTCTTTTACAACCAAACCCTGGCCATTCATCCCCGCTTTTTACCTACATACGCACATGTGGTGAAAGGTAAGTATTCATTCACTCTTCCTCATTCCATTAAAGACCCACACAAAAACCTTTCAGAAATAACTGGACACAAAGAAACAGATTGGGAGAAAGCTGAAATGACTGATATGATTCAGGTTTCCAGATACCCTTAATTTAGAATGGTAACTGGAAATGAAGGTAAAGGAAAACCCCCAACAGTAAATAATAAACATAAACTGATTTAATGCTGTTATAAGATCTAAAGTGGGATAGGGCTACTCACATTAATATTCTGTTTTTTGTTGTTAAAGGAAGGATATATAACAGCAATAAGGAGGACTAATAAGTAGAATCGATGTAAGTCAATATTTGCTTGGAAAATTTGCAGTTAAGATAAAACTCTTCCTTTTTCAAGAATGAATAAATAGCAAAGAACAACAATGACACAAATTTACTCTTAGAATTAATACTGTCCTATTATGCATTAAAAAAATAAACTAGAACAAGAAAACCTGTCATGAATAGTGAGATAGGTGAGAAAAGTAAGAATGCAAAACACTAAATTGTGAAACAATTAAAATCAGACAATAAAGTTAGAGTTGACATAGTGGTATATTAAATTATTATAAAATGGCATTTAATGTCATTCAAAATGCAGATAAAAAGGATGAGTGAAAACAATGAAAGTAAAATTAAACATATCAAAAGGAGATCACTGATGCTTAAAGAAATTATTTTTTTCTTACTGAGAAGGAAAATAAAACTGTATATGCCAGGAAAAAATAAACAAACATAAAATAAAATATTCTAAGCTTTAGAAGAGACATCACTAATTATATTTCAGATTTTTAGATACTGTCATGACATTCCATAAGAGTGCAAGCTTTATTTCAGTTAGGAAGGATCAATATTTTTTAAAGCAACACATTTTAAGCAAAACTAATGCAAGATATTTATGTTGCTTACCCAAACCAAAAGTTTATCCTATATAATAACAGGCTAATATGCAAATAGACTGAACTGCGGACAACTGAACAACTGGTTGCTATGATGTGCGCTGACCACCAGGAGGTGCATGTGGAACATGGCGGGCATTGGCAGCAGGCAGCCGAGCATGGAACATGGTGGGCGTCAGCCGCAGCGGGATGGTGGAGCAGGTGAGCGGGGGTGCCAGACCAAGGCGGGGCGCCGGTCGCTGTCATCGGGGAGAGCCTCTGGTAGTTACTGAAAAGTCTTTGCTCCCACGCACTGTGGTCCCATCCGGTGCTCACACCTGCTGCTGGCACCGGCCCCGCTCGCACCCGTAGCTGGTGTTAGAGCCACCACTTGAACCCACTGCCGGTGCCCAGCACCAGCCCAAAAGCTCAGCACTGTCAGGGGGTGCAAGTGGTGGTTGCTGGCTCTGATTGCCCCTGAGGGCTTCTCCACCTCCCCCTGCTCCTGAGGAGCGATCGGGGCAGCAGCCACCACTCACCCACTGATGGTGCCGGTCTGGCTCACACCCACTTCTGGCTCGAGCCCCAATTGCTCCACGCTGTCAGTGGGTGCGAGCGGGGCTGGCACTGTCAGTGTGTGGGAGTGGCAGTGGCACGAGCAGGGCTGCCAGGGGACCAGGGGCTGAAGCAGGAGGGGCCAGGTGGGGGCATGGAGGGTGGGCCCACCATTGCCTTATGGCCCACAGTTCCTTTCAAGGTGCACGGATTCATGCACTGTGCCCCTAGAATTTTAATATTAAGAAAGAAATCAAAATTTCCTGAGATAGGAAGAAAGGTACCAGCAGAGGATAAAAAGCAGACTGGCCTTAAACTTCTTATCTTAAAGCTGAAATTTAAGAATTGCTCAAACAATGTTAATAGGGAAATTGGGATTCTAGAATTGTATATTTAATCAAATTGTTAGTCTTCTATGGCAACAACATAAAAAGGCATAGACTTGCCCATTTTGGAGAACAACAATAACAAAAAATATTTTATACATGAAGATAAATATTTCAGCAGGCTGAAACTCTATATTTCAGAATAATATAAAGTGGCTTGTGATAAATACAGATGCTATTTACTTTCAGGTTTAAATTAAATGTGAAACAATATCTCTAAAACTAAATAAATATACCAAAATAGTTTTTGAAATGAAAATTTTATAGACCAGAAAACATTAAAATAATAATAATCCATGTGGGATGTACACTTATGTGCATAAACTAAAGAAAAATATCATTAAATGTCAGAAAAGATATAATTTGCAAAAAGGAATTTCTGTATATAGGCTTCAGTCTCTGACCTCAAATAAATTACAAGTAAGATTTAAAAATAGAATATTAAACCTAATCTTCTTGTCTCTTTTTATATTTAAGGTATTTTTATAAATCCATTCGATCAGAAGAAATTGAATGTACAATGATGGGCCATCTATAAAGTAATGTATTAAATACTAGAGGCCCAGTGCACAGATTCATGCACTGGTGGGGTCCCTCAGCCTGGCCTGCGCCCTCTCCCAATCTGGGACCCCTCGGGGGATGTCGGATAGCTGGTTTTAGCCCCGTCTCCTCAGGCCTGATCCAGACAGGAGGGAGCCGGGTCCTGGGTGTTGAGCATCTGTCCCCTGGTGTCAGTGTGCGTAATAGCAACCGGTCGACCAGTCGTTCGGTCATTTGGGCATTCGGTCGCTTAGGCTTTTATATATATATAGACTATGGAAAATTATGAAAACTGTTCCTTAGTCCACATTTCATCCTATATTTCTACTCCTTTACAAAATACTTTTGTCTACATTCTTTATTCTAAACATTATTCTAGGGTTCTGTGTTATTGAACAGAATAATACTATATTACCTGATACAGTGGAAACACTTAAAATAGAAATTATAATTCTGGGCCCACCTTCAAGTTTAGATCTCAGAAAAGTAATATATATGTGGTGAAAGGTCAATATCACAACGGCAGGTTTTTGCTGGTGATGGGTTTTTCTTTTCTGATCATCACTTCTGTGATGATGGGAAAGATTTCCAGATACTATCACAGTATCACAGATATTTGGTGCCTTTTCATTCCATAAGGAAGGCAAACCTTCCTTCAGTCAGGAAGGGTCAATATAATTGTATTGTAGCCAGAGCTACAATAATAAGCCATACATAATAACATTGGTACCTGGTTGACCTTGCAAATTCACTTAGCCTATCTGAATTCACTTAAACTTTCTTTATGCATAAGTAGGGTCAATTCAAATTCAGTTTCCTTTTTGGTTTACTTGTTTTAGGGACTTTGAGGTGGAATTATTGAAATAATGTAAGTGAAATAGTCCTAAACTATAAAGCAGTATAAACGTATTGTTTTTATTAACAATTTAATTGTTAGTAATAGCACAAAGCAGCATGAATATTGGAAGGCAGCTATGCTCACCACTAATAGCACAAAGCAGCATGAATATTGTGTTGCATTATATACCATGTACGATGTAAGCCATTACATCAGATGTGAACTCAAGTCTTCAAGGAACCTGAATCTGGCCTACAAGGATAGGTTAAATACGAGCAAGACTAATGTAGGTCATTTACCTCAGCAGAAACAAAATTTAAATTGAAGACTCTTAAAAATGATCAACCAAATTTGAGTTAATGACAATGACTTAGATTTAGGGAAAGAAACTATGTTGGCCATGTGATGAGAGTGATAATGCTAATTGCAGACATCTTACATTGGTTAATGCAAAAATTAACCAATCTCTTATACTTTTCCATCCATTCCTGTGTTTTTGCAGAAAGCAAACCTCCCAGAGGCTATCTCTACCAATGACAGTGTGAAAGAGATATTAAAGCACAACTATACCTGGAACACACAAGAAGCCATTGTCTGCCTTGCCTTCCTTAGTTCAAAGAATCCCCAATGGCTTTCTTGAGTCTTCTTTAGAGTATTTAGCAGTCTAGGATGCTTGCACCTAACCATCTCTCCTCCCTTCTTCACTTGGGTTAGACTTATTTAAAGTTCTGAGAGCTCTCCCAGCCTTCACTGACTCTATTTCCTTTTGCACAATCATCTGCCCTAACAAAATCCTGACATGTTTAATTCACTCTTGTGTCTGTATCTCAGAGAATACAAAGTAAAACAGAGCAGCGAAACATAACCTTCTTAAGGAAAAAAAATGTTTAAAATAGTAGGAACAGAAAATTATTCACGTTTATTCAGTTATTCAAGATGAGCATTATAGTGATGAGATAGATTCATTTTAACTAATTAAATTTTCATGATAACAACAGTAATGCATATTTATTATCACGAACTTGGACAGAAAAGGCCAAAAATATCAAGAAAGAAGAGCTGTGATTAACATTTTGGTGCATGTAATTAGTCTTTTTTTAATGCATGAATTTTTTTTTTACTTTAGTTTATAGTAGAAAAAATACATTGTCCTGAAAATGTGTTTAGGAGTAGGCTACAGTGAAAGGCATGCAAGAAGATTTGAGAAAAGCAATGTACCAGAAGTGAGAGATTTTATATTGCTACTTTTTCAAATTTCATTTGAAAGGTTTACTAATAATTCTGTTCTTTATAGAATATTTGATAATCATAGTCAAAATTTAGAAAAAGATATGTGAGAGGTGATAAAAAATGTTATTTACATCTCATGAGTTCTGAGTAATAACTTTGTAATGTATATTAAAGTTATTTCTAGTCTTAGCTTCCAAGAAGAGTAGGTACAAGTTTGTAGAGAGAAGTATCATGGAAATGTTAGATGCTCTGTTGGTAAAATGATGACATTTGTGTTGAACTGTCAATAACAACAAAAAAGTTCCTAAAAGTTATGCATAAGATACGTATATATAGTTAGGTATCTAGATTAAGTTTGTATATGATTGTTAATTATGCTATAAGTAATATTGATATTGACTTCTTCAAACAGAATATTCATTCTAACTCCATATTATGATTGTTTTAAGAATAAATTGGTTGATTATGTTCCCTAATCAATGTACTTTTTAAATGACTCAGAGATATATATTTAAAACAAAAACATATGGATGTGTAATAACAATTTTCTATTCTTTAGATAAAATTGATACACAGTTGAGTATTTTAGTTATAGCAAACATTTACTTAAAATGGCTAATCACAATATTTATTATACTTAATGAAGGATAATTTGAAAATCCAAGTATGATTAGAACTGAAAAATTATACACAATGTTCAAATTGAACAATTATTGCAAATTAGAATAATCCTGGTGATATATACAAACTGTTTATTCTGTGGGGGTCAGTATTATGAAGAATGTAAGCTTTCTTCTCAGTCAGATTTATGTCTTTCCTAAACAAATATTTTTTTTCTGTCATTTTGGCATTAGAAGTCATCTTTCATTTTTGAAGTGAGAGTCATAAATTCTGGGATGAATTTTAAATCCCCTCAACACTAACATCTATTGAGTCTTTTTATTTGAGGAATGAGCTTGCAGCTTGAAAGTGTAATAACTAAAATAAATGAATCTTGCAAGCCTTTAACAGCCTATTGAAAATTTGGCTTTCCTCAGTGTAGAAATGCCATTCCCCCGATTGAGCACAAACAGGGAATGTGAAAAAATATATATATAGTTTTTTCTAATACTCTAAATCTAAAATCTCCATTGTTTAAAAATATGGCACATTACTGACCTTGACTTTGTTATTTCTACTTTTTCTTAAGTTGGATTCTTGACTCTATGGGTGTGTTTTTTTGTGAAAAATATTATTTATTTTTCTCACATGTAAGCAAAAATATCTCCATTAATTTAAGAGAAGGAATTAAATATAAAGAACTGGTTAAACAAGAAGAAGAAAAAAAAAAGCAAAAACAAACAAACAAGAGTCCTGAGGAAACACCCAGATAATAGCTGTGAGAAGAAGTTGAACCTGTAAGATTGAGTGAACTCAGGGGTAAGATGGCTGCTTCAGGAGCCTAGAACAAAAGAATGGGTTCCGCAGGGTTGACCAGGTCTCTGGGAATACAGGGCTGCCCAGGGGAGTTGGCACTGCAGAGGGTACATAGTGAGAAAGAGTCTGCCAGTTTTCTAGCACCAAGTGCTAGAGCTCTCTGCTGCTGCTGGGAGGAAGTGCTCCTGTTAGGGCGATGCTGACAGGAGCTGAAAACAGCAGGGATGAATAAAGCCTCCTGCTTCAGCTTGCCTTCCGATCTCTGAATGGCAGGTAGACAAGAGGGAAAGGAGAAATCTTTTTCGCAGAGCCCAAGACCCAGCATCACAAAGTCAGAAGAGCCCAGAGGATAGGTTTGAGCTGAAAGACAATGGCTTAATGACTTTATCCAATTCTTTTGAGTTATTACTATTATTATTCCCTGTTTAAAGTAATAAAGCAGTTTGTTTTTTTCTGCTCAGGCTTTAGTAAAAGAGATCTTTCTATGTCACAGGACTTCCATTAATCTACTCTGGAACTGCTCATTAAATTATACCTGGCTTTTTTTTTATAACATTTATCTTGTTGTTTATTTGTTTTTCTTCTTTCTAAATGAAAACCCAATGAAAAATGTGACTCTAAGCAATTAAATTTGGAAGCTCATGCTGTGTTTCCTGGGCATTCTTTTCCCCTCTGGCAGGCAAACGAACACTTTCAAGCTTTTACCTATTCTCAAGTATTACAAAGTGCAAAGTCGAGGGGAAAAATAGACTTTGCCTTGGGGGAAAAACCAAGATGGGTGTCTTCTCTTCATTAGTGTCACTCATATTCACTCTGACCTTCAAAATTCTGATTTACCTGCTTACCCCTTGCCTTACACACTCAGCTGCTTTCCTTGTGTTTGAATACAGCCTTCCTGCCCCTATAGTGTTTAAAGGATTCTTTTCTTCCATCCAATCCCTTGGACATTCAGAATTTCCCTTTTTGTGTCTTCTATTACTCTGTTTAACCACTTTATCCCAGGCCTCTCCTACATCTATCTACTCACTCCTCCATAACCCTAGTGAGAGAGAACAATTTGCTTGCAACTCAATTAGGCAAGTTTTAATTAATATCTTAACACTTTCAAGTAGCTATATTCCTATAAGAATTTATTTCCCATTACTCCATTGCTAATATATTTCTTATCTTGTGGAAAAGGAGAAATACAAGGACAGGTAAATCACCATAATGCTACTGATGCGCATAAAACAATTGATAATTTTTGCCCTACTCAAAAATAAACCTCTTTCTGTTTTCATGAAAAAGGAGCCACATACTCTCTATCAGATATTTAGTGTAGGAGCCACTAATCCTATATGATAAAAGGCTAATATGAAAATCGACTGAAGAGCGGAATGACCGGTCCCTATGACATGTACTGACCACCAGGGGGTAGACGCTCAATGCAGGAGCTGACCCCTGGTGGTCAGTGCGCTCCCACAGGGGAGCTCCGCTCAGCCAGAAGCTGGGCTCACAGCTGGTGAGCGCAGCAGCGGTGGCAGGAACCTCTCCCGCCTCCAAGGCAGCGCTAAGGATGTCCAACTGACTGACATCCCCAGAGGTTCCTGGACTGTGAGAGGGTGCAGGCAGGGCTGAGGGACACCCCCCCTCTCCCGAGTGCATGAATCTCATGCACTGGGCCTCTAGTGATTGAATAAAACTCGAACCAAACTTAGCAAATATTTTAACTTGGGTATGTTTTTGCATTGGTTTATTTTCAATGACCTTAGTATTTTTTCATTTTACATTTTACTCACCTAGGTATTGCTGGTAAAACTTGTATTAATGTACAAGTTTTACCAGAAGATAAGATTATTTTTAAATGGAGAGTATTTCTTAGTGTGCATGTGTTTGTACATGATAATTCTATGAATTGCATTAAATAATGCATGTTAGGCATCTAAGCTGTCATATTTGCTTTCTATTCTCTTGCAATTTTCTCAGTGCTATATAGATAGACTGCTGTACTCACCTACAAATGCTTGCCAGATGAATTTACTTATTGAATCTTAAATATATACAGTGTTGAGCTTTTCTTGATATTTTATTTTATTTATTTATTTTTTAAAATATATTTTATTGATTTTTTACAGAGAGGAAGGGAGAGAGATAGAGAGTCAGAAACATCGATGAGAGAGAAATATCGATTAGCCGCCTCCTGCACACCCCCTACCGGGGATGCACCCGCAACCCAGGTACATGCCCTTGACCGGAATCGAACCCGGGACCCTTCAGTCTGCAGGCCGACGCTCTATCCACTGAGCCAAACTGGTTTCGGCGCTTTTCTTGATATTTTAAAGCAGCATGGAATGTAGCAGCCATTGATCATAGATCATGGTCTATATAGGCAGAGGATTAAGTACTCACTGAATGTGAGATCTCTGCTGTAGATATAAAGTCGGAATTCATTTCTCTTTTTACCTGTAATACCTTTAGCTACTAGTAAACTATTTTTTGCTGTACTGAACATGATTTACAATTTTTTGTTTACTAATGTTTCCCTACAACAATTACAATTTTTTGTATACTAGTCTTTCCTTACAAGAACCATTTCTGATATTTCCCATAATTTTTAATCACTTTCCATACTCAGTATTTGTTGGCTTTAGTTGAAAGAAGACAAGACATTACAGGACAATTTAGAATTCTTGGGAGTTTTCTATTTTTATACATGAATTATAGAGTGCTATATATTAGGCAGCATCTAATCTAATAAAAGAGAAACATGCAAATTGACGATACCTTCGCTATGCCCCAAGCCACGCCCACCAGCCAAACAGAGCAACTATATGCAAATTAACCCAACCAAGATGGCAGCCGGCAGCCATGGAGCTGGAGCAAGCAGGAGGCTTGGTTGCCTCAGTGATGGAGGAAGCCAAGCTTCCTGCCTGGCCTGGCCGGCTGTGGCCTCCGCTAAAGGCAATAAAATTTCAATTATAGAAGATAAATAAATCCCAGATACCTGCATCCAGCCAGCCTCCACTGGGAGCTTGGGTGGCTGGGGGCCGTGGCCAGCCTGAAAACAGCCATCAGCCCCTCACCCAAGCTGGCCAGGCACCTCAGTGGGGACCCCCACCTGAAGGGGCTGTGGCCAGCCTGAAAACCGCCATCAGCCCCTCACCCAGGCTGGCCACACCCTCATGGGGTGAGGGTCCCTGCCGGGGGTCTTGGCCAGCCTGCAAACAGCCATCAACCCATCACCCAGGCTGGCCAGGCACTCCAGGGGGGACCCCCACCCTGAAGGGGCTGTGGCCAGCCTGAAAACAGCCATGAGCTCCTCACCCAGGCTGGACACACCCTCAAGGGGTGAGGGTCCATGCTGGGCGGCTTGACCAGCCTGCAAACAGTCCTCAGCTGCTCACCCAGGCTGGCCAGGCACCCCAGAGGGTACCCCCACCCTGAAGGGGCTGTGGCCAGCCTCCAAACAACAATCAGCCACTCACCCGGGGGGACCCCCTCCCTGACGAGGGTGTAGCCAACTTGAAAACGGCCCTCAGCCCCTCACCCAGGCTGGCCAGGCAACCCAGTGGGACCCCCACTCTGATCCAGGACATGCTTCAGGGCAAACCAGCCAGCTCCCACTCATGCACCAGGCATATAATAAAAGGGTAATATGCAAATTGACCCTAACAGCAGAACCACTGGGAATGACTGGTCACTATGACACACACTGACCACCAGGGGTCAGACGCTTAAAGCAGGAGCTACCCTCTAGTGGTCAGTGTGCTCCCACAGGGGGAGCTCTGCTCAGCCACAAGCCAGGCTGATGGCTGCCAGCACAGCAGTGATGGCGGGAGCCTCTCCCACCTCCTCAGCAGTGCTAAGGATGTCCGACTGCAGCTTAGGCCTGGTTCCCACTGGCAAGTGGACATCCCCTGAGGACTCCTGGGCTGCCAGAGGGATGTTTGACTGCCAGCTTAGGCCCGATCTCCCGGGGAGTGGGCCTAAGCCAGCAGGTGGTCATCCCCCGAGGGGTCCCAGACTGTGAGAGGGCACAGGCCAGGCTGAGGGACCCCCCCCCCCAAGTGCACAAATTTTTGTGCACCAGGCCTCTAGTCTATAATTATAAAATTGCTTGCTTATTTAGAAGTTTGTTTTTTTAAATAATTTTAAAAACTTGCTATTGAAAGGAACATTGTTGATCTAAAGGTTTGATTTTCCTATTCTATATCTTAGCCTGACTAAAATGTTCATATTAGGAAAAACATTTGTGTATACTAACAAACTATTGAACTTATAACTTATAATCAGATAGTTTATTTAACCAATTCAGGTAATAATAAATAGAACACTATTAGATAGTGTTTATAATGGCCAATCACCATTTTAAGCAATTTACATAAGTATATTCATTTAGTCCTCTGGAACTACCTTGAGAGGTAGATACTATTATTATCCACATTTTGCATACGCAAATACTGGCTCTGTGGTGGCCAATTTGAATCAAGAATTCCAGCTGAAGAGTCCATGCTATTAACCACTGCATCATATACCTCTTCTTAAAGTAATCAAATAGTAAAACGGAACAAGCAGTATTTAGGAGGAAAAGGGTATCAGAGAACCAGAAGCTGTTGAACTTTCTCTTCCCTGTGTGTCTTCTATTGGGCCCTATGACTCAGCAATAGTAAGTCCTGTAGTTTTTATAATTTCCTTTTGTGTAGTAATAAAAACAAATCAGGTTCATGTTGCTTTTATTGACTTAGGCCTTACTGCAGTGGTTCTCAACCTTCTGGCCCTTTAAATACAGTTCCTCATGTTGTGACCCAACCATAAAAATTATTTTTGTTGCTACTTCATAACTGTAATGTTGCTACTGTTATGAATCATAATGTAAATATCTGATATGCAGGATGGTCTTAGGTGACCCCTGTGAAAGGGTCGTTCGGCCGCCAAAGGGGTCGCGACCCACAGGTTGAGAACCGCTGCCTTAATGGAACTTCCACTTTTCAATAGGACTTCACATAGGTGTCCAATTAACTATTCACTTAGCCAGGAGATTACTGCACAACCTCACCCTAGACCAGTGGTTCTCAACCTTCCTAATGCCGCGACCCTTTAATACAGTTCCTCATGTTGTGGTAACCCCCAATTTCATTGTTACAAATTGAACATAATTAAAGCATAGTGATTAATCACAAAAACAATATGTAATTATATATGTGTTTTCCGATGGTCTTAGGCGATCCCTGTGAAAGGGTCGTTCGACCCCCAAAGGGGTCGCGACCCACAGGTTGAGAACCACTGCCCTAGAACATTTATTGAATGTTTCTTGCCATGTGACAGGACTTATCTCATTACCAGCAGCAAAGCAAACAAGTCACAATGACCAGAACAACCCTTCATGTGTCCTTAATAAATGCTACTCTCATAATTCTAGGTTTTAAATATAACATTTCAAAAGTAATTGCTATATTGCCCAGTGACTATATGTATAAATACACATACTTTCTATACAGATATAAGTATAATTATCATTTAATTTATTTTTCCATCATACTGATATATGGAGGAAAAGGTTGAAAAGGTTTATATGGAATCTCCCTTATTAATTATTTCAGGTGAAAATTGTATTGCTGCTAATGAATGGTTACATAATTTAGTAATTAGAATTTAACACATCAACACACAATTTTATGGCTTTAAAGAACATGAAGCTTCTTTTTTGTATCTCTTCATGTTTCTCTTTCTGTCTCTCTCTTTAT